>NC_090270.1:164194155-164500331 GCF_040414725.1 Anabrus simplex | reverse complement strand
TCACATTTCCAAAGTCCACAGTAAGGTCATTTGTATTGATATTGTAACCGGATGATTCAAGGGCCCTGAGTTTGAGATGTAGGCTACATAAATGTGTTTAAATTCTTCTGAGAATTTGCCGCCCTGAGCCTGCGCCCATGTGGCCGGTGCGAAAATATGGGCCTGCCTGGAACTGCTCCACTAGTTTCACTCAATTTGCTTTATACAAAGCCTTCAACGGTTTTTCTCATGCCCTTCAAAATGTGAAGCACAGTCCTGTGCGCTAATCCAGTATCTCGGGCCAGCTCACGAATCGTATGGCATCGATCAGTGTCCAGTAATTCTTCACCGACACTAGGACGACCTGGCCGACGCATGTCTGCCACAGTTTGGCGTCCCTTGTTGAAGGCTTTTACCCATCGCGTCACTGTTCTATAAAACAATGCAGATTCTCCGCAAGTCTCTTGAAAATCTTGATGACACTGCCGTGCTGTACGACCTGTGACACATTCAATTTCATTCGCTTCAGAACTGCTCCTGAGATTCATCAGGCAGTAGACCGCTCCATTCGAACTATCAACACAAGCACTGCTAAAGGTGCCCTACGACTTCCACATCGCTGGCAACGGGTTGTACACAATGCTGGTGACTACTTTGAAGGACAGTCAAACTTCTTAACATGTATTTCTTTTGTATCAGTTGTAATACAATAGTTGCCAATATTAATGTTCCAACCCTCGCAATAGACCTTTTCCTGAATGTCTTTCTCTGAAAATTAACAATGAGATGCAAAATGACAGTCGCTAAGAAACGTCAAAAATGGATAGGTTTAAATAAGTTAGCACCAATGTTCTAATACCATTCTCTTTTTCCCCTCCGTTTTACAGTCAGAAAAATTTACAGATGTTTGCTTTGACATACTTTCCCGCCAATGCTTCCACTTCTGAAATAACTTGAAGGAGCAAGGCATATCCAAATGCACAGTAGATTAACAACAGGTAAGGAAGAGGCAATTCTCATTAATGGGAACAGAAAGTGACCGGTCATGCCATAATAAAAGTTAGCAATATATACAGCTGAAAGAGGAGACAAGGTCAAACAACAACAAAACCAACAGCAATGAAAGTCAAAAGTACAATATTTTTTGTAAAATCTGAAGCCATCTCTTTTCTTTTTCGACTCATTTAATTTATAACTGTTAGGCTCTTCAATTTTTCAAAACTAAGATTGAGTAAATACATGTATAAACGACCTGAAAGAGAAAACATATGGTACCAGTATTACACCTGCAAAAGAAACAACTTAACTGAAATAGAATGACATGTTTCGCTCTTGAAATAACATAATCAGATTCTATCAAATCGCACTAAAATATTTAGAAATATATATTTGTGTTTATTTTCGTTTAATATTCATGAACTTGAACTCTGGAACTTATCTTAATGATGTCCTCCTTTGTCTCTACTCCAGCGCAACAGCCCCGAAGGGCCACGACCTACCTAGCGACCGTTGCTCAGCCCGAAGGCCTGTAGATTATGAGGAGTCATGTGTTAAGCACGACGAATCCTCTCGGTCGTTATTATTGGCTTCCTAGACAGGGAGCTTTTGTATTAAACTCAAATAAACATGTATGGTATATATCATTTGAACGTACAACACAATATTGTGAGAAAACCGCTATATTACCGCCTATGTGTTATACATCAAAGGAAAGGATTACTAGAATTTTTGTAAAATAGTAATTCATTCCAATAACACGATGCTTAGGTCGTTGCAGTTAACAGTATTCGCCGGTAGATGGCTCTATGACATTTGTCTCCCCTGATCTTCCTATGCCAGTTTGATAGGGGGCTCTTTCTACTGTATGTTAGTCCAATTGATGGCTCTGTGAATTCAAGTTATTGTGAACTGTTGCTCGATGTTGGTTCAAATAAGCGAGAAACAGAAAGGAATCTATCTCAGGATATTCTGTATTTTGAAAAGTCCTTTGGTTGGCTCGAATAGTCATTTATTCGCAAAATACGGTGCTGTGGGCGTTTCATTTAGCTGCATTTGCCGATAGATAGCTATGTGAGTCTGTGAATACGGTATGTGTCCGCTGATCTTTCAATGCCATGTTTCATCGACTACCACAGAGTTGTCTATGCACAATGTTGGGCATTTTATTACACGCGCACACAGCGCCATTGTGCCAGTAAATTGGTATTCTATCAGACGGCAGTTTTGTTTGTAGTTCCTTCAGTGCATATAACTGAATTCATTTGCTTATCTCATAGTCCGCACCTAACAGAAACCTGTTAGTGGTCAGGAGTAGCCATTAGGATTTCGAAATGACTACTAACAAAGCACAGGGTCAAAGTTTTGATTAAGTAGGTATTTACTTACCTCGGTGCGTTTTCAGCCATGGTCAGTTATATGTGGCATTTAGTAAAGTTAAAGTTAAAAAAACTGCGAGGGATGTCAAAATTATAACTACACCACATCAGATTCAGTTCCCAGAAACTGAAGGCTATTTCACAAAAAAATTAAAATGAAATTAAAGAAAGTGGTATGGAATTAGTACCTAAGCAAATAGAAGATTTTTTTGAGAAGAGTTTGTGTAATTGTAATGTCAACGAATATTTAGAGCAAAGTTCATTATAACCTAATTGATTTATTTTCAGCCAATGTATATGTATTAGGGTAAACCTACCCAACTTCGTGATATTAAGGATTGTGAGTAATATATCCGGACAAATACTAGATCTCGGAATTTTATATTTTATATGCTGAGTACCTATACACTATTCTACAAACACATGAAAAATAACGTTCAAAAAATTCAAAACATTTGGAGTTATAACATGTAATAAGTGAAGTGGGCATGCTACCTAATTTCGTGACCTAATACCGTGACACAGTATACCTAACTTCGTGATAATGTACTTAACTCCGTGATAACTTTTCTCAGCATTGTTACAGTTCACTTCACGCACTTTTCACTCATTTTAAGTATCGGTATCGTTGTCACTGACATATTCACAAATACTACACATAAATACAATAGCATCAGATGAATCAATGGACTGACAACTTTCATGGAACCATCGCAAACAGAAGCAACACTGAATCCAAGGACTTTTATTCTTCCCATTACTGTAGCTGTCGTTACAGCTGGCGCAAATGTCATCATTTTTCTCGTCTGACTTATGTTTTTCCGTAGATACTGGTTTCACTGTAGTGATATGTGTAGTGGATTTTCCGGCTTGATCAGAAACAGGTGTAGTTCGATGTGTGTTGGCAGCTCTGGCCTGATCTCGAACGCGTGGCTGGTATCCGGTGGAATAGTCACAACGATAATTTCATTCTTGGATGCAATTTCCAATACCTTTGGTGTCACGCGACGGACATGGGAATTCATTGTCAGTATCACAGGTCTTTCTGCACCAAGGCCTCGAACAAATTCCTTGAACCACTTTAAGAAAAGTTCACTGTTAATCCATCCACTCTGTGACAGGGCTACTAAGGCATTAGGGAGGCACCATTCGTCAATGAATCTGACATTCTCACTCCTTTAAAAATGATTAGAAGTGGACCGAATTCACCTGCAGCATTTCCAGCTTGCACAATTTTTCACTTCACTGAATGGGAACTTTGTCATTGTTTGCATACTGTTTCCTGGCCATAGCATACGCAACATGTCTTATTCGGTTAACGTTCAGACCGATCCCTATATCCTGCATTTTTACTATGACATTAACTAACTTAATCTCCAGTTCACTCTTAAGGGCAAACGGTCTACTCATTTTTCCAATAGTCATTCCACGGAACGCTGAAATGTTTAGCAGCCTTGTATATAAACCACTTTTCCTCCAAAACCTTCTGAAGCTCTCCCCGAAGGTCAACTGATGAATAGGCTTGTCTTCTTTTGTTCACAAGACCCGTTTTTTTCACTTGTTGCTGTTTTCCTTCTTCACACATTTGCTTAACACTGGAGCTATTATGTCTGAAATGGACACAAAACGTAAGAGTCGTAGTCATTTTCCTAAGCAATTATTTCATTAATAACACACTTAAATCCAACTCTGACTACTGATATTATAAGTGTGTTCCTTAGAGAATATAAGTGCATATACTTGTCTGAATAATTACTTGGCCAACTTACCTTAATAACGTTTAACTACAGGAACAGACCAAAAAGTACCGTGTTTCCATCCACACAACATACAATCAACTGCTTGTCCTTCACCCAGCGGCAATTCCCAATCAAAATATTTTCCCCGTGTAAAGGCACTCCTGCTATGTATTAACGACTGGTGGAATTCAATGTAGAACGCCTACCTTACTTCAGGATCAATAATATGTCGCGTATCACGAAATAAAGTATGTCACGAAATAAGGTAGGTTTACCCTATAATAATTGTAGATGCTTACCAAACTGTATTGTACAATTCCTCTATATGAGACTTTGGCTCATTGGAATTAATGAATGAAATAAATTGAAAATTAAAAAACATAGTTTACAATAAAATACTAAAACCGTTCAATGAATAGGATAGTCAAATGCAATCATTTATAGTGAACTGCAGCTTACTTAATTAAAATGATTAAAACATGACTGTTACAAGCATGCCATGGTTCAGAAATTCCATATGTATAGTCAGAATGGAAGTGTAAGTTTAAAGGTAAATAAATGGTCTTCCGAAGTTCAGTACATTTTCCGTTACTTTTCTCACGCTTCCTTTATCATCAGTTTCATTTTCTGTCTTTGTTTGCAGCCATCGCTGTGACAGGCCACTAGTAAATATTTGAGTGTGATTTGATAGAATCTGATGATGTTCCTTCAAGAACGAAACACATCATTCTATTTTAATTAAGTTGTTCCTTTTGCAGATGTAATACTGTTACCATATGTTTTCTCTTTCAGGTCGTTTATAAACATATTTACTCAAAGTTAGTTTCGGCAGACCGAAGAGCCGAACAGTTATAAATTAAAAGGACAAAGACACCGTCAGCATCTTAAAACAACTTCTTCATATAGCATGGGCTCTTTCCTCACCAATCATTTGCATCCGTTTCTTCTCAGCCATAGAATATATCCACGATATCCCTTGCCTGTCGCAATAGGGGACTGAAAAGGAGCGTGGGTTGATGACCGCAGGATCCCTGATTGAGTCTGGCATTCCTTTATCTTACTTATTCCAACCCTCTCCAATTCAAGTTTCCTGTCCGATATTACTTGATCAACAGTTCTTCTCTTTTGATCTGGACGCTGTTGGATTTGTGGCCTCAGGTACTCTCAATTTGGGAGGGTGGGCTGGCGGCCATGAGGCCCTTAGCTGAGTCTTGGCATTGCTTTCACTTGTGCCAGTCTCCTCACTTTAATTTTTCCTATTTGACCTCTCTTGGTCAACCCTTACTCTCGGCTGCGTGGTCTACGGATTCGATTATCGACCAGATCAGGACCTGAGGGCTCGTTCGAGGTCCACTCAGCCTACGTGAGAACAATTGAGGAGCTATAGAGAGAGAGATAGCGGCCTCAGTCGAGAAAGCTAAGAGGTTTCGTCGTGCTGACCATGCGACACCTCGTAATCTGCAAGCCATCGGACTGAGCAGTGGTCGCTTGGTAGGCCAAAGCCCACCAGGACTGTATTGCCATGGGGTTTGGCTTTCCTTGATTTGATGATGAAAGGAATAGATGAGGACGTAGAATACTTCCATGGTGTCTCCTGACTGTTATAATAGATGGCTGAAATTGGGATCGCTAGGTGCTCTGAAGTAAAGACCACGGAACCCCAAACGTCGCCTGACAATTATATCTGCCTATTTGTACCTGCCTTCTCACTTTCATCTTGCTATCCGATCCCCTTTGGCCAAACTGTGACAGGATCGTACTATGAACCAAACACGAAACGCGCATGCGCGCTTTCATATATTACCCCTGGCTCAGAGGTGCTCACGCTAGACATTTCTTCCCGTGGGCGCCCAGCACTGTGAACGGGCGAGCAGACAGGCGATGAGCGTATGCTATTCAACTACAGTGACGTTGTGGTTACGTCACAAGCCGTGAAGGTTGGGCGAAGTTCTCCCAGTCACTCTCGTTCACTGCGCCGATACACGAATTTGAAATGGAGGCAGAAAATAATTATTAAAGAGGGCAGAAGTCCACGTCATTTTCAATTTACATTGTAAGAAATGTTATTTATATCCATTGCAGTTTACGTATTGAAACGGGAATGCCCTGCGAGCATGTATTTCTTGAGGAAAACTCGCTAACACCCGGCTGTATGGATTCAAAACGAGCGCCGAGCGCGCAGGCATTATGGGGGACAGCATGCAAGCAAGCGCTGCTATAGCGTGCCAGCCAAGGCCAAGTGACGTCACACCGAAAGTTCTTTTCGATTCTATGGCATTTCATCACGAACGGAAGGTTAAATCATAATTTCGAGAACATTATCTTGTAGGCCTGGTCAATAATTGCTACTACCCAAAATTTCATTAAAATCGGCGGAAGGATGGCCGAGATATGAATTTTTTAAGATGCTCACATTTACAGTCTCGCCGTCCGACCTTGGGCAATAAAAGGAGGTCGCCAGCCTTGAGTGGGTCAGTGTGTCACTGGATGTGTCAGTGTGTGTGCGAGCGAGCGCATCGTCGTGAACCAGTCGCCTCGCTATGTAATACGGTTTGTTACTCTGTCCGGCTTAGGACCGGGGTTCGAAAGTACGTAATACTAGTGTTGAAACCCTTCTCTGTGGACTCTAACTTCGCGTGTAAACGAAAGCTTATTCTTGTTAATATCAGTCTGTCGAGCTGTGTAACATCATTTCGTTTTGTGAACTGTATAATTGAAGAGACTGTACATTTTGAAACTGTGCTTAAAGGACTTAGGGCACAAAGACTGTGCTTTAGTTGTTTCCTCTACATGAAACTGTGTTAGGCTATCTCGTAAAATTGTGCCCTAGTGACTGAACAATTCTTTTATGGACAGTGTCACTTTATTTCGTAAAGAACAGTGCCTACTTTTCTTTCAAAGTCTGTGTCAATCACTCTGTGAGAAAAACAGTGTCGACATTTTCTTTTGATAAAACTGTGCCAACCTTCACTTTTAAAAGACTGTGTCAATCCATTTCACAGAACTGTGCTAACATTTACTTTCATACAACTGTGCCGATATTTCCTTTCAAGGACAGTGCTGATTCGTGGAATACGGTACCTTTATTTCTTTTCGAGCGACTATGTCAATTCCCCTTATAAAGACTATGTCTAAATTTGCGTGTAATATTGTGCCTCAGTGATAATTTTACCTCTGAGAAGTTACGTGATTTTTGTTAAGACTGAGTCGTAACAGAACTTGGTTCTCTTTCACAAGACTGTGTTATAAACTGTTTCTTTTTGTCTTCGCAGAAACTTTAATTTATTTCTACGAGTGTGTGTGTTAGGACATTGCATGTACTCGTTGCAAACAGTGCAGAGACTGTGTCCGAAGGACTCAATTTATTTTCTTTTGAGATTGAGTGAAGTTGTAAACCATCGTATCTCAGAAAGTTCCAGATTATTTTCATTGCTTATCACTTCAAGTTCGATAGTGACTATTGTATTATTCTCACAGAACTGTGACTTTTTTGCTCAAATGTGCGTCCAACACCATTTACAGTGGAACCTCTTCGACCAGCAAACAGTGTCTCACCTTAATTCGCAGTGCAGTGCGGTAAAGAAGTGTCGTATCAGATTCCATTGACATTCTGTGCGAAAGCTTTACATTTCTCTGCTCCTTTCATGGGACTTAGTGGAATACAAAACTTAACAACTATTCCACGCTGCACTATCATCAGACGACCGCCCCAGGTTCGAGTCTCCGTCAACATCAAGGGCTGACAACAGCCGTGGGTCGACACCGACAACGTGGGACGACTTCGACGACGTGGGACGACGCCGGCGCCGACGACGGGAGACGACGCCGACGACGCAGAACGACGCCTCCTCCACATCTTTAAGGACATTCAAACTATTCGTCTGTAAAAGGTGATATAATTTCTATGCATTTTTTTTAATAAACTGCCAGTTCCACTTTAAATATGAACTTATTTCATTACCCTTCTCTCGTACTCTCAAAAGCATGAACCGTACACGCTTTGGCGTTACCCATGCTCTCCGAAAAACTGAAGTACGGGCGTTCCTGTTTCAGTATTTTTACCCGATCCAATAAATAGGCCTACAACCTCAAATATTTTTGTAATGTACTTAATGAATTACAATTTTCACTATTACATTTTAAGAGGTGCTTTAGAAGCATTTCTAATATAATGCAGAGTTACGGTGGATAAGCTGTGGCTTGTAGTTACTTCAGTTTAAATTATCTGAAGAACTCACCAACAAATCAATCATGCTTATCGGGAATTACATCACTAAGGTTATTTATTTGAAGACATACTGTACATCTATCTGATAGATAAATTTGCAATGTTGTACTTTATTCTTGGATACCGTAGTAAATATCTATGCCCTCATTCGATATGAAACTCCCTCGCCATTTAGAGGTAAATGAAATGTCGTATGGCTTTTAGTGCCGGGATATCCCTGGACGGGTTCGGCTCGCCAGGTGCAGGTCTTCCTATTTGACACCCGTAGGTGACCTGCGCGTCGTGATGAGGATGAAATGATGATGAAGACAACACATACATCCAGCCCTCGTGCCATTGGAATTAACCAATTAAGGTTAAAATCCCCGACCCGACCGGGAATCGAACCCGGGACCCTCTGAACCGAAGGCCAGTACGCTGACCGTTCAGCCGACGAGTCGGACCATTTAGAGGTTAGCTATTATCATCGGACGCCCGATAAGTTTTAGATGTTATTTTCAAATTCAGTGAACAGGAAAATTCAAATAGCATCAAAATTGTGTAAAATCAAGCAGTAAACTTGTTGAATTATATATTACTTTTTGCTGAATGATTAATAGGAATTTTATTTTTTAAGAAATGGAAATACTGTCAATCCCATCTAAGGAATTGTAAATCGTTGCTTGTACGCTCAAACCATGTACCTTTGTAAATTGTAAAACAAAAATTACAGCATGTTAATTTTCTTTGAATGTATAATGTAAGAAAATAAAACTGACTGTTTACATCGAATGCAGTAAAAATCAAACAGGAATATCTTGAAAAGGTCGGTTTTCTTGTGATTATAGCGTTTTTTTCTCAATTACTGCATCCCATTCAACATCGCTGAGTAGTGGAGGAGAGCTTCGTAATTAAAATCGAACGTCAATGCTCCCTCCCTTCCCTGCAAAGTATGTTCTCTCTCTCGCCTCACCATGACGTATGCTTGCTACGTAAGCTGCCCGCATATACGTCACGCCAGCCCGGCCGCACTGGGCTAGCCTCAACGGGCGCCCAACTGAGCATCTCTGCTCTAGCTGAACGAGACCGCGCTAATATAACTGTTTGAGTTAACAGTTGCTATTAACGTAAGGTGAATATCGTTATTCAGTGGTGTTATTTGTTTTGATCGTTTCTTTTTTTTTCTTTCTTTCCTTGTTGTTGTTCTGCTTCATTTTTGTGTGTTTTTTTGTCAATAAGAAGATAGGCAATACGTCTATTTTATAAGTTCAGTATGTTTACTCGCTCTTAGTGTGTAAGAAGTAAGAACTACATTGCGGAGGTATGTAAAAAAGGAACATCCTCTGAAAATGGAAGAGATAGCGCCAATCTCACGGAAACCCCAGGATAGCGGGATTCATACGTTTAACATATATAATAAAACTTATGTTCAGCAATCATGTCTGAAGCGGCATCAGCGGAACCAGCACTCTGATACTGTGCTTCCTTAATTAGCTTCGTATTTTTAAAGAATTTATAAAATACCATTTTGTAGATAAATGTGCGGGTAAAATATCATGTTCACTTTCTATAAGAAATTCTGAGTGTTCCTTTTCAAAGTTCACAATTTCTTGTGTTGCTTGCTGTCTTCTGAATAAACTCCCCGTCGACTATAACTAAACTTGTGCTCATTCACCAGCTTGAAAACATTAAGTACCTGCTCTGTACATACGGAAATTACCAACGTCAGTTATTGCGTAGACTCTATTGCTTTTTGTTTGTTTCCTTTCTACTGTTAAAATCCGTCCCTGCAATTTGCTGGTTCTTAACTACTTGCCTGCTGTGTTACGCATGCGCACACTTGAAGTGTTTCAAAGTACGGGCTTGTCTTTAGGCGCTTGTCTTGGCCAATTCTTGTTGTTTCTGGGCCCTGCCAATTTTAGGTTACCAGAACCTGTAAGATCATTCCATGTTAAGAAAACAATACTGCTCTTATGGACCTACGAGGAGAGAACACACCGTGTCTTAGACGCTAATAATTCCTCACGAGTAAGGAGTATTGTTATGTATCATCTATTATGAAAGAGAGGAAAACGTACGAGGCATTTTTTGCCTGTGCATTATTAAAAATAACTACTGAAAGTTTTCTATTTTATAAATAAATTCGCAGGGAGGAAGGGCAATGGCCCTCCTTTATTTTCCTTCTGTGCCGCTCTGGTATACGTAATGCGTAATCCGTTACTCTGTGAATCGCTGGCAGCTTATTACTGTTGTAGAGAAGTCATCGGTTTATGTGTTGCGTATGTTTTTTAGTCTTGAATTTGTGTTGAGTGCTATGTGATTAATTAGCCTACGTGTGCGATTAATTTCTTTAACATTAACACAGTAATTTCTTAACTTTATGAATGAGGCTCAGGAAGAAACAAAAGTAAACTGTGCTTAACCCCTTACCACATACTGTGACAGATATGGCACACACCGGTTTTATTTTTATACAGCTTATATTGAAGTGTTTATTTCATTATTGCATAGAGTGACAGATATGGTACACTATCAACAATAACTGGATGCAAGCAGCATGTGTCATCTGTTGAGGGAGTAAGGAACTATTTGACATTCATCCCTTGTTTGTGTTGTAAGCAGTTGACTAGATATCTGACCACAAGAAAGTTGTATTTCACACAGTAATAGTTCGATTTGTATTTTTATAAAATTACTGTGGAAGCATTGATATGTCAGGACATCTGTAAAGATGTAAGTTTGATCATTTGTCCACTGGAGTAATTATAATCTTTCAAATTAGGTTTGTGATAGATATGGCACAACATGCATTTGTGACTTAACATATTTCTTGCTACTGGAAGTATAACAGTCCAATTTCTTTCCTTTCAGTTGGTTTACTGCAATGGATGTAGGAAAGTTTTATGCCTCTTCAACTCGAGTACTAATTATAGCCGACGGGAATATTAGTAACGACCCTGATCTATCAGATGATGATAGTGCATTACGTACAGAAGGAAAGAGATATGACATTCTTGCTTCAGAGTCAGATGAAGATATTCCTAGAACGCATAACACAAGAAATAATGTTACTATTATACCAGAAACAGATGATGATACTGAGGTTAGGCCTACTGAATACCTTGACCTCTTTGATATTCCTCTTGCGGATGGGCTTGCTATAATCCAAAACAATCAAAGGCAACAACCAAGGTGGGGAAGACTAACATATACTGTCATATCGGGAATCTGGTAAAAATGGAAGATGAAACAAAGTTTACTGGAAATATTACTCTACCTCAGGAAATTTTGGATCTTGACACTGCAGTAGAATATTTCCAATATTTCTCTACTAGTGAGATATTTTGTTAAATTAGTGTAATTTCTGAAACCTTTTGTTATTTTCATAAATTGGAACTAAACTTCTAAGTGTAGTACTTTTAATTGGATATGTATAACCCTCTCTGAATGTACCGGTATGCTATTTTCTGTTTCCAAGTTACCACTGATACCATCGAAGGATAACCGTTACTGCATGCTGTCCCATATATGGCACAAACCATAAACCAACAACAAAGATCTGCCACACGAAGTTCAGATTTTTGAAACTATTTTTCCATAGGTCAGGACACTATATTTAAGCAGTCAGAATTGTTTGAAGAAAAAAATATCATGCAGTAAAGTGTTAATTTGCAGCTTATTTCCTTTCCTCTTTTAACTTAAACTGAAATACTGAGTTTCACAAATGTACGTGCCACCGTTTTCCCGTGATACTGTTGAGCAGAATCTTCCGATATGGCGACCTTGTCAAAAGAGCAATACTGTTTTGTTAACATGGAATGGCCTATAGGGAGTCTCCCATTTTCGCACATTTCAATGGAGGAATGGATGCCATGCTGTGCATCCCCTTAAAATTATCACCACCACCACAAGAAATAGATTAAGTGGAAGCAACACCAGACTTAGCTATGCTCTGCAGATATCAACATGGCTCACAAAGAGTCAGGTGTTACAGCATTAGTACAGTACTGAGGAAGTAAATTGAGATTTAAGCTGGTAGTGTTCTATACTATATACTCTATATATAAAAGAAAAGGAGGAACTGTACACAATTTACAAATGCACACTTTGTCACAGATACAAATTACCTGGGTTATGTTGACGAACCCGACGATACAATGTTACGCCAAGTCTAATACTTGCTTACCTTTCCACATATGTCTCAGATTTAGACACTAACACACTGCAGGTTGTTAGTTCTCCTGTTGATTTGTTTTAAATAGAATATCTAACGGCTTTATATTGTAGCGTATTAAATTTAAACATGATTACATTGGCATAACATCTATATAAATCGTTATTAATTTCATTTACAGGCATCTGATGCATCAGTAACAATTCCAATAGCCTATAACATCACTGCAAAGAGAACATCGAACAATGGTCCGGTAAGTAGCCAGCAGTTAATATATTGTTAGTATGTTAAGGTTATCACCAGGGACCCTGCGAATTCCGTCCTTCTAGCCACTGTTGGTGAAAGGAAAAATCATAGCAGGGTCAACTTTATCAACATTGAGTGTATTATACTGCTATCATGAAATGACATGATAGATGAACTTCTCTTGTACATTCCGTAAGTCGTGGTAACTGTGTTATATTGTTCGATAACACTACATCACGGGAAATTCACAATCTGAGTTGAAAGGCCTAGGCTATGTGGGTCTTTTTAAGGTCACAGTACAAGAGCTAACTGCAGGGGGGCAATCTAAACATACACACACACATGATACAGTGTCGTGTTGTTTTATACATAACCTGAACACGAACGTATATTACAAACAGCTAACAACCTTCAAAATAGTCCCCTAGGGTATCAACACATCATTGCCAATGACCAGAAAGGTGATGAACACCATTGGCAGTTTTGATTGCATCAAAGTGCTTCACCTGTCACCAACATGCCATTATGATACAAAACGTGTACGATTCAGGACTTCTAGGATTTGGTGAATAGCAAGGGTATCGTAGACATCCTACGGCCTCTGTACAAGGTCCCTGACAGATGCCGTAGTGTGGGCTGCAAAGTTATCGTTGAGGAGTAAGACGTTATTGAGCAGTTCCCGACGTTTCCGCTGAAGAGTACGATGCAGATGGCCCAGCAGAAATGTGCGGTAGTACTGGACAGTCACAGTGTGGCCCTCACGAACAGGATGACACTCAAGAACACTTTGGCTACGCCAAATTGAGCATGACCTTCGTGAGCGATGGACTCTGCCGCGTCTATTGTAGTGGTGGTGCTGAACAACGCTAGATGACGCCACTCAGCTGATTGACGCTTCAGTTCTGGTTCGGACGCTCACGTCCAGGTTTCATCAGGTTATGCTAATGTGATTGAGCACGTCGTTCTCTTTGCACTGAAGTCGCTCCAGATAGATAGGTCTCGTTTCGTATTTACTTCTACACTTCTGTTGACAATGCGGAGCCCACTTTGAACAATTCTTACGCACCTGGAAGCAGTAACATAAAATATGGAAGACTACTGACTAAAACATAACCTTATGTGTGGATCATTCCTGCACATTCCAACGTCAGTCTTGTATTAATCATTGTTCGATAACGGCCATGGACACATTTATATGGGTCAACATGGCGCATTCACAGCGCACCTGACCA
This sequence comes from Anabrus simplex, assembly GCF_040414725.1. Taxonomy (NCBI): domain Eukaryota; kingdom Metazoa; phylum Arthropoda; class Insecta; order Orthoptera; family Tettigoniidae; genus Anabrus; species Anabrus simplex. Next base: position 164,486,379 of record NC_090270.1, on the reverse strand, counting down.
CATCTGCTACTCGTCCACTTTAAAGGCCGCCTCCTAAAGTGCAAGAGTTCGATATGGCAATGTCCTATCATCCACAACATCTCGTACCTTCACATGACACTGATGGACGATTCTGCCACATTTCTGGTATGGCCACTGCTCCGCATTACTTACTTCCATCTTGGAGCAAGGCCGGATTCACAATAAATTGACATAGTAACATTAGACACTTTCGAATAAATTATTCATTCCTACAGTGAACATAAAGGTCTCGGGTTGTTCAGAGCTGAATGAGATGCCATGTTACAATAACTGAACGGTTTGAAATGCTCAGCGAAGAAGTAAGTATAAATAACCACCTAATCGATACTTTATTAATGCCTCAGGCAAAATTGAATAAAATTAAAACTTACAGGACATGTTTCGACCACTTAGTGGTCCTCTTCAGCTGTATAAATAAAGAACTGAAAAGAAAAACATTGGCAATAAGCACAAATAAAAGTTCTTTGGAGACTCCTTTGATAAAAATGGAGGTCGTCAGAATAGGTCATCTTGCCTTTCGTTCTTGTTTGGAAAAGATGTTTATTCTGCGCTGTCTAGAGGGTCTGTCTTTTCCAAACAAGAACGAAAGGCAAGATGACCTATTCTGACGACCTCCATTTTTATCAAAGGAGTCTCCAAAGAACTTTTATTTGTGCTTATTGTCAATGTTTTTCTTTTCAGTTCTTTATTTATACAGCTGAAGAGGACCACTAAGTGGTCGAAACATGTCCTGTAAGTTTTAATTTTATTCAATTTTGCCTGAGGCATTAATAAAGTATCGATTAGGTGGTTATTTATACTTACTTCTTGATTAAACATCGATACGGTCATGAAATGGACAACTTGTAATGCTCAGCGAAAGCAAAAAAACTTGTACATCTCAGACACATGGAAAATTGTCGATGAAAACAAGGTGATTGTACGATAACTGTACATGCCACTAACTGGGAACTTGCAAACAAGAAGGATATATTGCATTGAACCCCACTATTTAGAGAGAAACTAAGAGATCGAAAGAAGGAGATCGATTCACTGTGTCATTTAGGACTCAAAGGCAAAGCTTTGATCTTGTGTAAATAATAAACACCTGTGAACAAATCAGTCTGGCACCGGCACCGTAATTGACTATCCACTTCTGAGTGGAGAGATGGAACAAAAATGGCCTGCATTTAGGCAGCAGTGCCATCTGTATCGGATAGACGGCAGAGCAGTAACTACTGCTGGAGTTGCCAGGTAGAATTTGACATCTTATCTCAAGTCATTGGCTCTGTCTCCTGGTGAAGTCGTCATCCAGAATCCGTCATATCTCAACTGAAGCACTGCAGGAAAGCTGTGTCACTCATAAAAGTGGCATTGGGATAGCCGTACAAGGAAGCACAATGCGAATAGACATCATCGCCTGTTGTATTGGGTAGAAGAAGGACTCCTTATGCTAGATCCGACAGTGTGGTTCGAAACCAGTTGTACGACGTGAACCAGAAGGGAAAGACCATTTACGAATCAAGTAGAGTACGGACTGGAAAGATAGTCGGACATGCCTGGTCCACGCAGCGCTACTACATCGAGATCAGACGTGATTTTAGGACGTCCAGCATTGTGATAAAGACTATTTGAATGGATATCCTTAAAGAACCACTCACCATTTTGTCGAACCACCTTTATATTCCTTATAGTGTGCTACGAAGGCTTAGGGTGCTAATTTTCCATCTTGTGAGTCAACTTAAATGTAGCCTACCTCCTAATACATATTCTTGGTAATCTTTGTCTCGCAAGACAACTTTGGAACCTAGGAAACATTGAAATAGTGATAATGGACCCTTGGTGCGAACAATATTCAACAATGAAACATTGACAAGGAAAATAGATATATTTCAAAGCAATACATATTCGGAAGGTAATTGTATAACGCTGGCTCCACTGTTTAGAGACAGCGAGCCTGCATTTTACGCGAATGTCCCTGTTTCAATTCACGACCTGATCAGGATTTTCTTACCTGGATCGTAATGCTGGTTCGATGTCCACTTTGCGTATGGCTTGGAAAGCCAGGAATGATGGTCGAAAGGCATCCTACCGCTGATCACTATTCACCTCGTAATTTGCACGCCTTCGGACTGGCAATCAGTCAGTGAGTAAGCCAGACCAGTGAGGGCTGTAAAGACATGGGGTTTGTTTTTAATATTAGGCCTATCACACTTACATAGAAAGGTTCAATATATTTCTGAAACTTCAAGAAAAATTCGTCCCTCTGTATTTAACTCCAGATCATTCATTTCTGGATGGTCCACCTCCGAACCGTAACGGTTAGTGTTATTAGCTGCCATCCTCGGAAAACCGGGTTCGATTCCCGGTACTGCCAGAAATTTAAGAATGGCAGGAGGACTGGTATGTGGTTGAAATAGCACAGCTCACCTCCATTGGGGTTGTACCTGAAAAGAGTTGCTCCACCTCGGGTGAGGTTTGAACAAACTCTGAATAAAATATCACTTCAATTCCATACAGTATGATAACATGAGTGTAAACTGAAAAGTTTACATTATTTGAACTCGAAATGCAAAAATAATGTATTCCTACCTCCGAAGTGGGTGGAATGAATTCCATGAACGATTATAAACAACAGTAATTAAGATACAGCCCCAGCATTTGCCCAGTGAGAAAAAGAGAAAGCGTGGAAAATCATCTAGAGAGCTAGGCTACCGATAGTGAGGTTCAAAACCATCATCTCACGATTGCAAAGCAGCACGAGACGCTCGTGAGTCCGAGACGAGTCATTCATTGAAAATGAGTCTGTCAGACGGTTACGGCTACGTGGAGTTTAACTGTGAACTGTTCAACCAGTGCTGTGAGAAGTCGTGTGCAGAACAGGAGTTGGACGCACTAGTGTTCGAATGTGCGTTATGAGGAGAAATGTTTCGAGTAGAAAACTCGTGAACTTGTGATTAATTGTAAATAGTAGTTCAATAAATTTAATGGATAGTAAAACACGCTTCTGTGTAGTAATTTAGGTGTAAGGACTCCGATAACAAACCATAGCATTAAGGATTTTAACTTTTATTTAGACTCAGTATATGTGAGCTGAAAAGAGATTTTGTCTGGAGTTGTAATTTGTTAATTAGATGAATTGATACCGTATATTTTGAGAGTGATTGTATTTCTGCTTTCTATAATCCCGAATTCACTACATCCTTTAGTTGAAGAAATTAGTCAAATCATCCAGCTACTCATGAACAACAAATCAGCCGGAGGAGCCTCCATTGTCGTGGAACTCTGAAAGTGAGCTGTTCTCAAGGCTGCGACCGACTGCAAAACGGAAGAAATATTTCCTGACTGACCTGCAGCTTAGATCCGGCCCTTCACAAAAAAAAAAAAAAAAAAAAAAAAAAAAGACATGGAAAACTACCTAGGGAACTCTTTCCTCCCAGTAGCGTACAAGTTCTTCTCTAAAGCCAAGCAGAGAATCAACTAGACAATCAACTGGGAGAACACCAGAGAGGCTACAGGAAGAGCCAATCCTATGCTGAGCATATCCTCAATCTCAGAGCAGTACTAGCCCACTTCAAGATTAAAATCCGCATGGTAGTCACCTTTGTTAACTTTAGGAAGGTCTACGACTACGTGGAGAGGCAACACCCTAGTAAAATTCTCGAGCAGCTATAACTAAACAACAAAACCCTCAGACTGATACACACTTCTTCTTCTACCGCTTCTCCCACATCTGGGGGTCGCGGGTACGAACTATGTCGCATATGTGAATTTGGGCCTATCTCACGGCCAGATGTCCTTCATAACGTCAACCCTATATGGAGAGATGTAATCACTATTGCGTGTTTCTGTGGTGGTTGACAGTGTAATGCGTTGCATGAATTTGAAGACAAAAGTGGTGGAATAAACACAAACAGCCAGTTTCCAAGCCAGAAGGATTAATCAAACGCGATTAAAATCCAAGACCTGGTCGGGAATCGAACCCAGAACCCTCTGAACGGAAGGTCTCAATGCTGACCATTCAGCTAATGAGTCGGACCAGATTGGCATACACTCTAAGGTTGAATTCAGGTTGATGTCTCGGAAAGCTTCGGGGTCAAAAGAGGTATTAGACAAGATGACGGACGGAAGTTCTCCACTCCTCTCCAACTGCGTCCTTGAAAAGAGGTGACAGAATGACGCAAGAAATTGGTCAACTAGGGCGCCCAGAGTGAGGTCATTCTAGGTCACAAGGCGGACGGGCAGGCATTAGATTTCCTGGCCCATGCAGACGTGCAGCAGTGATCGTTAAGTCTTTCAGAAGACAAACGGAGAAAACCGGGCTGGAGAAAAGGAGTACTCTACTAACACTGAAGAGACTAAGTGAGAGATGACACTAGAATAGCGAGATATCAAACTAGTGCAGAAATGTAAACACCTCAGTAACTTGTGGCAGGAAGCAGCCCTCTCTGCAGGAGTTAACAAGCTGGAACTGGCCTACTGACTGACTCACTCAAAACACCTACTGTATAACAAACGATGCCTCTCACGCAATCTGAAACGGAAATACTACACAACAGTCATCCGCCCGGAAGCTCAGTAAACCACGGAGTGTATCTCTAAACAGAAAAGGCTTGATTGAAAAACTCCAAGTCAGAAAGAGAAGAGTTCCCATAATGATTCTGGGCTCCGTACTGGAAGATGGGGAATATAGGAAGCGTCACTGTACCGAGGTACGCACGCCACGTACATTTAAATTAAGCGCCTTGGTTAAGGCCCTCTGTAAAGTAAACTGTGAAATTACTAGTACAAGAAGTGTGGACATTTTTCAACAGATGTCGCTACTGTAAACTGATGCCGTATCCGCTAGAGTGAAGATGAACTATTAAAATTCAAGATAAATTTTTATGTTAAGGTTTCCTGAACTGAACTGGCTTATACTTTGTTTTCGATGTGCTAAAGTTTACAGCACTTCTATCTCTTCCCGCCAACTTAAGATGTTGGCCAATGAAAAATTGTGTATATTTATTTTTCGGCCAATCAAAACGTTCTGGTATTTATTTGATCAGCCAATGAAAGTTGGGGGTGTCTCAGGGCCTTAGCCCAGAGTTTTCTGGAACTTTCCCCTCGGCTATAAAAGTTAGCACATTTTCGGACCAGGTTGTCTTTGTGTTTGCTCTAGTCTAATGCTGTGTTCGTAACGGAGGCGAGGGCCACCTCATCCATCTTCGGGAGGTTCACCAGATCAAGATAATGGCAGCTTCAGCTTAAAGTCTGATAGTCTTTCAAAGCTAACTTGAGGGGAAGGTGTCAAATCCTTAGTAATGGAACTTTATTTTTCTAAAATGTAAATTTCAAGCTATTAATGTAAATTTCAAACAAGCCGAAAGAAATTAACCGAAATCAGGGAATAGAGATTTTGTTAACCTTTTCTATCTTGTAATTTCTGTAAATTGTAGTATAGGCTTAGACTCTGTAACGTCGGGCCATAACCCAAATAATGTTTTAAGCATTTCATTTTCAAGGAGCGCAAGTGTCCGCCTCTCACCATTTTGATTTTTTGGCCAGTAACTTTAACCTTTTGTTTTTAACAAAATCCTTGTAGAATGGGTACTCGCTACCCCGGTTAAACTCTATTTCATTCCTTTCATGTAGAGATATCAGACCGTTGAGCATTTAAGACAGTGAATACTGTTTGATTTTGTAAAATGTAGGTTGTGCCTTTGACAGGCCTGGAAATTTTTGAAAATAGATTCCTAAGTGTAAAGTGATAGAGCAATAATGTTCTTCCTGTTGATGAGAAAGAAAGTGGGAGACCCGTCTCCTTGACTATTTGTTAAAGGGAGCAGTTATGCTCATATAGGAGTTGCAATTAAGGAGATTCTGGCTCATGTTGTAAATTGTTGTTTTCTCGAATCCTGTTACGCAAGTTCTCGAGCTAGAATTTTACCTGATCTAATGTTACTTGCTCAGCAAAGTGTAAGTGTTAAGTGTTAAAAGTTTGAAAAGGGGATAAAAATGGGGAAAGGTTAAGAAGAAATAAAACTGCCGATTTTAAAGTTTTAAATTAATCCTTCGACTTTCGCATATCCTCCCATTTATACCCGCACCTTCTTTCACCTCTGCGTTCCACAGAATCCCCGGAACAGTCACAATTCAGAGTTCTACTCCCATATAGAGATGGTAGCTCTCCGTGGTTGTGGTAAGACTGTCCCCCAACAGACTGACCAAACACCTATTCCTCTTCTGGCGAAACCTTACCATTTGACTGATGGAGACTGAGAAGTACATAAAAGAAATGGGGCTGATAGTCTGACAGAACAGACAGTTTTTAATACAAATCCTGGCGTATCTCTGTAGTTTTCGGAAACAATCCTCCTGTAGAAGGAGAGAAGAAAACTACGCTGCGAGAACATGCGCCAGTACAGGGCAAAGATTAAAGCTGAACGTTTGAATAAGCGTGGTCCCAAGTAGGCCCTTTAGAAATAATAATAATAATAATAATAATAATAATAATAATAATAATAATAATAATAATAATAATAATAATAATCTTAAGGAAAGTTCACTTCTGAGGTAAGGTCGAACCAAATCAGTATGTTATGGATAACAAATAAATACACATCGACATACATACATACATACATTATCATTATAGACTGTTTTGCCTTTCAGCGTTCTGTCTGCAAGCCTCTGTGAATTTACTAAACGTCGCCACAATCCTCGATTTGCAACTAGTGTTGTGGCCTCATTTAGTTCTATACCTCTTATCTTTAAATCGTTAGAAACCGAGTCTAACCATCGTCGTCTTGGTCTACCTCTACTTCTCTTAAGCTCCATAGGAGAGTCCATTATTCTCCTAGGTAACCTATCCTCCTCCATTCGCCACATCGACAGTGTGCAGTAAATTACCAGCCCCGTGGATATGGACCGAGAGCTGAAATTTTACTCACTCAGCCTCGTGACACCAACTAAGGAGCTGGCTGGTATGACAGGAGCATACCTGGTTATGAAAGCTTAGCGATAGGCTTGAGGTTGTCGTTGCACTGATCACTCCAATATTTGCAGGCCTTTTGGCCTGGGCAACAGTCGTCTTGGCAGCCCAAGATCCTTAAGGGGTTGTATGCGCCCCGGGAGAGCTGCTGCTAGTATGACTTGTAGTAATAGTAGTTTTCTACCGAGCGCGATAGCTGCAGTCGCTTAAGTGCGGCCAGTATCCAGTATTCGGTAGATGGTGGGTTCGAACCCCACTGTCGGCAGCCCTGAAAACCTTCCCACTCCTAGCGCTTTCCTGTCCCATCGTCGCCATGAGACCTATCTGAGTCGGTGCGACGTACTGTAAAGCAACTTGTAAAAAAATATATATAGTTCTCTATTTTCACACCAGGCAAATGCCGAGGCTGTACCTTAATAAGGCCACACTCGCTTCTTTCCCAATCCTAGCCCTTTCCTGTCCCATCGTCTCCATAAGAGTTATCTGAGTGGGTGGGACGTAAAGCAAATTGAAAAAGAAGTACAGTAGTAATAGTTTTATTATAATCAATAATATTATTATTTTCCAGCACGAGTTTCTTCGGATGGGGTGGTGGAGGTGGCTACACCAGTCCCAGTATTGGAAGTAAGTATTACTGACGAAATGGCTACCTTTGAGAATGTTATTGGATTATGTAATACACTTAAGATAATACAATTAAGAAAATGGAAATTGCAACACCATGAAGGCATTGGTCATTTGTGTTGATTTTCAAGATATGGAACGATGCCATGTAGGTATGTAAACGATCAAAGTTTCAGACCCATTGGATTGTTGCTACAGGTCTCCCCACGTGATTGGTTGCGGAGAATCAACTCCAGTATACGGACTCTGGTGTAGCGTAGTTGACTTACAGTCTGTGCAGTGAAATGTCCCCCATCAAACATGCCTCGACGACAGAGAAGAGCACGCTATCAATAACTGTCGCCTTTTGAGAGGGCTCGGATAATTGGGCTGTGTGAGGCTGGATTATCACTAAGGACTGTCGCTGCACGTGTTGGCCGACAGGCATGTACGGTACAACGTGTATGGCAGCAGTGGTCAAATGACCGTACCCACACTCGTAGACCTGACACAGGCCCAGCGCGGCAGACAACTGTGAGAGAGGATCGCCGCATCATTCGGATGGCCCGGATGGAACCCCATGCAACAGCAGCGCAAATTCGAGCAGCTGTGGCACCCCACGTTACACAACAAACAGTTGGTAATCACCTGCGTGCAGCTGGCTTACGAGCCCGTGTCCCTGCAGAAGGTGTTCCATTGACCCCACAACAGCGACGTGTAAGGCTGGCCTAGTGTCCAGAAAGATCGACGTGGGTCGACGAATGGCATAGGGTCGTCTTTAGTGATGAATCGCGCTTCTGTCTTGCCCGCAGTGATCGCCGGAATCGGGTGCGCAGACGTACCGCGGATAGGGGCCGCCCAGATCTTATTGTTGAGGCACACAGGGCCAACACCATGCATTATGGTCTGGGGAACTATTGGCTTTAATGTGAAATCACAATTAGTGCTTGTTGAGGGCACTATGACTGCTCGACAGTACGTTGATAGGGTACTCAATCCAGTGGTTGTCCCTATGATGGCGAACATTGCTAATGGGATGTTTCAGCAGGATAATGCCCGGGTTCACACTGCACGCATCTCCACAGAAGCTCTCCACATCACAACCTTAGATGGCCCGCCAGATCCCCGGACTTCAGTCCTATTGAGCACGTGTGGGACATGATGTGTCCACAACTGGCCAACCGTCCTCAGCCACCCACAACTCTGGAACAACTGACCCGTGCAGTGCAACAAGCACGGGCCACAATTCCTCAGGAAGGGATCCAGGGCCTTATTGACTCCATGCCTCGACGAATTCATCAATGTATTGCAGCTCGTGGTGGGCACATCCTGTATTGTTGTCCAAACTTGCGGTCAGAGGGACCTGAAAGTGTAATCATCGAATCACAACCGAACACTCGTCCTGCGTGTTCAATTGCAGCAATATAGCACCACTCCTTCTGGGTGTTGCAATTTCCATTTTCTTCAGTGTATAATACGAGCTTCAGTATCCACGTTCTGGTTAGTGACCTTAGGGTGGTGGTGGTGGTGGTGGTGGTGATTACTGTTTTAAAAGGAAGTACAACTTGTCAACCATCTTCTATTAACACTAATTACAGGGGAAACGGAAGAGGTCCGATACTTCGAAGAATGAAGTTGTATGAAAAAGAGAGACAAGGACCTCAAAGGGCGTAAAAATGAAAGGCACCCTAGGCCTCGAATGGTCTAATACCGTCGCGGTCAGAAAAGAACAAGATGTAACCAAGGGAGGTCGGATGATATAGACGAATCTGAGGAGCCTGACGCAAGTAAGCGGAAGTAATGGCCCGTGGTGTCCAACCGACTCTCCTAAGTTAAGAACCCCTAGGCCAGTGAACCAAGAGTAACGTTCTAGTGATGACATAATATGGTGGTTGAATATCTCATATGAAGGGTGAAGAAAATGTCTTCTTCTTCTCTTATTCCTCTTCTAAGCGTTATTCCGCAAGTGAGAGATCGGCTGTATGGATCAATGAATGCCACTTTGATGTGAAGCTTCCGCGGTCTTTTGAGTTATTTAGTTCTCCTTTCGGGTTGAACCGTGTTGTTTTCTGTGCCTTCCGCACAATCAATCAATCAATCAAACAATCAATCAATGATTAATCAATCAATCACAATTTGGGCCTTCAATTTTTTTAACATTATAGATTTGGTTCAGCTGTTTATAAATATAATTATGCAGCACCTTCTGTTCCATTGGTAGTAGGCCTGTGCATTAATATTTTTTTTTTTTTCTGTAAACTCATTGCAGTTTGTACGAGTAGCTCTAGTAAAGGCATTGAATATTCAACGACAGTTATGGAACTGATGGTAATAATAATATATAAAAAACCTAACCCAATGGTACTACAGTCCTTGAAGGGCCTTGGCCTACCAAGCGACCGCTGCTTAGCCCGAAGGCCTGCAGATTACGAGGTGTCGTGTGGTCAGCATGACAAATCCTCTCGGCCATTATTCTTGGCTTTCTAGACCGGGACCGCTATCTCACCGTCAGATAGCTCCTCAATTCTAATCACGTAGGCTGAGTGGACTTTGAATCAGCCCTCAGGTCCAGGTAAAAATCCCTGACCTGCCGGGAATCGAACTCGGGGCCTCCGGATAAGAGGCAGGCAAGCTACCTCTACACTACGGGGCTGGCCAATAATAATATATGTTTTGGTTTATTTGCTTTATGTTGTGTGTAACGCTATAAATTGCAGGAAAGCTTTACATCATGCCAAGAACTTGACCTGATTCCTTAGAAGTAAACCACAACCGTCCAGGACTGCTTTAACTGCATCACGTAGGCGTTAATAATATATTTTGTTTGCAGCTTGCTTTATATTGCACGGGCAGAGATAGGTCTAGTCCTAGGAGTGGGAAGGAACGGTTGTGGCCTTAATTAAGGTACAGCCCCAGCATTTGCATGGTGTGAAAATGGAAAACCACGGAAAACCATCTTCCTGGCGACAGTGGGGTTCGAACCCACTAGGTTATCTCCCGTATGCAAGCCCACAGCTGCGCGCCCCTTACCGCACGGCCACCCGCCGTTGTTAATAATAGTATATTATTATTATTATTATTATTATTATTATTATCATCATCATCATCATCTGTTTACCCTCCAGGTTCGGTTTTTCCCTCGGACTTAGCGAGGGATCCCACCTCTACCGCCTCAAGGGCAGTGTCCTGGAGCTTCAGACTCTTGGTCGGGGGATACAACTGGGGAGTATGACCAGTACCTCGCCCAGGCGGCCTCACCTGCTAAGCTGAACAGGGGCCTTGTGGAGGGATGGGAAGATTGGAAGGGATAGGCAAGGAAGAGGGAAGGAAGCGGCCGTGGCCTTAAGTTAGGTACCATCCCGGCATTCGCCTGGAGGAGAAGTGGGAAACCACGGAAAACCACTTCCAGGATGGCTGAGGTGGGAATCGAACCCACCTCTACTCAGTTGACCTCCCGAGGCTGAGTGGACCCCGTTCCAGCCCTCGTACCACTTTTCAAATTTCGTGGCAGAGCCGGGAATCAAACCCGGACCTCCGGGGGTGGCAGCTAATCACGCTAACCACTACACCACAGAGGCGGCTTATTATTATTATTATTATTATTATTATTATTATTATTATTATTATTATTATTACAATTGACGTCCATTTTAGTTTACGAAGGTTTTTCGCTCACCAGAAGATAATATTTTTTCCGTAGGAGTATTTTAAAAGATCAGGAAACCAACAACGTGGCGTTGTTGCATTTCTTCTTAATAATAATAATGTTATTGTTTTTACGTCCCAATAACTACTTTTTTGACAGTTTTCGGAGACACCGAGAATCCCGCAGGAGTTCCTTTACGTGCCAGTAAATCTATCAAGACTGACGTATTTGAGCACCTCAAATACCACCGGACTGAGCCAGGATCGAACCTGCCAAGTTGGAATCAGAAGGCCAGCGCCTCAACCGTCTGAGCCACTCAGCCCGGCATTTTTCTTCTTCTTCTCCTCCTCCTTCTTCTTGGTGATGGTTCGATTTCGAACATCGTGACCCTTCACGCAATCCCGTGAGCAATACTCTACCATACACCGCGATGTTCTGCTTTTTCCAAGTCGCAGATTCGTCAAACTCATTATCTGGTCAATGTACACGTTCGAGCACGTCCTTTTCAATCAACTTTGTCCTGGATTATATGCTTATCAGTGCCGTCTCCCTGCATGGCATGGGCGAAAAATTTCACTATTTATCTTTGGATATTGGCTTAGGGGCAATCCTTATCTTCTTCAGAATGGAGTCATCCGTTCTTCTTATTATCCCTGGTATTCGTAGCATTCTTCGACAGCACGTCATCCCCAAGTCTTCCATTCATCTATGGCATGCTACATTTATAGTCCAAGACTCGGAGTCATACGTGGCGATAGGAAATACCAGTCGCTTCTTTGTTTACTTGGTAATATTGACAATCTCTTCATATTTCAGTTCGACTAGACAGTGCATTTTAATTTCGCCTTCACAATTCCCCTTAATGGAAGTGCGAACTCCTAGGTAGATTATTTCTTTCTAGAAACCTATAAAAGCTGGAAGGGACGAGGTAATGCACCCTGTCTGTCCACTACCATCAAGTAATCCCCTTTTGAGTGGGAGCGGTAGACTACAGCCGCAGTATCCCCTGCCTGCCGTAAGAAGGCGTCTAAAGGGGGCCTAAGGGGCTCTTAACTTGCGAGCATGGTTTGGCGACCACGGAGCCCTAAGCTGAGTCCTATCATTGCTACCACTTACTTGTGTCAGTCTCCTCACTTTCGTCTACTTATTTGACCTCCCTTGGTCAATTCTTTTCCGACCCTGACGGTACTGGAGCATTCGAGGCCTAGGAAGTCTTTCATTTTCACGCCCTTCGTAGCCCTTGTCTTGCTTCTGGCAGACACATTCATTTTTCGAAGTGTCGGATCCCTTCCACTTTTCCCCTCTGATAATTGTTGATAGAGGATGGTTGCACAGTTGTACTCCCTCTTAAAACAACAATCACCACCACCATCACACCATCAACACTTGGTCCACTTTAATTTAAGCCTGCTTCTTCGCTGAACCTCTCAGTGCGTTGTAGATGTTCTGCCAGTTCTTCATCCCAACTAGCAAGGAGCGTAGTATCGTCTGTATAGCGCAAGTTGGAGATTCTTTTGCCGCCTATTTGAACCTCGCCTTTCCAGTCCTCTGTGGCTATTCTGATGATCCATTGTTTATAGTTCTTGAATAGGAGAGGTGACAAAACATATCCCAGTCGGGTGCCTTTTCCGACCTTAAAGGGCTCTGTCACTTCCTATCTATTCAAGCGCATGCCTTGTTGTTGGTGTGTAATGATTTGTCATTTGGATACATTCTTACGTTTATAATTGGGCGTGGTCAGGAGATGGATGGTTTGCCACGCGCTGTTAGTGGGTGGTAAGGGAATGGAGGAGCGGAAAGGAACTGGCCACCCTACCGCACGTAAACTCCGGCTCAGAAACACCTCTGCGGAGGTTCGGACCTGCCTTCGGGCAGAATAACCCTTACCTACCTTACGTTTATACACTCGAAAATCCCATCTCACTATCAGATGATCATTTAGCCTACCTGCCGTCGTTGAGAGAACAGAAACTGATGTAAACAAAGAACATCATGCATACATCCGCGGTCTTCGCGTTGATTAGAGAATGACCGGGCTACTTCCGAGCACACGGGAGCCACATGGGGTTCTCTATACCGCTTTTCACGAGAGTTTAACCCTGATGTAAACAAATAGGCGGAGCACCTTGCCTACGCACGTGAACGTACACATAGCTGATTGAAGAAGCAACCGTCGCACTCAATCCACTGTATGCGAGCTCGAAGAAAAGTAGTACGTCGCATTAATTTTATTTCACTTTATTTGAGTTTATTACATTTAGAGAGTTTGGAAGAGTACGTAATCAAATTAAACTATGGTTGACATGTATACCGGTATATATATATATATATTGTATTTGCTTTTTTCAAATATAATAGTGATTAAATAACGAGAAATGAAGGCACAAGGCGTGGTGTAATACAGGAAGTCTTCTCGTAGTAGGGGAAAGCCCCAAGCTGTACAGCGTGGAGATAAGGTGTTGCATCTTGCAGCAGCAGTCAGTGAGTATTCATAGCGAGAGAAATGGAGCAAGAGGTAGGACTATCGCGTGTAGTGAAGCAAAAAGAGGAAAACCGCTCAGAAGTGACCATAGACAGTGCATTGTGAGTGTGTTCAATAAACTAAGTTAACAGAATCTAGGTTTAGTAGTTTATTCAGAAGTTCAGATCTTCGCACTGTTGTATGCGATGCGCACACCCCTGTACGACCGAACACGAGACGTTGACGGGGTTTAGGTCGATACTACACGTTCAGCGAACATAACTCTTTCTTCGGCGGAGGTGCGGACATACCATGTTTACATCAAGATTAAACTCTCGTGAAAAGACATTTAGGAACTGTCATGACCTTGCCTGATTGCCGCGATTACACCAGACTGTTGCCGGGTGCCACTGATGTCAACATGTAGAGAAAATACATCGATGATATTATGGATAGGAAGCAAATTATATTAACTGTCCACAAGGAATAAACAACAAGCAAATGACAATACATCTAGATGTTTAACACCTCTGAAAAGAAATAAATTACGGAAGGTTGATGGATTTAAGGTTATACCCAAGATGTAAATCTGTAATAAATCATTCATAGCAGAAAATATAAGGAAAAATTCACACTTTTGATATTGAATATTTCAATCAAATTCTAGAAGGCAAATATAGTTTTGAAAAGGCAATATGAAAGACAATTAAAAAACAGCACTTTACATAATTAGAATAAGATAACGGACGAACTCCTTCCAAGTCGGATTCCTCTCTCTCTCTCTCTCTCTCTCTCTCTCTCTCTCTCTCTCTCTCTCTCTCTCTCTCTCTCTCTCTCCTCTTTCTCACTGTTACTCGTATCATTCGTATAAATGACAAAACGATCGACAGTCATATCGCACACAGTCCGATTCCCAGAATCTCAGCTCTTCCGTCACCACGTGATAGAAGGCACGGCACATTACAGCTGTTTCACTCACCATAGTCTCAATATTCCGACTTCTATGAGTTTATTATTACGCGCAGCGCATCCGTTTACCACGCTCCACAACAACTCTATAGGGACCGTGCGTAACAACAAATTTTCTATGGCAGCGCCCCTAGCGGAAGAGACGATTATTTATCGGTAGGAGAAACACCAGAATAACATCAGCTGTCGTTTAATTATTGTAGGTAACAGGGACAACAAAAGCTGGAAGACTGCTATTTTTACACCAGCTCTGTCAAACAAACTATTTTCATTCCCCTCTACAGACATGTACCCACAAAATGAATTTTTCACTTGTATGAGGTCAACTCCAACACCACAGTCTCTTTTGAAACAAGTATCAGTCATTACATTCTTGTTAATGTAAGGTACCGTACTGTTAAAATTGTCAGACCGAACTCGATAGCTGCAGTCGCTTAAGTGCGGCCAGTATCCAGTAATCGGGAGATGTGGGTTCGAGCCCCACTGTCGGCAGCCCTGAAGATGGTTTTCTGAGGTTTCCAATTTTCACACCAGGCAAATGCCGGGGCTGTACCTTAATTAAGGCCACGGCCGCTTCCTTCCAGTCCCTAGCCCTTTACTATCCCATCGTCGCCATAAGACCCATCTGTGTCGGTGTGACGTAAAGCAAATAGAAAAAAAAATTGTCAGAGTTTCTGAATCACAGTTTGAATTATCAGTGAACAAATATTAATTACGAAATAGTACATTTACATTTCCCTGGTCATATGAAAATGGTAAATTATCAGTCTAAATACCTACACTACAAACAATTTGGAGGGGCAGCCTGGCCGAGGCGGTAAAGGCGTGCTCGGTTCGCCCGGAAGGACGTGGGTTCGAATCCAAGTCAGCAAGTCTTAAAATTTAAGAAACGAGATTTCCACTTCCGGAGGTGCATATGGCCCTGCCCTAAGGTTCACTCAGCCTACACCAAAGGCGGCCGGGCGTAGAGCTAACCACTCTACCCCATCACGTGCCGAGGTTAGCAATGGTGGAAGCCTTTACCTTCCACTCCTCCAAGGGCCTTCATGGCCTGTACGGAGGTAACTTTGCTTTGCTTTGCTTTTACAAACAGTTTGGGGAGATTGTGATTCAGGAACAGAATTCACGTTTTCTTGCATTTCACCTTGTCTCCCTTTCCTCCTCTTGTACCTGACTATCAGTTTTCTCTGTATTTCGTTTTTATTAGGTCTTCCTGGTAACATATGCAAAGTAGGTTATATTCCGGGCTATCAGGGTCTCCGGTAGGTATTCCATCAATGAAGTGTCGGCTTCAGATTCTGGAATAATTGGCAGGAATCCACGGTTTTCCATCAAGTGTTGAACGTTTTAAAGGTGTTATCCATGCGTCCCTTCTGATCTTATGGGCAGCGGCAGGTGGAAAACGAAAAGTTTTCGTTCCTGGTGGGCTGTTTTCGTAGGTGTAATTACAACCGTACACGGAACAATTCGCGTGACATTTACTGTGTTTACTGGTACTATGAGTTTCGTTCATGCTTAGAGAATATGCTGAAAAAATCTTATCAAAACGTAGGCTACCTCAGTAAGCAATGTGAACAGTCAAAGACTTACAGCTAGTAAAATAAAAAACACTACTTACTAACTCGATGGTGAAATATGCTTCTACCGCTCCTACCAGTTACTTCAGATTAAGCCACCGGGCTTTCGCGAACGGACGATGTCATAGAGGCTAGAGAATCAACATCAATCAATCAATCAATCAATCAATCAATCAATCAATCAATCAATCAATCAATCAATCAATCAATACTGATCTGCATTTAGGGCAGTCGCCCAGATGGCAGATTCCCTATTTGTTGTTTTCCTAGCCATTTCCTAAATGATTTCAAAGAAATTGGAAATTTATTGAACATCTCCCTTGGTAAGTTATTCCAGTCCCTAACTCCCCTTCCTATAAATGAATATTTGCCCCAGTTTGTCCTCTTGAATTCCAACTTTATCTTCATATTGTGATCATTCCTACTTTTATAAACGCCATTCAAACTTATTCGTCTACTAATGTCATTCCACGCCATCTCTCCGCTGACAGCTCGGAACATACCACTTAGTCGAGCAGCTCTTCTTCTTTCTCTCAATTCTTCCTTCCTTCTCTCAATTCTTCCCAACCCAAACATTACAACATTTTTGTAACGCTACTCTTTTGTCGGAAATCACCCAGAACAATTCGAGCTGCTTTTCTTTGGATTTTTTCCAGTTCTTGAATCAGGTAATCCTGGTGAGGGTCCCATATACTGGAACCATACTCTAGTTGGGGTCTTACCAGAGACTTATATGCCCTCTCCTTTACATCCTTACTACAACCCCTAAACACCGTCATAACCATGTGGAGAGATCTGTACCCTTTAATTACAATCCCATTTATGTGATTACCCCAATGAGGATCTTTCCTTATATTAACACCTAGATACTTACAATGATCCCCAAAAGGAACTTTCACCCCATCAACGCAGTAATTAAAACTGAGAGGACTTTTCCTATTTGTGAAACTCACAACCTGACTTTTAACCCCGTTTATCAACATACCATTGACTGCTGTCCATCTCACAACATTTTCAAGGTCACGTTGCAGTTGCTCACAATCTTGTAACTTATTTATCACTCTATAGAGAATAACATCATCCGCAAAAAGCCTTACCTGCGATTCCACTCCTTTACTCATATCATTTATAAGAAAACATAAAGGTCCGATAATACTGCCTTGAGGAATTCCCCTCTTAATTATTACAGGGTCAGATAAAGCTTCACCTACTCTAACTCTCTGAGATCTATTTTCTAGAAATATAGCAACCCATTCAGTCACTCTTTTGTCTAGTCCAATTGCACTCATTTTTGCCAGTAGTCTCCCATGATCCACCCTATCAAATGCTTTAGACAGGTCAATCGCGATACAGTCCATTTGACCTCCAGAATCCAAGATATCTGCTATATCTTGCTGGAATCCTACAAGTTGAGCTTCAGTGGAATAACCTTTCCTAAAACCGAATTGCCTTCTATCGAACCAGTTATTAATTTCACAAACATGTCTAATATAATCAGAAAGAATGCCTTCCCAAAGCTTACATACAATGCATGTCAAACTTACTGGCCTGTAATTTTCAGCTTTATGTCTATCACCTTTTCCTTTATACACAGGGGCAACTATAGCAACTCTCCATTCATCTGGTATAGCTCCACCGATCAAACAATAATCAAATAAGTACTTCAGATATGATACTATATCCCAACCCATTGTCTTTAGTATATCCCCAGAAATCTGATCAATTCCAGTCGCTTTTCTAGTTTTCAACTTTTGTATCTTATTGTAAATGTCATTGTTATCATATGTAAATTTTATTACTTCTTTGGCCTTAGTCTCATCCTCTATCTTGACATTTTCCTTGTAACCAACAATCTTTACATACTGCTGATTGAATACTTCTGCCTTTTGAAGATCCTCACATACACACTCCCCTTGTTCCTTAATTATTCCTGGAATGTCCTTCTTATGCCTTTGCTGGCAAGATGTAGTATTTACAGTGCGCTATGTCTTCTGGTATGGGCTAGAATAAAATTGTTACTTTCATTGACCTGTCTCAGTCTCTTCCTTGGCTTTGACAATATGAAAGTGGCTGAGGTATGAGTGATGCTAGTAATGCCATTCCTTATGCAGCCAGTCCCCGCTATGAATGGTGTGAAAATGTCACTCATAGGGTCGGTTGGTGCATGCATTTCAGTGGGCTTGGCAGACTGATGTGCAATTGCAACTTCTGGCTCGGTGAGGAAAGCAACGGGAAACTACCTCACTCCTCATTTCCCTAGTACGCCTCTTCAGTGACACCTAGGCCATCTATGACAGCTAATGGTGAACCTGTTGAGGATCCAACCAGCCTTCGGGCTGAATACCCAACATACATACATGTCCTTCTTGGAACCTGTTTCTGCCTTAAAATACCTATAGGCCTACATACCCTTCCATTTTTCACTAAAATTCGTATGACTGCCAATTATGCTTGCCGTCATGTTATCCTTAGCTTCCTTCTTTGCTAGATTCAATTTTCTAGTAAGTTCCTTCAATTTCTCCTTACTTCCACAGCCATTTCTAACTCTATTTCTTTCCAGTCTGCACCTCCTTCTTAGTCTCTTTATTTCTCTATTATAATAAGGTGGGTCTTTACGATTCCTTACCACCCTTAATGGTACAAACCTGTTTTCGCATTCCTCAACAATTTATTTCAACCCATCCCAGAGTCTGTTTACATTTTTATTTACCGTTTTCCACCGATCATAGTTACTTTTTAGAAACTGCCTCATGCCTGCTTTATCAGCCATATGGTACTGCCTAACAGTCCTACTTTTAAGACCTTCCTTTCTATCACATTTATTTTTAACTACGTACCACAAAAACAGCTTCATGATCACTAATACCATCTATTACTTCAGTTTCCCTATAGAGCTCATTTGGTTTTATCGGCACCACATCCAGGATATTTTTCCCTCTGGTTGGTTCCATCACTTTCTGAATCAGCTGTCCTTCCCATATTAACTTATTTGCCATTTGTTGGTCATGATTCCTGTCGTTGAGGGCATGGGTCCCCGGCATTCTCCATATTGAATTATTTGCTTATATTAATGGCAATGAATTGGTTCTTGCACATTATTCTGACTGAATTATTTGAGAAATTATATTCTGGACATTGTGCACGTAGGATCGCATTTTGCTATATTATGCTAACGAACTATTTTTATGTCTCCGCGCAGGCGTTCTGCGGTAGCATCAACGAATAAACGTTAACAAGAACACGTACTCATGTTTACAGCATGACTGATTTTCTCGCTGATGGCGGTTATAATCAACCACATCACCCGGTTGGTCTTTACCAGTTGAGATTCAAGTCGCTATCGAACTGTGGCGAATATTAATGGATTTGTACCTCTCTGTTTATGATTACCATGACACCACTTACCCTCCAAATATTAACATTTAACATGTCAAAGCGCGTTTTATAACTGAGCTATATTCAGTGCACAAATTGGAGACGATGTTATTTGAAAACTTACGTTAAACATTATTTTAATGGATCATGAGTTCAAATTTCGTATACCGTATACCTAAGTTCATCCTATGAACATTCTTACATCGTCTTTTCATTTGCCCTGGTATATAGTAGGCTGTAATTGCTTGTTATATCTGTAATATTTGTATATCTTTCTAAAGGTATACTCATTCTTCTTTATAAATTAGTACCTTGTTACATATGTCAAGGGAATAGAAAAGAAATAAAGAAGGAGAAAAGGATGAAAAGGCGGCGATTATATTGATTCTTAATAAAAGAAGGTCCTTCTTATCATAACTTTTGAAAAGAATGTTACATTGTAATTCAAAATTTACATCTTTCGTAGTGCTAATATTAACATCATCAAAGAATACAAATTGCCAGCAAGAATAAAACCGATATTTTAACAATCGAGCGATTGTTATAAATGGGTTAATTTATACATTCTCAATCAATTTTGAAACAACTGATCCAATTTCAGCGAAAATGATATCCTCACTACGATTATTCCAGTAGTACCCACCATAAACAACAATATTTTCGGAATGAATAGCGAGGCTTTTTTCACGATATCGAAGAGAGGACTTTTAAAGAAGGGAAAACAAAGTTATAGTAGGTATCCGTCGTCTTAAAAATATATATTTTTTAAATAAGAACGTTCGTGAAATATAAAACATTTGTTAACACTCTGTTTTATCAACCTTCAATATTCTGCATTGTCTCAATTACTGCAATGCATTCGTTATAACAGTATATAATATAAACGTTATTTGTTTCTTCACAGCTTCACCTGTAGCCGTGGCAGAGTATAGTACGCCAACAGATAACCGCAGGTAAGAAGCAATTGTTCAACAGATTGTATTAAAATAATGTCTTTCCAAGTCTTTAAAACAGCAAGACCAAAGAAAGTAAAGTAACCAACCACTACCCAAATATTTCTTAGGCAAATGATAAGGACCATGTATATTTAGGGCCTACATTAAACAATTGACGTATGGCTGTTATGCAGTGGCGGCTCGTGGATATCAGCAGTGGGGGGCGCGCCTTAGTTTCATAATTCCATAATATATCTCAAGTTCTTCAAACCATCTCATCAAGATACACACTTCGAACACTATACGGTGCAATGCATATGCAATTATTTTTATTATTATTATTATTAATATTATTATTATTATTATTATTATTACTATTATTATTATGCGTGAGTGGTCCCTTTTGGAACACACGAAGCTTTATTTATGATATGCTTTCATCTGTTGACTAAAGCCTCTTCCTTTCTTACGTCCACTTGGTACCTGCTCTTTTTGGCACTTCATTCTCTGAAGTAACTTCCCACGTGTCAATTTTCTTTCTATATATGTTTCGATTCAAAATGTCTTCGGGTTGAATTTGTGCGTTCTTCATGTCCGCTTTTATTATTATTATTATTATTATTATTATTATTATTATTATTATTATTAATATTATTATTATTATTATTATTATTACTATTATTATTATGCGTGAGTGGTCCCTTTTGGAACACACGAAGCTTTATTTATGATATGCTTTCATCTGTTGACTAAAGCCTCTTCCTTTCTTACGTCCACTTGGTACCTGCTCTTTTTGGCACTTCATTCTCTGAAGTAACTTCCCACGTGTCAATTTTCTTTCTATATATGTTTCGATTCAAAATGTCTTCGGGTTGAATTTGTGCGTTCTTCATGTCCGCTTTTATTATTATTATTATTATTATTATTATTATTATTATTATTATTATTATTATTATTATTATTATTATTATTAACATTTGCCTGTTCTTGTCCACGATCGAATTATGTTTACGAATAGTTTCACTGTAGTGATCACTCAAACAAGACACGACATTGACTTTACCAAGCATTTCAGAGTCCATGGTACTATTGATATCACCCCTGTGGTGATCCATTTATCTCATTTCCTAGAACGGGAGAATAGCAGGCAAGGAATGCAGTAAAAGGTTTCTGAGATATCACTTCCACATATCCGCGCGTTCTTGTTATATACGTCAGGAGAATTAATTTGTCTTTGGAAAGCCCTATTTTCATTTTCCTTGGTCTCCGGTCTTTTCAACGAGAAGTCTGGTGTCGGCCTACCACACTCCTTCAGTTCGACTTTCTTCTCGATAGAAAGAGAAGAAAACGTTAGTTCTTTAATATGTTCGATGGTAATCATACTGTACGAAGTGCAAACATAACACTACGCCTACATATAAATCACAACCTTTCTCCTAATTTCACCTCGTCACAGTCACCTCACGAGATCATTCATCAACACACAGCTAAACATCGCGCTCTCCAGTGAGTATGGCCAACATGAGTCAAGTGCGAGGAGACAGTAGTTACAGTCGTTACTCGTTTCGTTTGTTAATAATCCTAAAAATTACAAGACTATTTTAAATATATACCGGCACATTTAACTCAGGTAAGTGCCTCAGTAAAATAGTTCCTAGTTTTAGGTGAGAAATGGCACGAACTGACCCCTGTTAAATAGAAATCAAATCAGCAATGTTTCGGGTAGGCTGGCTGCAACCATAGGCCGCGGCAGAAACGCGCCGGAATCTCCGTTAGAACAGCACATTTCTACTGTGTCTCTGATTGGCTCCCTCAAGGCCAGTCGAGCGAGACTCGGAGTATTTGGTCCGCCATGAGAGAGCGCCCTCCTGCGCCGGGCTAGCAGCGCATCGGGCCGCAGTACAGTACAACTCGCGCCCTTGATAATAATAGTAAAATATTTCGCTTGTTAACATTTAAGATTTAAATTCCCTAATTTAATGGAACCCCGTGGGGGGCGCGCTCCTTAGCGCCTCCCAAACGAGCCGCCACTGCTGTTATGTAAAAGTTGTACAGTCTGAAGAACACAATAAACATAAAAATAAAATTATATTCTGAATTATATCGGATTAGAAGTCAAAAATAGGTTCAGTTCATTTCTGTCTGTCTGTCTGTCTGTCTGTCTGTCTGTCTGTCTGTCTGTCTGCCTGTCTGTCTGTCTGGATGTTTATTTGAACATAACGCGAAAAAGACTTGAGAGAATTTCTTGATATCTGGTTTTTAAGTTCAGGGGTATCCAGAGAGTTAGGCTATTTATTATTTGATGAGCATATGGGAGCGCAGCAAAATAACAAATGTCTCCATTCTTTATTTCTGCACTAGCTATAACAATGGAGATACTGATGAATTTAGGATTTTATTGCCAAGTCCATCGACGGCTCACTCACATGGATACATTGTTCAGGCGTCATAACAATGACGGTGGTGGTCGTGACTGTTTTCTATGAGATGAACACTGCGTGATCGTTATCCTTTATTTTACAGGGATATAATGAAGAAGACTCTGTAAATAAGAACAAAAATATGAAGGATCGATCACTCGAAGAATAAGGAGAAAAACAATCTTAAAATAGGGGTTTCGAAGCCTAGTCCCCTAATGCTTGAATATTACTGAGCCGAAACAAATAAAATTTTATAGCCTGCAACGTCGTAAGTTCCTACAACTTATTAAATAATAATAATAATAATCGTATGGCCTCAGCTACCGTGTGCAGGCATTTCGATTTGACGCCATCTGGCTGTCTGCTCGTCAATTTCGACGTTCCGTTTTACTCTAGGTCCGCTAGATGGCAGACAGAGTAAACCGGATCTCTCTTGGGCGTCTATGGCTGAGATTTAATTAATTTTGTCGGGTAAATACCAAATGTATCACCAGAGATCTTTTACATGCCGACATCGTACGACATGGAGTGTCAAATGGACTTTTTTCCGCCCTTCAAAAATCCGACTACCTCTGCTGGGTTTGAACCCGCTATCTTGGGATCCGGAAGCCGACACTCTACCACGGATCCACAGAGGCAGCTCTACAACTTATTAACAACATTTTATTGATTGATTGATTGATTGATTGATTGATTGATTGATTGATTGATTGATTGATTGATTGATTGATTGATTGATTGATTGATTGATTGATTGATTGATTGATTGATTGATTGATTGATTGTCTCCTTTCTCCACTAGGGGGCATTCTATAAACTCCACTCCATCAAAGGGTTACGCAGCTAGTACTGTCGTCGTACAGTGTACAAATGAATTACCACTCGTCATTCACTTATCACGGTATCTCAGTTACCTAACCATTAAACCATTGAGAGTGAAATTTAGCAAAGGGGTTCGTTCTAGTTCATAACAAGGAACTAAGAACTTTTTGTGTGAAATTAAACTCTTAAGGGGTAAGAATAAGGGTTAAAAATTTCAAGTGAAGACAATAAGCCGGTGAGAATTAAATATTTCCATTATTGACTGCATGGAGAAGAGTCGTAAGGTTAAGGTAGATTAGTTCTTTGTTTTGTTGCGTCTACTTATACAGTAAAGCCCCAATTATCTGACGAAAACGGGCCGGCGGGATGTCGAATTAGTGGGAATGCCAATTGAAACGGAATTACGAAAAAGCCGTGAGACAGATATACATAAGTTATAACAATAGGTATACAAATAAATATTTTTTTTTAATAATTTAAGCAGTTTACGGTCCAGGGTTGGTTTCTCTCCCGGACTCAGTGAGGGATCCCGCTTCTACCTCCTTAAGGGCAGTGTCCTACATCGTGAAATATTTGGTCGGGCACACCACAGGAGAGGAGGACCAGTACATCGCCCAGGAGGACTCATCTGCTATGCTGAACAGGGAACCTTGTGGGGTGTGGGCGGGATGATTGGAAAGGATAGGCAAGGAAGAGAGAAGGAAGCAGCCGTAGCCTTAATCAGGTAAGCCTGCCATCCCAGCATTAGTCTAGAGGAGAAATGGGAAACCATGGAAAACCACATCGAGGTTGGCTGAGGTGGGAATCGAACCCCCTCTACTCAGTTGACCTCCCGAGGCTAACTGTATCCCGTTCCAGTTCTCGTACTACATCTCAAATTTCATAGCAGACCCCGGAATCAAACCAGGGACTCCGGGGGTAGCAGCTAATCACACTAAGCAACCCAGAAATCTGTTGATGTGTAGGATGAATAAATACTATTATATATAGATATTGTATATAACACATCATTTTCTACTTGTTGCTGCATGTATTCCCACACTGCTTGAAGGTCTTTGAATCCTTCATTGTGTTAGTTTGGAACTACCTTCTTCAATTATATTATCTTCCTCTTCTATCCCTTTTTCTAGCGTTAGTAATAATTCCGACAATGTCTTCACCACTCACTTCAAATTGGTTATCAAGGGCAAACTACTACTCACTGAAGTTGTCATCATTCGCATTTGCATATCCAGGGATTTGTTTGTCCACGATTTCCGTGTAATTACTTCACTATCAACATTTTTCTCTGACACCTTTTCTCCACGACTTGCCGGTTGTGTCGGATAAAACGGAATATCACATAAGTGAAGGTCGGTTAAGCGGGACTTAACTGTAATGTACTTTAAAACACTCCAAATTGTATGCCTTTCGCGAAGGAAACTATCATTTATGGACTGTTATAGAACATGCACTGATGAGCACTCATTTGAAAACGTTTTCCATACAATCCGGTGAAGCATCAACTTTCTTGATATTAGTCTAATGATAGTACGTTCGATTAGTTAGTAATTACATTTATGAAGATAGTACATGTGTAATTGATATTTATAGGAAACATTTCCTGATTTGTTTTCAGACTTATCGAGGTGGACGAAGATCTCCTTCAGTTTGATGATGATGAGGAGGAGGACAGCGACTTTGAATTTATTTATGGGGAAGATGATGTTTCAGAAAATGAAGGTATCTCGTGTTATTAGGTTCATATTATGATCCTAGACTCTAGTTCCTGAACAACAACGTCATAGTACATTAGATTGACACAGAATTAACTCAGGGTGTTACGAAAATTCCTTTCTTTTGCCCTACCTCTACGATACAATTTGTTCCAATGTGCCTCAATCTGTTCAAAGCAAACAGGGACGATCTTATGTAGAGAGTAAACTTAATAGTGAAATAGAATAATATCTCTAAACGTGAATTAGTATGACTTCTTCTTCTTCATCATTCTTTTTTTTTATTATTTGCTTTACGTCGCACTGACACACATAGGTCTTACAGCGACGATGGGAGGAAAGATCCAGGAAGCGACCGTAGCCTTAATTAAGGTACAGCCTAGGATTTGCCTAGTGTGAAAATGGGAAACCTTCTTGTGGTGCCGACAGAGGAATTCGAACCCGCTATCGAATGTAAGCCGATATGTACATGACCCAAACCACGCAGCCATTTGTTCGGTTCTTGATCTTTCCTCACGGCCTCTATAGGATCACGGATAGCTCTGCCATGGTTTGAATTTTCTTGTTTTTATTCCAGAATCTCTTCATCTTCATCCCCTCCCCCCTTCTCAGTCATTCCTCTTGTCTCCTCCATTATGTTCCTGTTTCGCTCTATCGTTGAGCTCAAACTGGCTGGAATGTACTTACTTTTCCAGTTGTTCTTCCCTTACACCTTGATTTCCTTCTCAGTCCAGTCCACTTAGTTCCCGTCTTTGTTCTCGTCCTGCCCGTTGTCTCCCATACCCTTCTGGTCAAGGCGTCCATGTCCAACCCGGTAACGGGTCCAGCAAATGTTGCTCTTTTTGAGTCTTATTTCTTCTGAGATCGTCCTCGTATATCGATATAATTTGTCACTTGATCTTCGCTCCCATCTTTCACCTAATAATTTTGGTCCCATTATCTTCCTCAAAATGTTTCTGTTTTCTTTCTCCACTTATTCTGCCCCATGTCTCCCTAGCGTCTTCGTCACGGCCACGTTATCTTATAAAGTCTGATTTTGTTTCTGGCCGCGATGTACTTTTCTCTTTTGTCCCTTCACTACTCTGTTTCTTCCTGTCATTTATTCTCCACGGTACATAAACGCGCGGTGCCATCCGGTGATTTCCGATCCCCAGTAGGGTTCAGTGATCCAGAGTCCTACCCTTCTGGCTATCTTGCTTATAACGTCGAGTTGTTTCTTTGCGTATTCTTCTGTTTCACGTACTATGGCTGTGTCATCCGCAAAGGAAAGGCTTGTGCCCTATTATCCTTCATATCCCTCGCGTCGATATTTTGTTTTCCATCTTGTCATTTGTTGCCCTCTATTGCTTGACAACCACGTCCAGAGTTATGTTGACTAAAATCAATGACAGTCCGTCTTCCTGTTTGACCCCTGTCTTGATCTCAGGCTCTTCTGATAGTACATTTCTGAATTTCATCCTTGCCTTTGTGTCTGTTAGTACCTGAGTTATCAGACTTGGCGTGGTTTTGTCTAACCAGCTGCTCTTGAGGATCATCTCCAGCGTCTCTCTGTCTCCAGAGTCGTATAGCTTCTTAAAGTCCAGAAGGTTACTGCCGTCTGTTCTTCTAGACCCTGAGTTCTAAAAGTTATTTTAGAGTGAAGATCGTCCTTTCCTGAAACCCTCTTGGTAATCTCTTACTGTACTTTCTAGCCTATTTTGCTACTCTTTTCAAGAGAAGTCTTGACAGCACTTTGTAGTGGACTTCTAGTAGCAATATCCCTCTGTACTTGTTTGCGTCTCTCTTATCCCCTTTCTTTCGTACTAGTACTGTGACTGCATCCTTCCATCCTTCCGGTAATTTCTCCGTCCTCCAGATCGGGTTAATGACCTCTGTCATGTGGTCTATCGCCTTGTCGGACATTTATAAAATTTTGAATTTTATCAGTCATATAATAATGATATGTTCAATACAACGAAAATGATCGAGGCAAGAATATGATTAGTACGATACCAGATTTGTTTTTGCTAGCTGCTTTACTCGCACCGACACAGATAGGTCTTATAGCGACGATGATATAGGAAAGGGCTAGGAGTGGGAAGGAAGCGTCCGTGGCCTTAATTAAGGTACAGCCCCGGCATTTTCCTTGTGTGAAAATGGGAAATCACGGAAAACGATATTCAGGGCTGCCGACAGTGGAACTCGAACCCACTATCTCCCGAATACTGGATAGTAGCCGCACTTAAGCGACTGCAGCTATCGAGCTCGGTACCTGAATTTAAATAACAACAAAATCTTAGCAGTGAGCTTGCATTCGGTGGTGAGTTCGAACCACACCGTCGCGTCAGCAACCCTGACGATGGCTATCCGCGTCTCCTATTTTCATGCCAGGCAAATGCTGGGACAGTCCCTTAATTAAAGCCACGGCTGCTTCCTTCCCACTCCTAGGCCTTTCCTATCCCATCGTCGCCATAATACCCATCTGCGTCGCCTCCGTGGCTCAGGCGGCACGCGCTGGCCTTTGACCGCTGGGTTCCGTGGTTCAAGTCCCGGTCACACCATGTGATATTTGTGCTGGACAAAAGGGAGGTGGGACAGATTTTCTCCGGGTATTCCGGTTTTCCCTGTCATCTTTCATTAAATCAACACTTTCTAATATCATTTTCAACCCCCCCCCCTTCCCTAGAGATATTCTAAAACGTAAAATCATGCGTACGTAGGGAAAAACGAGGCGTGAACCGCGACTAGAAAAGGCCAGCAGAGAACAGCTTTGAGCTGGAAACGATCCTCATTATTGATGAATAAGGATGTCAGAGTAAACTACAGCAATAAAATCAAAATAAAATTTAAATGGAGGTTTGTTGATAAAATAAGATAGGAGCAGAAAGGTAAAATTGTGATGTCGATAATATAAAAAGGGGTAAAGGATTATAACGTAGACATACCTCGTTCAATGTATGTCTGAACATTGTACGTGAGTGCGGCTTCTTTTTTACACTCCAGGACAGAAATAAATATTATCACAAACTTGCCACGTCACATATTACCAGGTTACATCATGTGCAGGTAATTATACAGCTCACACGGCCCAACTAGGTCGTTCTTATTACGAGATTTACTTCATTAGCAGCATATCCCTCGTTGCACTCATTATCAACACAACAATAGTCATAGCACATCCAAATAAAAAGCACCATGCATAATGGAGGGGGAAAAAGGTAAAACTAAAACGTTAGATAATAACACGTCAGAGAGAGAATCGTCTCTGGACCAAAGAAGTGAATTAAATCAAAAGGAGAAAACACAGGCAGGCCCATAGCCCAACTGAATAAAAGTAAACAATCATGGCTGCCTCACGGCCAAGCAAGCGCCCGAGACAGAGACCAAGATAGAATAAGCAATACTGTACCCAGAACAAACAAAAGGTACAGAAACAAAATCATAAACGAAAATACAGCTGACCGATACATCGTCTTTCCACTCCCCTCACTCAAAACACACGCACCCAGGTTCACACACACATGCCAGCACGGCAGGCAATAGGAGCAGTAGCTCCAATTTATAAGGCAGAACAGCAATTCATGTAGGGTGACTCACCTGGTCACGAACTACAGGTCTCGCATTCACCAGACAGCAGTGTGCACGACGCAAACAATAATACAAAGGGGTCGGATGAATCCCTTACTCATAACCATCATGTCACGCGCCTCGTACACTGATCTCTATACATGGATCGCTGATGGCAGGTCTCCGCTGCAGGAGAAAGTACGCCAAGTTGAACGCGCGGTTCGCCATGTTGGCGTACCCAACCTCGAGCTCTCCTTATGGGGAAGCAATGATAATATAGTCAAATTTAAGTCGCAATTAATGGCGCATTGGAATAATTAAAAATATAGAGACATGTTCACTCAAAGCATAAGGACATTGGGATCACTGACACGTCATTCCGAGGTCAGTAAATCTCCGGGATAGCAATAAAAATGAGTGTATAATAACGGCCGGCAAATATTAACTTAGGTGCTGAATACATGCAATTAGCGATCGGTAACACAATACGAGTGAAAACCAGTTTCTAGAAACATTGCTGTAAATTGTATACATGTAGGGCCTATGCCACGAAATTATGCATTCTTAAAATGATGTACCTATAAACGTAGCTCAATATACAGGCCTAGATTCGACATATCGTAATCGGTGCTTGATAATGAATTTCTGTTTCCTGTTTCCAAGAAATAACGCGCATATTATCAAATTAAAATATCATTGAAGCAAATTTACACATTTATAAAACCAGCAAATATTCAAAACTAGTCAATATATCACATTACCTCCAGCTTAATGTACTATTACAGACCTCTTTAATTAAATTCAGCTAGCAAAGCGATATTGATAGTCATCATCAGAAATATATAACACCAGTTAAAAGAGTCCCAAATACCACGAATAGTATAATGGAATAGCCCCAAACACCCACCACACTTTCCCTTCTCCCACCACTCCAGTGTCTGAAACCCATAATTATTACTGATGTAAATAAGGTCTAGAATTCCTCCAGACTTCATTTTCTAAGATTGTTATAAGGTCACGTCAATTATTTCATCGAAACCGTCAGTTTAATTATGGGAAATAAAAAAAATATAATTAAATCTTTACTTGCAGTTAATGTTCAGCAAAATTGAAAACAGTTGGCTGTACATCACTTCTAAGGTGTACAGTTTGTCCATTTCTATCAAAACAGTCTTCCTCTAAGTGATCCGATTAGAGAACAGCTGTTTTAGAAGGCTCCCAATTCTCCCGCCTGATACTCCTAATCGATGATCTTAGATGTTCGGGTCTCGAGAAAGGAAACCTACAAAAATTAATTGCCATTTTGCTCCCGGAATATGTGAAATAAGATACAATAAACCTAAAACTCAAAACACTACCCTAGGAAGATTCTTATGTACAGTATAAAACTCCCCGGGCCGGGCTGAGTGGCTCAGACGGTTAAGGCGCTGGCCTTCTAACCCCAACTTGGCAGGTTCGATCCTGGCTCAGTCCGGTGGTATTTGAAGGTGCTCAAATACGACAGCCCCGTGTCGGTAGATTTACTGGCACGTAAAAGAACTCCTGCGGGACTAAATTCCGGCACCTCGGCGTCTCCGAAGACCTTACAAAAGTAGTTAGTGGGACGTAAAGCAAATAACATTATTATTAAAACTCCCCGATGAAATGATTTCTCCTTCTGCTGATCGGTTCTGTTTGTAAATCCATAAGCTGAATACTGCGGTATGTTAATACCCCGTAGAATGTTTCTTCATTCATATTTCAGATAAACACATACATATTTAAATTTAATCTTGTAATTCACAAGCATACTACAAGGCAACGAACCTAAATTCGTAAAATACACTACTATTTACTTTGCAATAACACAGCACAGAACACTCGTGAAACTACAATCAAGAGGCCTGGCGTCACTGAACTAAGCATAAACAAAGCAAGCGCGCTCCTCGTGGTCTATTGCACCATGCGCTTGCTGCCATCTTACGACGCCAGTCATCTTCTATTCGGCTTACTGCTACCCAAGCTACCAGCCATCCAGGTATAGAGATCAGTGGCCTCGTATGACGAGAATGAAGCTTCCAGTCGACACGGAGAGCATACACATAAATTATGGCAAAATACCATACTATGCAGTGCACATAAATAGAACCAGTTTTGAGACCCAGTTACTAACATGGCATAGTCGCAAACACACTAACCGACACACGTCCCATTCGTGCTGCATGGGGCGGAAGACGCATATCAATCAGCTATATCCAATTGGGTGAATAGTACTACAAATTAACAAGAATTAACGTACCTCCAATATGAATAATTAAAGTATTAAGATGTATGTTAGTATGAGCTCGGTTTGAATATATTAAACATCCATTTATAAGATAGGAATGACCGAGCTCGATAGCTGCAGTCGCTTAAGTGCGGCCAGTATCCAGTAATCGGGAGATAGTGGGTTCGAACCCCACTGTCGGCAGCCCTGAAAATGGTTTTCCGTGGTTTCCAATTTTAACACCAGGCAAATGCTGGGGCTGTACCTTAATTAAGGCCACGGCCGCTTCCTTCCCATTCCTAGGCCTATCCCATCCCATCGTCGCCATAAGACATATGTGTCGGCGCGAAGTAAAACAAAAAGCAAAAAAAAAAAAAGATAGGAATGCAGCTCTGGTCTGTGCGGGCTCCATTGTTAATTAATCTCTCATAAACAAAGCAAAGATTCCCTTAAAGAGATAATACTCCTCGTCTCGCAAAAGGAACGATCTTCCGTGTTTATATCAGACAGTGTTGCTCTCTCTACTACTTCATCAGAAACGCGTAAGTTATTCGAATTGAGGCCATAGGAAGCCATTTACATATTTGAAAAACGTCACATTTATGAATATGCCACTAGGCATGGTTCACATTTCATCTGTCATTCTTTAATCATTGCCCCAAAGGAATGCGACAGGCTTCTGCAGCTGGCACATATCCTCGCCCCTAGATGGGGATACATCCATCCATCCGGTCGAATGACTGGAAACAGACTGTGGATTTTTTCTACTAGTGACGATGTATAAGATCATTTACACACGAAGAATATTATACACGTTGATAGTGCACTCGATTATTTGTGATCGCTGTTTCCCTGTTACCTGCCGTTCGTATTCCTAAATTCGAACGCTCTATGTTTTGAACACCATGGAAATCTCGCCTTACTTGTCTGATTTCCCTCTTGTAAGACTTGCCGTAATCACCACTGAAGTTCCTTACCAAAAATGAAACAATTTGAAACTTTGAATTGATTTAGTGGTTTATTTCTTCACCAACCGTGATAACTATCCGTGGATGTTTGAATCTTCCTACTTGATGCAGATGTTTTCCACCACAGACGGACCGATGTTCAATCCGTATTTCAAAAATATTAAAATAATGATCAGTTTCCGGTATTGCTGGGAAAGACCCAAACTTCATTATAAAAACATTCACAATAATTCTATACCGTTCCAGAGACTAACATTTCGCTTGGATTGAACAACAAATTCTTCCTGAGGAACCAGTGAACACGGCATTCCAGGGATGGGATGTGTTGGGTTCAGGTCTTAAAAGTGGTGACAATTTAAGATTTTCCGATTTAGATAGCAAATATTTTCAGAAAAACCTTCCTGTAACTCCTTTTTAGGATTATCATACCACCATAAAGCATTAATCACCATATCACCATTTTTCTAAGAATTCTAAAATGTTGTCTTGTCCAGTGCCGACCACAAAATGTCCTACCTGTGACTATAAATTCACGGGAAGTACTCAGACAGACTTTAAAACATGCAAAATATACCACAAGTGATTTAGTCCCTTCTTAAACACTTATGTCTCAACAACAGTACCAGACCTATACTAATGATAGTAATTTATTTTTGTTGCAGGCTATTCAACCATAGGCTCTCCCATTCGCAGGTATGAAGCAATTAAAGCACAAATAAATATAAAATATTCTCCTATACGAGATCCTAACAATAATTAATAGAATATAAACAGTTTTATTAGAAAAATTGACGTAATTCTTGGAAATTTATTATATATCTTGATGCAAGAGGGAACTATCAGTACTTGATCAATTTTATAAGAGAGATTTTGAATAAATTTTACTTTCAACTGCTCATCCTGCCACCATGCGTTGTTATTAGTGAAAATTTTACCCGAAGTCGCCTGGATTCCAATCCGGGAATCTCGAATTTGGAGTCGACTCGCTACAGCACTACGTCAACATACTCCCGTAGGATAAACACGCATTAATCTACACAAATACAAATTTAATCTTGTTTGTACCTTTAAAGTTCCCCTCATTTTTCGCTCTTATCTCGGATTGGATGTACAAATATCGGAAGTATGTTCAGTTCAAAGAGAAAGGTTGCTACTTCCTACTGCCTGTTAAAACATTCATCACCACCACTACCCCCGTTTACTTCATTTTCTGTCTAGCTGTTTTTGTTTGTTTGTTTGTTTGTTTGTTTGTTTGTTTGTTTGTTTGTTTGTTTGTTTGTTTGTTTGTTTGTTTGATACGTCATGGGAAAACGGCTGGATAAAATCTTTAGAAACTCAATATTTAAGGTCAGTGATAGTTGGGTTGGGTTGCATATTATTTGCTTAGTGCACAATGGTGTCATAATATTAACCCTCAAACACACGCGTATGGGGTGGAGTCCACCTCAGGTCATTTCAATTCCTAGTGAAATGTTCAAAAAACTTTTCTGTGCTCTCTCCGCTCTTGTACGTTTCTGGCTGGATCCTCCCAGAAAGAGTCATTCTTACATAATCCATCTTAAAATATCCAATTAATACAGTAATTCATATTTTACAATACAATGATATATGGGATGGAAAGCACCCCCACGCGTGTGTCAGCGTCCTAAGATCTGGCGTGTGTGCTTGAGGGTTAAGGGTATAAATGATTAAATATCAAATTTCTCATTTAGTATTAGCTGTATCGAAAAACTGTACATGATAAAAGTTGTGCAGATTGTAACTTCCGACCTTGAAAAATAATAGAGGTATTCATGATGATTATATTTTTCACACAATTCCAAATATCGAAAACTCTCACGTCAACAAAGTGGAGTATAGCTTCCCCTGGTAACTCTGTGGTTGTAACTTGTCTCGTCATCAAGTGCTGTTCATGTTAAATAGAATATTGATATTGGGAGATACCATTGGCTGTAAAGTTAATTTTTATATAGTCTAATACAGTAAGTAAGAGAGAAAGGTGGCATTCATTCTTCCGGTAGAGCGTTCCATATAAAACGGGTCGTTTTAAAACTGATATACCTTTATTCGTACTGCATGGCTTCTATTGGGTTTTATTTTAAACGATATTAGAATAATGTGGGTTTAATTCTCTTAAGTATCCCTAGTCATGACGCCATAATCCATACCCTCATTTCACACACATTATGGCTACCCAATCGCCTGACCTCACACGACCAGTTTTAGTTTATTTTGGCGGGGGTTATGTTAAAGATTGAGTATATCGTAATTAGATAAGAACAATTGACGATTTGAAGACAGAAGAATATTATAACCAAAATCAATAATATTGACCCCAGAGACATTGAAACGAATTGCCAAACACGTAAAACGACGGTTACAAATACTGTATACTTAGAAATGTTTGCATATTACAGAACAGGAATGAGTATTACACCACCTACCTACCTATTTACTCTGGATCGGTCGAAACTGGCTACAAACTGGCAGGAGCTGAATCTGGGCCTGTTAGACTAGAGAAAGTGTAAAAGGCATGTCCCCAAAGCAGAGAGACAATAACGTACAACAGAGATCAATTAAAACGAATCAGGTTTATTAATACAAGCTTAGCAAGGAAAGATTCAGATATGGGCAGAGAACAAGCAAAATAGAGAAACACAGGGAGGCGATTACTCACATAGGCTACATAGTTTGTGAAGATATATCAATCGCAATCGAGTCGTTTGACTCATCAAATTGGATCTGTTGAAATTTTACACTGTCGCAACAGAGGTATCATGAAAAGTGATACAGTTATATTCAATCATTACCAGACAGTGGTAATCAAAACGTGATCCAAAGTATTCCTTTCTTAGAGACTAGATGTCGCGAAAGTAGCAGCTTTCACATAAGAAAAAATATTATCATGGCTTCCCAGATACAGTCCAGGCTTTTATAAAAATAAACATGGCTCCCAACAATCTCCATACAGACAGTATCCCCCAGAAATAATAAAACGCCAGTGAAGCGATGCTAGCAGAAAAGGAAACAAATATGGAACACAGGGAAGTTAAAAAGGAGTTGCCATAGTTATGGAAACAAATAAACATGAGTCAAGTGAAACAAGTAAAATGAGAGTAAAATCCCGAAATAAGCATGTAAATTGGCTGAGCAAGCCGAAACGATAGCGAGATAAAATAAGAATAATGATAAAAGCAAGTGTAAATATATAACACAGATCCGATAACCATACTACACCTACACACTCAGAGACCAAATATGTGAAGCAGAATGAAAAAGTAATCTAATATCAAGACACATTACGATAAGAATCGTAACAGCGTGACAAGAATCAGTCTATGGCTCATGAGCTTGATCTGAGACCATAGATCACATATCTGGGTCGCAGCAAATAGGCCTGGCTCACTCAGTCGATACCATAACCAAAATAACGCGCCGCATAACACGCATTCATATCGCACATCAAGGCGAACACGAATCGTACCGCATCAGCGTTAAACCATATTACAGAACATAAGCTCAAGCCAAACGTTGAAGCCGAAGAGAAATAAAAGGTCTCCAATCAGAACCCACAAACAAACTCATCACACACACGAATTAATCGGATCAGTGCTACCTTTCGCTCAACGTAGGAACGATAACATAACAAGCAAACATGCAGAAAAAGGAAGGGCACTGAAATAAGTCTGCAGCAAATAAATAAAGAATAATATATAGAACAGGAATCTCTCAGTAAAAAACGGCATACCGGTAACTATGGCAAGCCAAGGACGGACAAATATGATAAATACTGGAGAGTGAAGAAATCAAATGCATTGATTCTAAGTAATCATATTCATTAACTCTGAACTGAGAGAGCCATAAAAGGTAAAGTATGAATCTTTTTGAAATACTATTTATATGAAATGAAAATCATCTCGTAGACTAACGTCTCCATCTTTTTAATCCAAGCCATTAGTGTCCCCAGATTACAGATCACACGAATCAAAGATAAGTTAGAAAGAAATGCTTTGGCTATTCTCAATTACAAGGGGTGCCATCTGTCTAATCAGAATGAACTACACGTCAAGTGAGGCATAGCATACTAACCAGTCACAACTGACTGATCTATGACATCGTAAAGAATGCGATATCAGTAAAGTAAGACATGAAGGTAATGAGGTACGGTACAGTGTTATATTCGTCGCGCTGAGTGGCTCAGACGGATGAGGCGCTGGCCTTCTGTCCCCAACTTGGCAGGTTCGATCCTGGCTCAGTCTGGTGGTATTTGAAGGTGCTGGCACCTAGGCGTCCACGAAAACCGTAAAAGTAGTTAGTGGGACGTAAAGGCAACAACATTATTATTAGCAGTATTACATTAATCCGTTTTATATGAATGACTATGCATTGTAATGACCTAATACTTGGAATGTATTTACCTATACTTATTACTGATAGGTATATTCTTTTATGAATAAGCGCAATTGATGACTGCCGGTATTAATTGAAAACACGATGAAGTTATTAATAGATTCAGTGCCTTAAACACTAACTCACACATTAGCGTTATGGGGATTGTTTATAAACTTCTAGCCTTCCTTTTTTTCTTCCTATAACTGAAACGTTCATTATCCTGAAAATCCTTCAGTCTTCTTTCGTAGCATTACCGTATGTCCCGTTGCAGGTGGTCTGCTGTCTTGCTATGTCTTCTCCATTTTACTCGA
The DNA here is from genome assembly GCF_040414725.1 of Anabrus simplex. Lineage (NCBI taxonomy): Eukaryota > Metazoa > Arthropoda > Insecta > Orthoptera > Tettigoniidae > Anabrus > Anabrus simplex. The sequence continues at coordinate 164,449,421 of NC_090270.1, read as the reverse complement.
TCCGGTACGTCTTCTGGGCTGAGGTCTCCAACCCGCATTTCCATCCGCCGTTTCATTGTAGAGCAGGCCGTACTGACGCATGAGTATGCAAAGCCTTTCGGACTTAGTTTATATTTTAATACTTAATTGTGGTACTTTAGAGTAAGTAAAAACGCTGGTTGCTACCAAATATTGTGGTCGGGTTTATCGTGAACCACCATTAAAGGTTACGGGTGTGCCACATCATGTTTCGTTTTTTTTAATTGGCTTTACGTCACACTGACACAGATACGTCTTATGGCGACGATGGGAGAGGAAGGTCTAGGAGTGGGAAGGAAGCGGCCGTGGCCTTAATTAATGTACAGCTCCAGCATTTGCCTGGTGTGAAAATGGCAATCCTTGGAAAACCATATTCGGGGCTGCCGACAGTGGTGTTCGAACCCACTATCTTCCGGATGCAAACTCATAGCTGCGCGCCCCTAACCGCATGACCAATCAAAATGGTATACTGAAAAAGTAAAACTATGTATATTTGGTTTACCAACTTTTTAAAAGCCAGAAATGAATGACCAAAGAAAGTCATTATCTGAACAATGAATCCACTCTGTACAGCATGAAAAACATGCACGTATATTCTGATGTCTGCTTCAGTATGATTTGATCTTAGTTCTAACTCACGGCTCCCTGGATTTTGAAATATTTAGTTTCATTATCAAATTCTCCAGATATCACGGATTCTTGATTTTCATTCGCTTTAACGTAGTGATATGCACTTTTGCATAGGAATATAACAAGTTCTTGTTTATTTGAAGAACATATAACATTCTTGATATTTTTAGCTATGTGAATGGATGGTCCTTTAGATTTTTAGTTCTACAGGACTGGAAAAGTTTGTACGCCTTTTCACTTCCATATTCTTCATAGAAATTTCATCAGATCTATCAAAAACGATGTCAATTCTTTGTACGTTAGGTCTGAAATAAAAGAAGTTATGTACTTGTAGAAAGCTTTTGCGAAGTCCCCAAACGTTGTGACATATGCAGTTGAAAGATGAACACAAGAGTCATTCTGTCAGATACATGGACCATGCAATGACTTAACGAAAGAACATAGTTTGCATCACAAGTGCAATTAACTTCATTTTCATTAACATTCATAAGAACGTGCTTATCAGGTTTTTCATTAACCCACGCACATCAGTAAAGGCACGAGGGTATTCCGCTAGTACATAACTAGCAATATACTTCGTTATATTCACGTTGAATCGATAACATTACAGTCTTCTGAACGTCAAGAGATTCTTTTGATTTATGAAATTCATTGTTTAAGCCTTCTTCGCAATTTGTACCTTTCTGCTTTGGGACGTAGTTAAAATTCCGAATACAACGTCAACTGTGTTACACGTACATGTTATAGTAAATACAATATCACTTTTATATCGAGCTACTTGGAAAAAAGTTTCGGTTGCCGGACGTTCGCTTAAAAGAAATATTTTTTTTCTTGGTATTATGACAGCAAATAATACCTGTGCATTCCACGTCCATACTTTTAGGATTTCTTCGGCCACACAGTCGAAGATTAATTGATGTAGAAGTGCCACCGTCCTCGATACGCTGTTCAGAAGTGTCCATTTTCTTCTGCTTCTCCAGTGCTTTCTCCCTTCTAATTCTCTCTTGACTAACTTAAGTTTCAAGGCACACTTTGGGCCACGAAAATGTTTGACGTTCATCATCTTGACGGAACAAAACTTGCTCAGCTGCATTATGAACTGTTAAGAAGGTTTCAGCGTTAGCTTAAGTATTAAGTTATTCGGTTCATTGCAAAACACACACACACATTTTCATTTTCCGTGTGTTTCCGCTTCACTGGCACCACTACAATAGACATCGATGTACACTAATAATGGCGTATGGCCTCCGGAGAGGCCTGGTGCAGGTCTCTTTCGAGTAGGCGACCTGCATATCTGTGAAGATGAGGGCCCTACCTAGGATGATTTCTAATGTTGAATACGCCACACACACCCAGCCCCCGAGCCATTGGAATTAACCAATTAAGGTTATAATCTCCGACCCTACCTGGAATCGAACCCGGGACCCTCTGAACCGAAGGCCAGTACGCTGACCATTCAGCCAACGAGTCGGACATCGATGTACACTGTCACAGCAACATTCGCAAGCACTCACATCTGAATAACACACTGATTGTGAACAAATTAAACTCACAAATGGCGACAACGACTGGCGCGCACCGTGCTGATGTCAGGCAGAGCGCGGAGGCCTAAACTAACATAGCCCCAGTGCAGCAACCACGTCACAACCTTTTCAAGTTAATCACTTCTGTCGCTTAGAAGAAGGTTTGCATTAAATTATTAATAACAAAAAATGAAACTAATTAAGTAAGTGTTATGAAAACGTATAAATGTAAAAATTATATTTTCATTTTCATACTTCACACTTTTAATTGACAAGGATGAAAGATACCAAGAACAGTGCAATACATTTCTTTTAGTATTTTTAATTTCACTTCATTTTCAAAAAAAAAAAAAACAAGAAAATTTGAACCAGGGATCATAGAGATAATGGCGACAACATGACGTGGCTCATCCGCAATCTTTAATGGTGGCTCAAGATAAGCACTACCATAAAATTTGGTGGAAACCTGCGTTTTTACATACTCGAAAGTGTCGTAAATAAATAATTTAAAAAGAAAGTGCGTCCGGAAGGTTTTGCGTACTCATGCGCCAATACGGCCTCGTCTATTGGTCTTCTATGTGAACGACAACCTCCAGGGTCGAACTAAAAGGCTACTTCTGCCACAGAACCGCTGCCTTGACGTATAGCACGATCATACCACCCGAGCCTTGCCTCTCTTAATTTTTCTATAATAAGGGCCACGTCTAATCTTCGTCGCGCCTTTTCGTTTGTCACATGATCGTAAAAGTTAGACTGAGGGTCCATCGAAGCATTGTCATCTCCACGGTGTAGATGATTTGGCCTTGTGTCCTCCCCATATGGTGACGTTCTGATCCATAGAGATTACAGGGCGCACTACTATCTTATATCATTCCGCCTTGAGATATTCGCGCAGGTTTTTGTCACAGAGAACGCCGGTAACTTGCCTCCACTTGAGCCATTCCTCTTGGTCTCACATGGTTGGTGCCGTCAGTGTCATATATTACCAATGACCCAAGATATTTAAACTGCAGGGTCTCCTACAAGTCGTGATTGTCGATGCTGACGCTGTCATCGGTTTGGGATCCACATTCCAGATACTCGTTTTCTTTGGATGTTGAGCCTTAGACCATTTTCAGTCAGTCTGTCCTTCGAACTTTGCGTCTGGTATTCGAGCGCCAGGTGAATCTGCTGCAAAAGCACCACATCGTCTGCATATAGCAAAAACCAGGGACGTGGTACCTGTAAGTCAGGAGTCACTCTATCCGTACAGAGCACAAATAATAGAGGCGATGGTGCTGAACCTTGAAAGATGCCGACTGTGATGTTGAAATGGTGAGATCACGGCTGGACGTCAACTACGCTGGTGATGTTGTGGTAGAGTAATTGGACCCAGCTCACAAACACCTCTGGAACACCATGGCAACGGAGGGAAAGCCATTTGAGATGATTTGGAACGCTATCAAAAGCCTCTTCCAGGTCCAAAAATGTCATTTTCTATTCTTCAAGTTAGGGACGGTCTCAGTGAAACCGGGTATGAGGTATAAAATGCCTTCAGTGACAGGCGAAGCGACATCTCGGTTGAGATCATCGTATTAATGGCTGAAAATCCTGCAGTAAATTATTTTGAAATTCTTAGAGTGGGGACGCGTTTCTTTGAGCGAGTGTCCTGATTTAAGAATTTTTTATACTGCATATTGTTGTTACCACAAAGACGCACACACGAAATGCTGTCAATTGTATACATTATTTTATTTTCAAATTATGCATATTCTACACACACGCACTAATACACTGACATCTTCAACACTTGACTACTATGCTCTTTACAAAACACTGTTACGAAGCATAAGAAGAAGAAGAAGAAGACTGCCACAATAGCATGTCAACGTACTACCAATCACAACACGAATTCACATACTCGATTAACGACTTGCACTCACAACTCTTACTAAACCACCTCCACTCAACCCTCAAAACTGCCTCTTTATATGCATTGCCTGGCAGGACTTCTAGAAGAATATGACACAACATGTTTTCTCGTAATTTCGAAAGTCTCCAATATCTTATTTACAATGAAGGGAATTTTCTGTACCGGTAACTCTCTACTTCCAAAGATACGTTGTTCTGGGCTAATGCCGTGTGTTGCACAACATTGCAGTGGATTAATTCATCATATAAACAGGTAATAATAAATTATATACTATTAATTACGTGTTCTAACATTAAATAATCTCATATTAATATATATAGAGCAGATGTTTCATGACATAACCTCACAAATAACACACAAGCAATAAGACCACGATTTATACCAAATAAAATCCGGACATAACTACCTAAATAATAATAATAATAGATGTAAACAATTGCATAGCCACACCTCACAAGTAATAATAATAATAATCTATATTTCCATTATTTACCCATGCGTTAGAGAATTGTTTCCAAGTTATAAAAGGCCATTACACTTACATCTGTGTCTGTCAAGTCTTCACCCGAAGGCTGGTTGAATACTGAAATACCACCACTAGAGTTTATGTGATTATAAGAAAACAAAAAAAAAATGATGGCAGTGCTATAATTAGGGTACAAGGCATGATGGGGAGTCTGGAAATTTGCAATTGCTTTTCTCACAAGGCCACAAAGTGCAAATGTAGGACGACTGGCCGTATGAGCAACATCTTTCACAACATCCATAGACGCTCTTTCCGTGCTCCGAATTTCATTACTCAACACCACCCATACCTCAACAAGCTTCCATATGTGAGACTGGGACATCGGTGGTAGCTACATTTTCCTCTGACTTGTGTCAAGAGACACACGCACAAATATTGCCCCCATCCAGAAAAGTAACGGAAAGACATTCGATTTTTGAATGCAATATGTCCAGTCTTTGTTTCGGAAAGTAAACTAGTAAAATAACCCTATATTTATTCCTTTTCCAGAATGATCCCTGCGGATACAGCGACCCTCCTGAACTTCGATGATTTTAGTGATGACTTTTCCGACGACGACGACGATGACGAAGGTATAGTTTCTTGGATTGCAAAAAGGAAAAGGCACAAAATGATCATCAGAGCTCCTGGGGGTGGGCTTCGAACCCGCCATTTCCCAAATGAAAACCAACAGCTGCACAGCCCACACAATGCAGCCAAGTCACTCAATATAATACAGCATTGATCTCCTTTACATAAAAATATGAAATCTAGTGATTTGGCCGCGCGGTTAGGGTCGCATAGCTGTCAGCTTGCATCCTAGGGGTGGTGGATTCGAATCTCTCCATCGACAGCCCTGAGATAATTTTCCACATTTTCCCATTTTCACACCAGGCAAATGTTGTTGGGACTGTACCTTAATTAAACCATGGCTGCTATAGTCATTTCCCATCTTTGCGGCGCCGAAAATCTTCGATGTTTTAGTGTGATGTTAGAGTAAAAGTAGAAATATAAACTTTCAAACGCAGCAGAATTTAAAAATGACCTGTTTCTGGGCAATGAATTTTCTATAGATCAGTGCAGATACTTGCCTATGCTGATGATATAGTGGCAAGAACTTAAAGATAGTGGAAGAGACATTCATCGCCCTTGAAGTGGCTAATTGGAAAATGGGACTGAACTGCAATCAGCAGAAAACTAAATATATGGCTACTGGGAAAGTATGCAATGAAGACATGCCAGACTCAGTAACTGTGGGCTGTTACATCTTTGATAGAGTTGAGCGGGTTAAATATTTGGGATCGACAGTCACCTACCCAAATTATACCTCCTATGAAATTAAAAAGAGATTAATAGCAGCCAACACAGACTACTTTGATCCAACAAGAATTCTCTCCTCAAGGAACTTGACTCGTACCACTAAATTAACCATCTACAAAACACATATGAGAACTGTGCTTATAAATTTGACATTAACACCAAAAGATACCGAAATGTTGGATGCCTTCGAAGGAAAGATACTTGGAGAACCATCGGCCCAATCTCTGAAAGAGGAACGGGGGTGATCTACGGAGCGGTGATAAGGGTACGGGGATCAGGAAGTCAACTAGGGAAGACATTAAAATGTTAGTGTTGAACTGTAGAAGTATTGTAAAGAAAGGAATGGAATTAAATAATTTAATAGATATATATTTACCAGAGTAATAGGAGTTGAATCATGGCTGAGAAATGACATAATGGATGCAGAAATTTTCTCACGGAACTGGAGTGTGTATCGTAGAGATAGGATAGGAATGGTGGGAGGGGGAGTATTCATTCTGGTGAAAGAAGAATGTGTAAGCTACGAAAAAGCTAAATATGACAAACATGAAATTCTAGGTGTGAGGCTCATTTCTAAAGATAATAGACAAATTGATATCTTTGGAGTGTACAGACCGGGAAAGGTAGCGCTGACGCTGATTCAGAATTATTTGATAAAATAATCAGCTATGTGGGAAACGACATGGAAAGGAATGTGATTATAGCGCGTGATCTGAATTTACCAAATGTCAACTGGGAAGGCAATGCGAACGACAGGAAGCATGACCAGCAAATGGCAAATAAGCTAATATGGGAAGGACAGCTGATTCAGAAAGTGATAGAACCAACTAGAGGAAAAATTATACTGGACGTGGTGCTGATAAAACCAGGTGAGCTCTATAGAGAAACCGAAGTAATTGATGGTATTAGTGACCATGAAGCTATATTTTGTCGTAGTTAAAAGTAAATGTCATAGAAAGGAAGGCCTTAAAAGTAGGTAAAAGTAGGACTATTAGACAGTACCATAAGGCTGATAAAAAAGGACATGAGGGAGTTTTTAAAAAGTAACTATGATCGGTTGAAAACGGTAAATAAAAATGTAAACAGACTCTGGGATGGTTTTAAAGCAATTGTTGAGGAATGTGAAAATAGGTTTGTACCTTTAAAGGGGATAAGGAATGTTAAAGACTCACCTTATTATAGTAGAGAAGTAAAGAGACTAAGAAGGATTTGCAGACTGGAAAGAAATAGAACTAGAAATGGCTGTAGAAGCAAGGAGAAATTAATGGAACTTACTAGGAAATTGAATCTAGCAAAGAAGTCAGCTAAGGATATCATGATGGCAAGCATAATTGGCAGTCATACACATTTTAGTGAGAAAAAAGGAAGGGTATGTATAGGTACTTCAAGGAAAAAACAGGTTCCAAGAAGAACATTCCACCGAGCTCGATAGCTCCAGTCGCTTAAGTGCGGCCAGTATCCAGTAATCGGGAGATAGTGGGTTCGAGCCCCACTGTCGGCAGCCCTGGAGATGGTTTTCCGTGGTTTCCCATTTTCACACCAGGAAAATGCCGGGGCAGTACCTTAATTAAGGCCACGGCCGCATCCTTCCAATTCCTAGGCCTTTCCTATCCCATCGTCGCCGTAAGAGATATCTGTGTCGGTGAGACGTAAAGCAAATAGCAAAAAAGAAGGACATTCCATGAATCATTAATGAACAAGGGAAGTGTGTATGTGAGGATCTTCAAAAGGCAGAAGCATTCAGTCAGCAGTATGTGAAGATAGTTGGTAAAAAGGATAATACCCAGATATAGGAGGTGACTAATGCTAAAGAAGTATTAAAATTTACATATGATAAAAATGACATTTACAATAAGATACAAAAGTTGAAAACTAGAAAAACGGCTGGAATTGATAAGATTTCTGGGGATATACTAAAGACAATGGGTTCCGATATAGTATCACATCTGAAGTACTTATTTGATTATTGTTTGCATGAAGGAGCTACACCAAATGAATGGAGAGTTGCTATAGTAGTCCCTGTGTATAAAGGAAAGGGTGATAGACATAAAGCTGAAAATTACAGGCCGGTAAGTTTGACATTCGTTGCATGTAAGCTTTTGGAAGGCATTATTTATGATTATATTAGACATGTTTGCAAAATGAATAACTGGTTCGATAGAAGGCAGTTCGGGTATAGGAAAGGTTATTCCACTGAAGCTCAACGTGTAGGATTCCAGCAAGATATAGCAGATATCTTGGATTCAGGAGGTCAAATGGACTGTATCGCGAATTACCTGTCTAAAGCATTTGATACGGTGGATCATGGTAGACTGCTGACAAAAATGAGTGCAGCTGGAGTAGACAATAGAGTGACTGAATGGGTAGTATCTAGTTGTTAATATAAGGAAAGATTTTCATTGGGGTAATCACATAAATGGGATTGTAAATAAAGGGTACAGATCTCTGCACATGGTTATGAGGGTTTGGGTGTGTTGTAGTAAGGATGTAAAGGAGAGGGCATATAAGTCTCTGGTAAGACCCCATCTAGAACATCGTTCTAGTTTGTGGGGCCCTCACCAGGATTAGTTGATTCAAGAACAGGAAAAAATCCAAATAAAAGCAGAATTAGAGTAGGCGAAGCTTTATCTGACCTTGTAGGAATTAAGAGGGGAATTCCACAAGGCAGTATTATTGGACCTTTATGTTTTCTTATATATATAAATGATATGAGTAAAGAAGTGAAATCAGAGGTAAGGCTTTTGCAGATGGTGTTATTCTGTATAGAGTAATAAATAAGTTACAAAATTGTGAGCAACTACAAAATGACCTCGATAATGTTGTGAGATGGACAGCAGGCAATGGTATGATGATAAACGGGGTTAAAAGTCGGGTTGTGAGTTTCACAAATAGGAAAAAATCCTCTCAGTTCCTTTAGGGGATCATTGTAAGTATCTAGTTGTTAATATAAGGAAAGATCATCATTGGGGTAATCACATAAATGGGATTGGAAATAAAGGGTACAGATCTCTGCACATGGTTATGAGGGTTTGCGGGGGTTTGTAGTAAGGATGTAAAGGAGTGGGCATATAAGTCTCTGGTAAGCCTCCAACTAGAACATGGTTCTAGTGTATGGGACCCTCGCAAGGATTACTTGATTCAAGAACAGGAAAAAAACAAATAAAAACAGCTCGATTTGTTCTGGGCGATTTCCGACAAAAGTGTAGCGTTAAAAAATATTGCAAAGTTTGGGCTGGGAAGACTTGGGAGAAAGAAGTCGAGCTGCTCGACTAAGTGGTATGTTTCGAGCGGAGAGGTCATATGGAATGTCATTATTAGACGAATAAGTTTAAGTGGTGTATTTAAACGTAGGAAAGATCACACTATGAAAATAAAGTTTGAATTCAAGAGGACAAATTGGGGCAAATATTCGTTTATAGGAAGGGGAGTTAGGGATTGGAAACAAAGGGAGATGTTCAATAAATTTCCAATTTCTTTGAAATCATTTAAGAAATGGCTAAGGAAACAACAGACAGGGAATCTGTCACCTGGGTAGCTACACTAAATGCAGATCGGGATTGATTGATTGATTGATTGATTGATTGATTGATTGATTGATTGATTGATTGATTGATTGATTGATTGATTGATTGATTGATTGATTGATTGATTGATTGATTGATTGATTGATTGATTGATTGATTGATTGATTGATTGATTGATTGAAGGTACAACCGTGAATTGTACACCATTTACAAGTTTCGCCTATTAGAAGACTAGTGAAATCAACCAGATTTGGGTGGGCCGGTTACGTAACACGGATGAGTGATACGGAAATACCACGTGTATGCATCAGATTTTTCCAGTTTTTGTGGTAAAGATAGCATCTAATTTTCAAGGGAAATTCATTTTTGTTTATTCGGCTTGTAGGCCTACAGACTTCACCCGTCATTCAGCTAATTTACGAATACCATGCCAGAAAAACAGCTTGTCTTTTGCGGAAAACCATTCGTCGAGCCATTTTCCAACTTCCTCGAAATTGCTGAAGTACTGCTTTGCGAGTGCGTGCCCCATTGATGCTAGGAGGTGATATATGGCGCGAGGTCTGGGCAGTACGGCGGGTGCGGAAGGATGTCCCATCCAAGCGATTTCAAGGTGTCTTTCATTGGTTTTGCTGTGTGAGACGGCGCATTGTAACAATATAACTTTGCCATGTCTTCTGGCCCATTCCGGTCGTCTTTGGATCAATGCGTGATTTAAATTAATCATTTGTTGGCGATAGCGTTGTGCATTAACAGTTTCGCCGGCAATTGCTCGTCTTCGCGCTTTTGTGGTCTACCAGTGCACGCACTCCCTTTCACAACGAAATCACCGCATTTACATTCTCTAAACCATGTCTCACATGTTCTAATCGATGGAGCGTATTCATCACATTATGTTTCTACCAGCAAACGATGACTTTCCACAGCCTTTTTCTTTTGATAAAATAAGAAAAGCAATCCGTGCTGCAAATGTCTTTTTTTAGGCACGAACTTCGACATGATCACTGAACGATGCAACAGAGACGCTAGTGTTTGGCGAACTCAATCTTCTTCTTCTTCTTCTTCTTTTTTTGGCTTTACGTCGCACCGACACAGATAGGTCTTATGGCGACGATGGAACAGGGAGGGGCTAGGAGTGGGAAGGAAGCGGCCGTGGCCTTAATTAAGGTACAGCCCCAGCATTTGCCTGGTGTGAAAATGGGAAACCACGGAAAACCATTTTCAGGGCTGCCGACAGAGGGTTTCGAACCTACTATCTCCCGAATACTGGATACTGGCCGCACTTAAGCGACTGCAGCTATCGAGTTCGGTAGGACTCAAATCTAATGTCAGACGAACAAACTGACGTACGTGTCAAATTCATACGCTGCGTACTGTTCGCTGGCGCCATATCATAAGTGAAACCGGAAAAGACTTATCCATACACCTGGTACACTCGAAATCTTTAGCATCGTGGCCAGATATATTCATTTCAGGCAAGAGATCAGTACAGCCCTCAGAACACCCAGTACCTGCTTACACACTCTCTCTCATTGGTCAAATCCATCAGAGGCGTTAGCACATGCACACATCTGCAAAAGTGAGGGGAGGTGAAGATGACGGAAGTACGAGGACATCTAACATGAATGAAACACACACGGAGGGGAAGGTACCTGCTTCCCCGCCTGCCCACACGTCCCACTGGCTCGACAATGAGGGTTGAAGGAAATGAAGGGAGGAACCACACGCCTCCTTCAAGATAACAGACGTAATGTGTATGTCAACTCATTGAGGGTCAAATTCTCCGGTTTCTGTGTAATTCTTGCGTGCGAGGTCTGGCTGAAATGTTAGCGGTCTCATTATCAAATGGCATCGCGCTCAACCACTGTAAGAAAGAATGACCCTTATTTTTGTCAATATAGGCCCCGTAAAATACTACTACAACAACAACTAATAATAATAATAATAATAATAATAATAATAATAATAATAATAATAATAATAATAATAATTGTTATCCTCAAAAACCAAAGTAAAAATAACGTGGCATTAAATAATTATGATTATCAGAGACGCAAGGGCGTTTGGAAAATCGTTCCTATGAAGTTATTGTCAGCGCTAATCAAACAATGAAATGCCATATATCGGGGTGGGATTACATCGTGCACATTTCATCGCAATTAAATTACAGGTAATTAATTGTTTTCCTTGATCAGGAAAAGTTAGTTTAGCCAGAATGTTTAACCATAGAAGCATCTTAATCACTACCCGAAAAAATGGAGTCACACCTCCTGGAAGGCGAACACATGTAACGTGGTCTTGGTTACTTCTCCTTCATTCTCAGGTTTGGCCAAAATCTTCGCCCTAACGTTACCTGTTTCCGCTTTCCACCCAGAATTCTTGTGATCGAGATTGTACCTCAAAAGATATTGAATGGAAATCTAGGAGGTCAAAGAGGACAAGGTCGACCAAGAACTAGGTGAATGGATGGAGTCGTTGAAGATCTCCGGTAAATGGGCTATAGAAATTGGAAAGCTTCCGCGTTGGATCGAGATAAATGGCGGAAGATTGTTGAAAAGCCCAAAGTTTACAATGAACTGTAGAGCCATAGAGAAAGAAGATACCTCTTTCAATCCCATGGTAATACAGTGTGATGTGAGAAGACAATGAGAGAATAAAACAATTTCAGAACGATACACAACTAAAGCCATACCGTATCGTATCCGTTTTTCATATACTCATATCCCTTCCCACATTCCTAACAGCGATACTGTAAATAGTCTATTCGATAGTCGGTTGTTAACATTGCTGCATCAGGAGCTATGGACAGTTGTGAATCTTGATAACTTACATATATGGCTCTGGAATAGTTCTAAGCTGGAAGTATCGTCGAGATTCTCGTCAACAAACCTGGATCTATCCGTTGTTAAAAGTCTTTTGAGCTCGAGTAATGAAACTGCGTAGAAACTAAGATCAGTGTTTGGTAAGTTAATGGAAACAAAGTGAATACAATTCATCGGAAACATTTAAAAAAGTAATGATACCTAGTACCATCATCTTCCTAGCATTTTACCCGCATTGGCGCAGGGTCCACTGTTCGGCTCGCTCATCTCCACTTGATTCTATCCAGTGCGTCATTCTGGTTCAGGTGCGCATAACGCAGGTCTTCTTGCATGCCATTAACCCAGCGTTTCTCGTGCCGACCGCATGATCGATTCCAGGCACAGAGAGATGCAGCGCCATCTTTATAACAGAAATTTCTTCGGTGCGGAGAGTCATACCAATGGAGCCTAGCTTCGCGCATTTTGTCCATGATCGGAGCAACCTCCAAGCTTTCCCGAATGTGCATATCTCTGTGTGGAATAGTTCCCGGGCATTTTTATGGTGACCGAATGATACGTAAAATGTACTGTACGTGCGAAGAAATTTATGAGTATATGGCTTTATAACTACATGTCGTTTTGTTTTGTTTAGAATTTGCTTTACGCAACAACGACACAGATAGGTCTTATGGCGACGATGGGATAGGAAAGGCGCAGGAGTGGGAAGGAAGCGGTCGAGGCCTTAATTAAGGTACAGCCCCAGCATGTGCCTGGTATAACTACAAATAAACCGTATTATACAGAGTTAGGAAGTAACTGAGTACTGAGTAAAACACCCAATTATTTGCAACGAATACCTTTTTTAAAAAGTAATTATTATTTGTATTCATTACTTTTCACAAAAAATAATTTTTACTAGTAATTTTCTTTCTTTCTTTCCCCACCAGTGTTGGTTTTTCTCACGAACTCAGCGAGGGTTCCCCCCCCTACAGCCTCAAGGGCAGTGTCCTGGAGCGTGAGGCTTTAGGTCTGGGGATGAAACTGGGAAGGAAGACCAGTACCTCACCCAGGCGCCCTCGCCTGCTATGCTTGTGGGGGGATGGGAAGATCGAAATTGATAAACAAGGAAGAGGAAAGATAACGGCCGTGTCCTTAAGTTAGGTACCATCCCAGCATTTGCCTGGAGGAGGAGTGGGGAAACCACGTCAAACCACTTCGAGGATGGCTGAGGTGGGAATTGAACACCCCTCTACTCAATTGACCTCCTGAGGCTAAGAGGATCCCGTTCCAGTTCTCGTACCGCTTTCGAAATTTCGTGACAGAACCAGGAATCGAATGCGAGCCTCCGGGGATAGCAGCTAATCATACTAACCAGTAGGCTACACCACAGAGGCGGACTACTCGTAATTTATTTCTTGAAATAAAATTGTAATCATTATATTGTACTTCTCATCGAGTTTGGCAACTTTTGGAGCCCAATCACTCTTAAGAGACCACGCTAAGGATACGTTGCTTACTCGCAGCTTCTCATGGCTCCTGACTGAGATTTAGGTAACCGAGTCTCCACATGACCGATAACGGAGCCGGAAGTAACATATGACGGCGAAGGGGTTAAAGTTCTCCATTCTCCTATTAGAATAAATGTTTTGAGTTAGTTGGCCCTCATAGTAATGAGAACATGAGTGAGAAATACAAATTTAGTTTGGGAGCAGTCATTTTGAAAGTCCCAAGGTATCATGTTCAGTCACACCTGGTGATGACAGTCATTTTATCTCTTTATGCTAAAAACACTCAAAATGAATACATGTGCTTTTATTTGCAAACGTTGATACCACTCCAGCCTCATGTGAAGAACGATGTCACTGATTTCCTGTGAGGTAATCGTAATTTTACAAATTAAAAAATTACTTTGTAAGTAAAATATTTCTCTGGTAACTGTAATTCAAAGTCCGCCTCTGTGGTGAAGTGGTTAGTGTGATTACTTACCACCCCCGAAGGCCCGAGTTCAATTCCCGGCTCTGCCAAAAAATTTGAAAAGTGGTTCGAGGGCTGGAACGGGGTCCACTTGGCCTTGGGAGGTCAATTGAGTAGAGGGGTGTTCGATTTTCTCCTCAATCTTGTTCAGCATAGCAGGTGAGGGCGCCTGGGTGAGGTCTTGGTCCTCCTTCCCAGTTGTATCCCGCGACCCAAAAGTCTCACGCTCCAAGTCACTGCCCTTGAGGCGGTAGAGGTAGGATCCCTCGCTGAGTCCGAGGAAAAACCAACACTGGAGGGTAAACGGATTAAGAAAGAAAGAAACTGTAATTCAGCCCAGTTATTTTGTACTTTTCCCATCACTGGTGTTATATTAGACAACCAGTTTAACCGTGACCTCTTGTTTTTGGCTGTCTGCGAGTTCCCCTCACGCACTCAGTTCATTCTGTAACAGACACATATTGTTCTTAATATGATCAGTGAATGCTGTACTCTTAATTTTTTTTTTTTTTTTTCCAGAAAGTGAATCAATGGAACAATGGATGCAGCAGAATGGTGGAGGGTAAGCAACTTCTTATTATATTTTAGACTGGCTGTAGTTTTTTACAAATGCAGCAGTAATGCCGTCTATTGGAAATAAGTGGCAGCCGAAGAGAAAGAGCGTAGCTCAATTAACAACAGTCAATGTAATATTATTGTTGTTTAGTTTTATAGACTTACGACATTGTAGGCCACCGCATTTAGGGTTTTGTCGGTGCAGCAGTATTAGGAGACCCGCGTCCTTTATTTCCATCTCTCTTCATGTTCGCCTTCATAGCTTTTGGCTTTTTTTTTACAGGAGTCCCGGGTTCGATTCCCGGCAGGGTCCGGAATTTTAACCATAATTGATTAATTCCCCTGGCATGGGGACTGGGTGTATTTGTTGTCTTCATCATCATTTCATCCTCATCACGATGCGCAGGTCGCCTACGGGGGTCAAATCAAAAGACCTGCACCAGGCCTCTTCGGAGATCACACGCCATTTCCCCTTTCTGGTATTACTTTTCTTCGTATTTTCTTCGCGATAGTTATCTTTATTATCTTCCTGATCAATATGGGCTGATGATCACGTAGTTATAAAGACAGTCTCACGACAATCATTGCCATTTAATTCGGTACAATGACAATTGAATAATATTTCCTTGCCAGCGATTTTCGGCATTGATAGCCTTCGCACTAATCGGAAGTATCTCTTTTCACAGCCCGCATGATCAAGACCAACTCCAATCCTCAGACCTTTTAATGCTACTCTCGATCGTTCAAAGATGGCGAATCGAGTAGCCGGATATGTTGGAAATGTGGGTTTGTTTTGGTTTGTTGTTATCGTATGTAGTCGGTGTAATTTTATTAAAGTTGACGATAAATATTAGTTTCTTTGTAGAATATAAGCGTGCAACTGTATTTATATGAGCCAGTGGACACTTAAAATGTGTAATTATACGCCGTAATGTGAGAATGTATTCGTTTTGATCGTGTTGTGAACCAGGTTTAAGTCTACTGGCAATGCCTCTCATAAACTGTTCTTAAATTTTCTGCGGAATAAAACATTAAGAGAAATGGATTAGGAATATATATCGTGATTATTTTGAAGTCGATGACAAAACTGCAGTGTGCATACATCATTTTGAGAATAAGTATGAGGTTAGGAAATATTTTTCTCTAATTCCAAACGGTGAACCTATTCGTGTTCTTCTAAAAAATTAATTTACATAGAATATAATTGAAATTGTGATATTCCATCAATGTCTATGTGCTTCAAAGTGTCGATTGATTTAGATGCAAGTGTATTTTACAATAATCTATGTTTACCTGAGGAAATGTTTGGCTGGATCTTGGAACATAACTTATAAGTGTGACAGATGGAGCAATCTGTATACTGTTGCACAGAAGAAATATTGACTTGAAGGGATTAGCTGGGTTTGTAACGCAGAGTTTTACACTACCAACACCTTCCGATTCATGCTGTGGTTATCTGTTATCAAGCAGACTACACCGAACTGAAGCTCGTCCATGTAGTTAAATATCAATATTTAGAGTCAATAGAGATTTTGTACTCATGTTCTTTAATGGGTAAAATCCTATTATAACTTTAGTGTCTGAACGTTTCATTACTAAGGTTACCGGTACCATCATTGTGTGAAGTGTAGCTATGCCATATGTCAACATTATGTTAGCGTTACAATTCTGGGTTAACATAATTATTTCGGGTGTGGGTCAGACGGTTAAGGTGCTGGCCTTTTATCCCAAGTTGGCAGGTTCGATCCTGGCTCAGTCCGGTGGTATTTGAAGGTGCTCAAATACGTCAGCCTCGTGTCGGCAGATTTACTGGGTCGTAAAAGAACTCCTGCGGGTTCTAAAATGAAAGCTGCTTTTATTTCTCCATTGCTAGCAATTTATTGGAGCTTTTTTACTTTCTTGTCTAATTCCGATATGTATTTATTGTTTAGTCAATTATTTCCCCCTTTAATTTACTTATCGTTGCTTCTTAATGTTCGATTTATTGTTCTTAATTGTTTAATACTTCCTTTGCCTAAGGAAGGAAATGAACATTGGGTATTTATCTCACGAGTATTGAACTAACTGGCTGTGCACTATCGAACAGTATCTCAGCCAGTGGCGGCTGCTCTTTAAGGGCACAATGGTCACGTGCTCCCACTCCCGTCCTCTTATAAGATATGAGCCTCCTTGCTTTTCATGTAGAAATTAAAATGAGGAAATAATCGAAATGTATTTACGTCATCATGGCATAAATACAGCCAATTACATGTATCATATGCTTCTATTCTGCTAGTCCCAGTGCTAAATTCAGCAGCAGAGCATAACCCCTCTGTGACTGAAGGAGCAATGTATAAAGAAACCTTTCCGCTATTTTGCCGCTGGCGATGTGGTCGAGGGAGAACACTATCAATATTACAGGAGCCTCGGTCACAAGCTCGATGTGTCCGGAGCTCACTGCTGGCACCGTAGGTGTTGGCGGATTGGGGGTTTCTAAGGGTACTATCTCTTCACCCAGGAGTGCTTTTCGAAGGCTGCAAACTTGCTGTTGTAGTCAATGTGTTAGTAATTGCGAAAGCGCTGTGATAACATACCCATGTACAGCAAAAAATGGTGTCTGTGCATTCCCAGCTCAAGTAATCTGCAGCCATCACTATGTTGTCTAATGTGTAGGTTACTCCATTTTCGACAAATAAATATCGCTATATATTATGGTATATCATAAATTTCGCATTTCGTTCATTCATTCATTCATTCAGATTCTGATAGTTTTGTGAACTTTTTTTTGATGTTTTATTACCATATAACTCCATGTGGACACATTTTATACCTTTCTTAGCAAACATACAACGAAACGTCACTGCATGAGTCAAACATGGATGATTTGCGTGACGCCATTATGCCTTTCAGTGCATAGTTTGCAAGCCTCTGTGAAGTTACTAACCACAACTATAATCCTCTGTTTGTAACTACTCGTAGTACAATAGCCTTATCTTTAAATCGTTAGAAACTATCTAACAAATACTCGTGATTCTTATATTTTTCACAGACTTCGAAATGTCTCCGACAATATTTGTTCTTGGTCTCCCTCTATTTCTCTTTTACAATCTGCTTGCCTTAATTAAGGTGCAGCCCCAGCATTTGCCTGGTGTGAAAATGGGAAACCACGGAAAACCATCTTCAGTGCTACCAATTGTGGGGTTTGAACCCACTATCTTCCGAATGCAGGTTAATAGTTACGTGGACCAAACCGCACAGCCACTTGCTCGGTCCATTATTCTCCATGGTAACCTGTCGTTCTCCATCCGCTTCACATGACCCCACCACCGAAGCCGGCTAATGCGTACAACTTCGTCAATTGAGTTCATTCCTAACTTAGCCTTCATCTCCTACCAGTGTTCCAGCCTGTTTGTAGCAGTGATTAGTCTCGCTGCTTTCATATCTGTTACTTCTAACTTACCAATAAGATATTCTGATTCCACCCATCTTTCACTCCCGTAAACCAAAGTTAGTCTGAAAACAGGCCGGTGTAAAGATGGTTTCGTCCGGGAGTTGACTTCTTTCTAACATAATACTGTTGATGGTAAATAGCCCGCCTGATGGCCATGATCATTAAGACATTGAAGTCTAAACGGTCTGACATTGAGGTTAGCCGGTTCAAGTCCCGTTGGTCGAAAAAAATTCACCATCAGAATGTTGGCCGGCAGAGTGGCTTGCGTGCCAAAAGCCTGGATTAAATTTCAAACCTCTCCGCAGTGCTCGTATGGATGGGGACGTTAATCCTTGAGCAGACCCCGTGGTGCTATTCGACATTTGCTATTTTACGTGCCGGCACCGGGTTTCACCCTCCCCCTTCCTAGTGTCATATATCACATTCATTCATTTCATCTCATTAACTCCTCTGAGGTTGACGTCACGAAGGGCATCCGGTCATAAAAACCCGCCACGACAGATTCATCTCACCTCACCTCATACCCGACCCCGTACAGAAACTGGACAAGGGTTGGACAAACAAACTGTTGATGGCAAATGCAATTAGCAACAAAATTCCGTTTATTCTAACATGATCTTTGAATTTCTTGACGCTTTTGTGTTGAAGATAGTTTTCTTGGTGAGTTATGTTCTCAGATATTTCATTCCTTTCAACTTTTCTCTATTCGTGTAATGTACATTGCATTATGTTTATGAAGCGACAGCTTCTTTTTCTCAGATTATACATCCTGTGCAGTTAAATGTTGTAAGATCAGTATGCTATCTATATCTTGTCTTCCACACTTCTGTAATTATTTGTATCTTGTTTCAGGTCTGTTACAACACCAGTTGGTAAGTATTCATTTTACATCAAATTTATTATAAGATGGCACGAGAGAGAATCAAGTGAGCATTTACTGTAATTAAAGTTGATTCAAGATATAATGGCGCTTCAAGAAAAAGGTAACAAGAACTCGCTTGGAGATATAAGCAGATGTAAAAGTTTCAAACAAATTTATTTAAAAACCACCATTCCAATACTTTAAAATCTCTAAATCTAAGATACAAATACTACATACATGTTAAAATGGGACATGTTTCGTTTAGGCTTTGTAAGCATCTTCAGCCATACTTAATCTAAAGCTAAGTCAGGGCCCTGAACTGGGTTTCTCATTAAAGTATAATAATACAAGATAAAACAGTCATAAAGTCTAGTTTGTGGAAAAAGCAATACTTAAATGCAAATAAAATTAAATAATGAAATTGTCATAGTATTATATGTACATGGAAAGAATACTAGTGTTCATCTAAAAATGTACACGTTAGTTATTTGTAGAACTAGACAGTCATCTGATCTGACATACATTTGGATTGTACAGATCGCTTGACATTAATGAAGCGTGGATTAATTAAAAATGTCGAAAAATAAAACCTCGAGCGTTGTTGACTGAGAATCAGGTACCTAGAATACAGTAGAGTTGTGACTCCAAGTGGTTGCGTAATAAGGTCAAAAGGCGCTTGAAGCATCAGTATAGAAGTGTTGTGTCTCCTTCTAGAATAATCTTTATAATAGATTGTAGTCGCGAGCTGTCTAGCGTAGATTCAACAAATAGGGTGTTCAATAAAGCCTTAGATGTGGGAGAATTCGCAATGTAGCGCGTGTTGAAAACTGAAATGTGTAAGAAAATAAATGTAAGTTTTGAAGCATAGAGAACATTCTATTAATGAGTGGAAGTTTAACAACTCCAGCACAGCCAGAATGTTTAACCATAGTAACATCTTAATCAGTTCCCGAAAAAATGGAATGTGGGTGTGACCTCTTGAGTGCGTATCGTCGCAGGCCACACCTCCTGGAAGACGAACACGTGCGACGTTGCCTTGGTTACTTCTCCGGTTGGACACTCATGATCACAATAATTCTGGGTGGAAAGGGAAACGGTAACGTTTGGGCGTAGACTTTGGCGTTAAGTCTAGACTGTATGGAGGATTTTGCCATACCTCCCACTGCAGCAGTTCGAATGTTGGTGGGCCGTGTGAGGTATTGCACCATGCGATTATCATGCGTTCGGTAAGCTGAAAAGGATCTCGGTAGACGACGATTCCGAAACGATCAGGAGGTGAAAGCAGCTATCTCCAGGTGGTTACATAGCGCATACGCCTCCGGAATAGAAACGTTGGTTGACCGTCCCAAGAAATGTTTTCAGTCTCTTGGGAAATACGTGGAAAAGTGAACTTACGTTGTATGTTGTCATAGCCGTGTTAACCTATGTGTAAGTGGTTCCATAAATGGCCATATCTTGGAAGTGTAACTTACTTTTCGATTCGCCCTCGTAGCTAGCCTCTAAATGCCAAGAGAGAGTTTCATCGCAAGTAAGGACATAGATGTTTACTATCAAAGATTAAAGTACAACAACAATGTAAATACATCTAGCAGGTAAATACACAATATGCCTTCAGATGAATAACATAATTGATATTATTCCCCGTAAGCATGATTGGATTGTTGGTGAGTTTATCAGATAATGTAAACCCAAACAACCACAAGGCACAGCTTATCCGCCTTAACTCCGTATTATATTACAAATGTTTCTGAAGCACCACTTGAATTGTAATAGTGAAAACTCTAATTCATTACGTACATTATACAAGTATTTGAGGTTGTAGGCATGACTCTTTGTTGTATCCGGTTAAATATATATAAATTGCAATGAACATAAATCACTTATTTCTAACAACGTAAATTGAAAATGAAGTGGATTTCTGCCCTCTCTCTTCCATTATTTTCTATCTCCATCTCAAACTCGGATATCGCAGCAATGATCGCGAGTGACTGGGAGAACTTCGCCCAGCCTTCACGGCCTGTGACGTAGTCACGTCACTGTGGTTGAATAGCATACGTCCATCGTCTGCCTGCCCGCCCGCTTAGAGTGCTGGGCGCCCGCGAGACGAAATCCCCAGTGTGAGCACCTCTGAGCTATTATGCATGTGCCCACTGTTCCATTTCTGCCACTTGTCATAGAAATATGGACCGAACGTATTCACATGTATATACTGTCATATAAAAACGTAATACATTGGCTATGTAGCACAGTCAGCACAAGTACTTTATTGTTAAAATATATACTAGAATAATACTTACATTTTTTTACTGTCATTGTCTAGAATATCACAATATTCAATATCTTACTGCTTCATGGAAACGAGATTAAAACACTTAAAAATGCTTGATCTGTTGGGCAGGTATGTTTGCTTGACATTTTCCTGCGCATTGCCTGCCTACTGTTGAAAATAAACATTTCCAAAAGTTTCTTTGTACGTTCGGGTTTAGGAACAGTGGAACAAAACCGGTTAAAAAAGACTAGTAAGAATTTTGTTAAGAGGGACAGATAATCAGTATATTAGACTTTAGATATTGCATACCTTTTTACCCGTTGTTGTTTCAGTGTGCTCTACATATATATTTTAATTTTAGTTCCAGGTACGGCGTACGGATACGTTGCTCCATCGTAAGTAACTGGTAGTCTGTTGAGGTATGTACAGTCCCTCAAAAAAGAGCACACTCATGGTACTGTGTTAAGTCCTTCGCAGGTACTCTTTTATCAGAAACAATTGATCCTATAGATATAATGTCCTTTGTGGGTATCCACAGGGTTTGTATTTACATGGGAGCTGAATTATATTTTGATAATAACTAAAATTAAGTCTGATAAAATATTAAATGCGAGGAACACACATCATCATGCGCTCATTCTTTCTTTGAGTGATTCTAATGGCAAGACATAGTGCTGGGAACGGAGCGACGACAACCGGCCTTCTAGATCCTTCTCTATAATTCGCTGACACTGTAATTCTTCGAAGGATCGAAATTTTTCCTCGTTTTCCTTCGTTTGCGCCAAGAGGGGATCTTCATTCAGTAGTGTATCACCTCAAAACGATGATCACCACCTTCTCCTCCAGAATTTTATTTGGCATTGATATGTATATTGGTACAGCTCATATCACCCCCTTTTTTAAGGTGTTAGTGGTATCAGAAAGTAAGTCTGTGCTTTCAAACACACAATTAATATTTGCTCTTTCTTTTTCAGGTTGACCTTGGATGTTCGATGAAATAGATTTTTTTGCGCCTATGTTATATTTTAACCATCATCAATTGACCTCAAGAATGACCGTTTTCGTAAAGCAGATTCTGTTATATTTTACATAATGAAATAACTCTTTTTCGGTGTGCCCATGTTACATTTTGACCATTAACAAGTTACCTCAGGACCGATCATTTTTCGTAAACCTGATTCTGTTATATTTTATAAAATGAAATGAAATAAAAAGGAAAAATAGTTTAGACCATGAAGTCTTGTAATTATTGTATGTGGGAAAAGGCTGACTTCACTGCCTTCTAGGATGACACACCAAGCAACTTTTGTAGTTTTACCACGTTTTATCCTTAAAACAATAATACCTATAGCCTCTTAGGTTGCTCCCAAACAAACAGGAAAAAACATTGATGTAAATATTTCCTCACAAGGTTCATAAAATCTATGTTCGTTATTAAATTCTCGTTGAATTCTTTTGAAGGAAACTGTATGGAAATACAAGTTTGCATAGATAAACTATTGCGTTTAAAGACTGTAATATTGCAGAAAAATAATACGTTTCCCTTTGCGAAGAGCTAATGATAGTGAATATGTTGTCAATAAATGAAACTCAATGTTATACCAAGGGGAACTGCAACTCTCCCACAAAGTCACTTGAATGTTCTTCAGAATAGTTCAGTTCAGATCAGTTAGTTCGTCTGAACTACTCGATGCATGAAGCTGGAGTACGCCATTCGGAAAGCTTCGGCTTGCTCCGTAAGGCCTCGGAATGGAGCCGTAGTACGTCCCGTCAGCGGCTAACGTCGAGTAGGAACTTCTAGCCTCAGCATCTTTGACGATCAAGACCTACGATAACGAGGTTAACTTTCTATTTCATCGCTATATATTTAAATCCACAGTAGTAGCATCTTTGGCGACCAAGGCCTACGATAACGATGGGTAACGACTACTGTGACGTCGTGATGTAACGTCACTTCCGTCACACATTTTGTCGCGTTACGTTACACATGTTTTCGGATGACCCTCAGCCATAAGACATACTCATGTCAATATGAGAAGAAAGTTATACACCAAAAACAGACATGTCTTTGTGCCGCAACCTAGGTTTATAATATGTGCATGATAAAGGAGCGTTTTAAATTACAAACTATGCAGTGGAAACACTCGATCTCATACTAGTCAATGTCGAAACTACTGCTGATCTCCTTATTCGCTTTATGGGGAAGTGTGGTCTGATTAAGATTTTGTTTCATTAATCATATGTTTATTACAGCCGAACTGGCCATTTCGTGTGTGAAGTACATGAATTTACAAATCTTATTTACAGGTCTTATTCAGTACAGAATTTCACCAGCGACTCTGTTCTCATCTTACAGTTTGGCACGTGGTATCTCTCACATTGGGCCGGCACCGTGGTGTAGGGGTAGCGTGCCTGCCTCTCACCCGGAGGCCCCGGGTTCGATTCCCGGCCAGGTCAGGGATTTTTACCTGGACCTGAGGGCTGGTTCGAGGTCCACTCAGCCTACGTGATTAGAATTGAGGAGCTATCTGACGGTGAGATAGCGGCCCCGGTCTAGAAAACTAAGAATAACGGCCGAGAGGATTCGTCGTGCTGACCCCACGACACCTCGTAATCTGCAGGCCTTCGTGCTGAGCAGCGGTCGCTTGGTAGGCCATGGCCCTTCAAGGGCTGTAGTGCCATGGGGTTTAATCTCTCACATTGGTCACCGCACCTTGTGCATGTACATTTCGTGCCGACCTCGTAAAAACTCTGGATGTTGCACAGCTTGTGATGAAAGCTGTCCACTGAGAGTCTTGTCACGGTGTGGCGGAGTTCGTATCCTCCCTGCGTCCATTCACGGCTTGTCATAGCGACAGTAACGTAGAATTCCTCCCATATCGTGCGTTTCTTCTCATGCAGTTCCCTCAGTAAGTCCTGGTAGGCTAACGTCGCTGGTAGTAAGAGCTTCAGTCGTAGTTGTTCTATAAAGAAGGGCTCTCTGGTTAGTTCATACACGAGCCGAGAGGGTGTGTATTTGGAGAGACGAGCACCCTTTTCAAGCATGTTGCCTTCAGCTTCTCTATAATTTCGAAGTTTGTATTCTTCAGACGTGTCCATATGTTTTCAAGTCCGTATATTACGACAGGTTCAACTTTGAGTTCGAACAGTCGTAGGGCTGTTTCCAGAGAGAGTTTACCTATTGACTTGATGTCACTTATGGCTTTCGTCGCGGCGCTAACTCTGTCGTTTATGTGACGTGTGAATACGGTTCCCTGTGCCTAAGGCTGCTCGTCCGCTGGAAGCGACTACGCGCGATTACGAGATGGAACCGCGTCCACTGCAAGCGATCTCGAGCGGCCGACTCACGCGATTATAGGCGATAACAGGCGACAAGCGATGGATCCCACTCGAATGGGATTTGCCGCGTGTAGTCGCCTGTACTCCACGGTTCTTGCAAGCATCTGGTTGTCTGCGGTCGTCATATGCAACATTATTTTCATCATTACTACATTTGTCATGGATGTAGATAGTGAAAAG
Organism: Anabrus simplex; assembly: GCF_040414725.1. Lineage (NCBI taxonomy): Eukaryota > Metazoa > Arthropoda > Insecta > Orthoptera > Tettigoniidae > Anabrus > Anabrus simplex. The sequence continues at coordinate 164,424,582 of NC_090270.1, read as the reverse complement.
TTGATAAGTGCGGTTTGTGGAAGAACACCACTATGGAATATGAAAGATAAACGCTATCATTCTCGAGATATACAACGCAAACTATGGTCGAAGGTTGCAGAGGAAGTGGGCGTTGATAATGGTAAGTACTCTAATTAAATTATTTATTTATTTATTTATTTATTTATTTATTTATTTATTTATTTATTTATTTATTTATTTATTTATTTATTTCATTTATTTAATTTATATAATATGCTGGACTGAATAGCTCAGACTGTAGAGCGCTGGCCTTCTGAGTCCAACTTGACAGGTTCGATCCTGGCTCATTCCTGTGGTATTTCAAGCAGTGGCGGTTCGTGACATTTTACTCTGGCAGGGCTGTGTTGTCATCTATTTCCCCTCCCCAATCGGTCCTGTTTTCACTGACCAACACCACGATACTTTTATATGAATAATAATAACAATAATCCGATGACACCGGCTGAATATAAATCTGCTTTCACTACATTAATTAATTAATTAATTAATTAGGTACACTACAATGGCATTTATGAACACACAGTAATGAACAGGCTAACAGCTAATGCAATTCCGACTATTATAGCACTGCACTGTTTCACTGATCACAATCACAACTGATAATAACAACATTCTTGAAAACAAATAAACAGTGCACTCCCTAACTTCTATCTCCTTGCTCAAATTTCAAAGCATGGCCACGTATTTAACAATTTGACCACCTTACAAATAGTGCCGTCACGTTGCGGTTATGTTCTGAATCTTTATTTTAGCTTCTTTATAGAAGTGAATTGATTGAATAGTCAGTATAATGGAATTCATTGTTTTGTAAAATGTTTTGGAATGAACCTCTAACATCAATTAATATAAGACGTGGGGGAAAAAAGCCTAGGTACATTTTAAAGTGTAATAATTTACAGAGTGAAATAACGTTAAATGTTTCTAAAAGGCGGCGGAGTGGCGCCCGAAAACCCTTCAGGCACGAACCGCCACTGATTTCAAGGTGCTCAAATACGTCAGCCTCGTGTTGGTAGATTTACTGGCACGTAAAAGAACTCGTGCAGGACAAATTCCTGGACATCGGCGTCTCCAAAAACCATAACAATGTAGTTACTGGTACATAAAACAAATAACTTTATCATTATTTATATTATTTTTATAATTTCAATACGGGAACATATGCAGTTTCTGTTGTAATATAAAATGAAATGAAAAAGAAATGAAAAAAGCAAATTTAAGTAGTAACATTACCTAAACATTTTCAATTATTCTGTTCGTGTTCACAAAAGTATGCTACAAATTTGTCTCTGATCACATAAGCAGTGGTAACACTTCTATTTCGCCTAGTGAAGCAAATCTGGTGGGTGCACCACTGGTTTCCGATTGCGACTGTTGATGTAATACTGTCACAGCTTGTTGTTCACCTTCTTTATCGATGACAATATTATGCAGCAAGCATATACACTTAACAATCGCATCGACGAAATCGGGCTCAACCTCAATACATTTCTGCAGTATTCGCCACTTGGTGCTGATAATACCAAATGCACACTCTATAACTTGTCGTGCTTTGCAAAGACGTCTATTAAAAACTCCTTGTGATGGCCCTAGTTGTGATGCTGGAAATGGTCTCATCAAGTACGTTGTCAGTGGATACGCTTCATCCGCCAAAAGAACATGTGGAACTTTAATATTCGTTCCAGGAAGTGGAGCAAGCTGTTGATTGCGTAGCTCACCTCTTTCAAGTTCCGTAAAGTTTGGAATTGGAAAAAATACCACCGTCACTCTCTTTGCCGTACGCGCCCACGTCAATAGTAATGAATTTGTAATCGGGCCCAGCAACGCCTTGTAACACAATGGAGAAGTACTGTTTGTAATTTCTGTACATGCTGCCGGCATTATATGGATTTCGTATGCGGACGTGTTTCCCATCGATACAGCCAACACAATTCGGGAATTTCCACTTACTCCAAAACCGTCCCACCGTGGATTTCAGTTGGTCATCTGTAGGGGGGAATGGCATATGTGCAGCGACTAACTGTTCCCAAATTACCTTGCATGTTTCTAGAACTATTCTGCCCACCGTTACATCTGAGATTCTAAATGAATAACCCAACGTCTTGAATGAAGATCCTGTTGCCAAGTACCTGTAACAAAAAATAAATAAATATACATTATATAAAAATATAACAACATATTTACCTGATAAATAATTTATTTTTTCTGTAAAAATTAAGGCCACATACCCTTCTCTTGCATCTAATCAGACTAAGATAAGGCTACCTAAATTTATAGAAACTATAACAAAATTATTCATAGTTATTATACCATTGAAATAGTGTATACATAATTAGTAGTAAATAACTAACATACAGTACATAGGATAAAACATACAAATTAATGCAGTTATTGGTGTTTGTAGTTCTTGTCTTATGGCAATCCCTGAATGGGAAAAGCATATTGTTTGTTATCAACGAGTAAAAATAAATAAATAAATAATAAATAAATAAATAAATAAATAAATAAATAAATAAATAAATGGTCCATTTAAATAGACGGAGGTTGCCCAGTTGTACTTCCCATGAAAACATTACTCATCACTATTCCATTTAAACCTGTTCTCCTATAAAAATAGTGATTACATGTCGATAACAGAAAATAATCAAGAATAGAATGAAAATTGTATTTATCTGTTTATCAGCGCATTGACCAAAAATGGTCCTGTTTCTCTTTGTTTTAGTGGCAGAGGTAAAGAAGAAATGGAAGGGGCTCCGTGATACATTTCGGCGAGAGTACAGAAAGGCCTACAAGTCTGGAGATGAAGCACCGGAAGATCGTTCCTCTTCTTGGCCGTTCTTCAATCAAATGTTGTTCCTGCGCGATATACTGGAACAAAGAGATCTCAAAGGAAACATTGGGTCTCCACAACAAGTGGCTTCGCCTGAGAAAAATGACACCCTCAAAGATGTAGACGATTTTGCTTCACCGTCTCTTGAAGAAGAAGACGATCAAACACCTACTTCACAAGAAACAAACTCAAGTGGAATTGATCCGGAGCAGCGTAGCTTATCTGCTGAACAACCAAAACCGGGGCCTTCAACAGCCAACATCAAACAGAGGAAGCGCAGGAAAACGAATGATAAGAAATTTGATGACAACGACGAGAAGTTCCTTGAAATAGAGAGAGCGAAATTACAGTTATTTGTTGAAAGTAAAGCCGTTGACAGCGATTACCAATTTTTGGTAAGCCTCCTTCCATATATGAAGAAGGTTCCTGAGAATCGCAAACTCACTGTGAGAAATAAACTCCAGCAAGTTTTTATAGATGAGGATGAATTACGTAACACTTCTCCGCATACATACACACCATCCCCGTCGTCCTGGACCATTGAACCAATACCCGAAACAAGCTCACCCAACGACACTCTCCAAGCGGGATCCGGCTCCGTAGATGTGGGCTTACGACAATTGTTTGGCCACTTTTCCGGTGCATCATAACAGACTTCGTGTTAAAGTGTTTAAAGTGATATGTGGTGTGGAGGTACAACAAACTAAAAAGAGAGTATGATTGAAAACAACAGAGACTTTTCAAATTAGATTTAAAGGTTTCATATTTCTGTTTAACCCTTTTTACTTTTTTCTTATAGATTGTGTGCTTTTTCTCTCGTTTTTGTATGCTACACTGATAAATTAAATTGCATACTTAATTCGATATTTGATTCTTTAATAAATATAAATAAAATAAAAAATAAAAAGCAAAAATAAATATAAAATAAAAAATAAATATCAACACTTTTTAATAACTATTCATATCACTTACCTTAGAGTCACAGTTAAACGTTCCTGAGGTGTTATTGTCTCCCTGAAGTTTGACGTTTTGGCTATTTTGGGCTATATTGCATTCAAAATATAGTGAAACGTTTCTGGACGCATCCGATAATCAAAGAACTTCTGGGGGTCTTTGTCCAAATCATTGTGCAGATGATGGAATTCTCCCATTGGCTTCCTTTTAGCTAGTATTGGGTTTACCCAGCACCGATGTCTTCTTTTGCGATTTTTCCTCCGACGCCTCGTCAGGTAGGGACTCTCCAGAATGTAAACTAAATCATCATCATCCATCTCACAGACTATTTAATACGTTTAATAACTTGACAAACGGAAACACACACAGACCTGTACGGAGTACAGATGCCAACTGACAGCCGCGCGTAGTCGCCTCTAGTGGACGACCCCAGTCACGTGTAGTCGCTTGATCAAAATCGCCTGTAATCGCCTGTAGTCGCCTCATCACGTAATCGCGCGTAGTCGCTTCCAGTGGACGAGCAGCCTAAAGGGAAACTCCCAGGTACTGAAAGCTGGTGACTGACTGGTGTCTCGCCAGTGTAGAAAGTGCCAGGTATTCCTCCTCTTCTCAAGGTCATGGAGACTCTCTTCCCTTCATTCAATGCCAGGTCGTTTTCTTGTGCACACTCCACCAGCTGGTTGAAGGTTTCATTCCAATGAAATAAATGTTTCCATTTGGGGATAGCCACCTCTTTAAGGGAATCACGAAAATACGGAATGAGAGAATAACATAGGCCTATATTTAATTCAAAATGATATTCAACATTGTTTGCGAAAACGAGTTATGAGATGGTATCTTCACGGCAACCCTTAAGTTATACGAGGACAGCAGTCCTTTCTTTTATTTTTTGGATTTTCTCTCTCTCTCTCTTTATTTTTCTTTTGTTTGCTAGTGGCTTTACGTCGCACCGACACAGATAGGTCTTATGGCGACAATGGGATAGTCCTAGGAGTTGGAAGGAAGTGACCGTGGCCTTAATTAAGGTACAGCCCCAGCATTTGCCTGGTGTGAAAATGGGAAACCACGGAAAACTAGGGCTGCCAACTATCTCCCGGATGCAAGCTCACAGCCGCGCGCCCCTAACCGCACGGCCAACTCGCCCGGTCACTTTCTTTTCCCAAATACCGACTTTGAATATATATATCAGATGTTTATTTATATTTCCATTTAATTTCTCAAAGGGGGTGATAATAACTGTGCTTTGACCATTTTAAGACAACAATTGCCGGACTGAGTGGCCCAGACGGTTGAGGCGCTGGCCTTCTGACCCCAACTTGGGAGGTTAGATCCTGGCTCAGTCCGATGGTGTGTGAAAACACCTCAGATTCATGTCGTTAGATTTACTGGCACGTAAAAGGTTTCTTGCGGGACAAAATTCCGACACCTCAGCGTCTACGAAAACTGTCAAGAAATTAGTCAATGAAACGTAGAAACAATAACAGTCACAGCAGCACCGCCGCAATATATGATACTATACCAGAGTCAGACCTCTTCCATTTCTATCTCCGATTAGGTTTAGAGAGTACGGTTGCGTAGCTGTACGTCCTTATAAAACAATAATCACCGTGCCAGCATTTTCCGGGCTTGTAGGCCGTGGTCCAGGAGCGAGTGACTGTCCCGACGTTTCACCGAAGACTGCGTTCTGCATTGTCAAGTTTTCCGACTGACTTCGATAGCAGCGAAGCTTTCAGTGGAATGAAGTGCTATTTTCTTCCGGGGGGATGGGGGGGGGGGGCAAATCAGCTCCCCCGCGTGGCAATCAGCTTAACCTACATTGCCTCCGACATGCTATTAGTTTCTAAGAAGAAAAGATATAGCAGGGAAGAGTGGGGAAGATACTGCAATAGTACCTGCCTGTTTGCACGTCAGAGGTAAGACCCCTACAAGAAACAAAAAGCAGGTTAAGCCCACGCAAGGCACCCCGTCTTCCTGTTTGACCCCTGTCTTGATCTCAGGCTCTTCTGATAGTACATTTCTGAATTTCATCCTTGCCTTTGTGTCTGTTAGTACCTGACTTATCAGACTTAGTGTGGTTTTGTCTAACCAGCTGCTCTTGAGGATCATCTCCAGCGTCTCTCTGTCTCCAGAGTCGTATAGCTTCTTAAAGTCCAGAAGGTTACTGCCGTCTGTTCTTCTAGACCCTGTGTTCTAAAAGTTATTTTAGAGTGAAGATAGTCCTTTCCTGAAACCCGCTTGGTAATCTCTTACTGTACTTTCTAGCCCATTTTGCTGCTCTTTCCAAGAGAAGTCTTGACAGCACTTTGTAGCGGACTTCTATTAACGATATCCCTCTGTATTTGTTTGCGTCTCTCTTATCCCCTTTCTTTCGTACTAGTACTATGACAGTATTCTTCCATCCTTCGGGTAATTTCTTCGTCCTGCAGATCTGGTTAATGATCTCTGTCAAGTGGTCTATCGCCTTGTCGGACATTTATATAATTTTGAATTTTATCAGTCAATGTTCAATACAACGAAAAGGATCGAGGCAAGAATATGATTAGTACGATACCAGATTTTTTTTGCAAGCTGCTTTACGTCGCACCGACACAGATAGGTCTTATAGCGACGATGGAATAAGAAAGGGCTAGGAGTGGGAAGGAAGCGGACCAAAGTACTAAACTGTGGCCAAAGTCCAGACGCTAGTGAACCCGAGCCGCACCAGGCAGTGACAAGGACTGATCCCCGTAATAACTGACAAACGCAAGGAAAATGGTTATGACTGCATGACACATATTCCTAACTAATACAATCTCTGGAATTTTCCAGCCCACACCCTTACATGTGTTATCAAAAGATGTCAGGTTTTACATGTAGACTTTTTCTCCGCCTATGTGGTTTTTCCCTGACCCTTAATACCACGCCTTAACAGCACTTTACCAACACAATCCTTGCCTGGTGGTGGGGGTGGCTGGGCTGAGGGCCCTGGGGGGGGGGGGTTCATCCTCAGTCCGTGGGGGTTGCGAATTTCGTTTGCCTCCGCCTGATGGGCCTTGCTTTTAGCCCTTTTTGCCTGAAGGGCATGCGGGACCTGAAGGGTCCTTTTTGCCTGAGGGACCTGTTCCTGAGGGACCTGCTTGGGCTTTAGGGTCCCCACGCTTGTCACTCTTTTGTCGTTTGCCTTGAAACGCGGCTGCGAATTCCCTGCGGCTGGGACATTCGTTATAGTTAGCTGCATGTTTCCCTCCGCAGTTGGCACACTTAGAGTAAGTGGGTCGCTGCCGTGGGGGCAGTCGCGAGATAAGTGGGAGGCGGCGCATATGCGGCATCTGATATTCAGTCGGCAGGCCGCCCCTGAATGCCCGCGCCTCAGACACACTCCACATTGGGGGCCATTGGCTGGAGGTCGTTACGACTCGACCGACACCAGCATATTCGAGAGCACCCGCATTCTCCTCAGGTTGTCTGCTCCTGGGGTGTCCACCACGGCAACCAGTAAAAGGCAGCCTTTGGCTGGCTTATTTCCTGTTTGCACCCGCAACACTGTTAGAGCGTGGATAACCTGGGCTTGCATCCTCCGACTCATATGTGTTAATTACAAATCCCTTCACTGTAGCGTTGGACAATATCCTTACAAAGTTGATATTTAGCCCGTTCAGCACTCTGATAGCGATTTCGTAGCTGTTGAAGCTGGACATGTGTAGCCGGACTGCTTCGTGGGCATCTACTCTCGGCCTGGAACAGTAATAATTTCTCTGCTCATGTTTCATCTTTTTGATAAGCGTGTTGTTAGTGTATACCGTTAGGGGTTTGGGGGGTTAACCCTTTACGGGTGCTTGCTTTTGTTGGTTGTGGTGGTTGAGTCAGTTTCTGCTGTGTCTGCCTCGTGCGTGTTGTGTTCTCTGGCTTGGTGGGTGGCGGCTGAATGGAGCCGATAGATGTATCGGTAGAGCTATCGGCTCGTGTATTCGGTGTTTGAGCTCCGCCTGTATGGGCCTGGCGGCTCAGGGCCTTGGGGTCTTTCCCTTTCCCCTTTCCCCTTCCTCCTCTCCCCCTTCCCTTAGCTTCCCTGAAAACGTCACCCTGGTTTCCCGGCTGGGTCCCGTGCGCGCGTAGCTCCTCTCCCTGAGAGCTTTCACAGTCGGCCTCCCGGGATGTACCTGAGAGGCCAATCACCAGTTGAGCCTCGTCAAAGTCTAAGTCCAAGTTGCCCGCTTGCTTGGGGGGAGGGGTTGGATTGTAGATGGTGCCATCCGCTGAGTCCGTCTCTTTTTGCCCTCCTTCCTTTCCCTGTGCGCCGCCTCTTCTCTTGGGTTGGTGGAACTAGGTCCCGCATTAGCGGCGTCCGGCTGGCTGACCACTAGGTTGGGTATGAGGGTGCGGTTTGTACTGGGGGAGAGGTAGTCTCCTATTTGTGTTTCCCTTCCTCAGTCACTGACTCAGAGGAGTCATGTGACTGCTCCTTCCCATGTGTGAGCTCCGCCTCTTCGGGACTTAGCCCTGCGAACTAAACCCATAACACATTGCTGTGGAGAGTGTCTACACAATAACATATTGCTATGTAGGATGCAATAGTGTAAGCAGACGGTGTCTGTTCTTTAAACACGCGGCATGTCTCTTCCGGCCTGGTACGTTACTCAGCACAATCTTTTCTGAACACTGACCTTCCTGTATTTCTACTTACATTGCAAACCCAGCTATCTTGTTACCTCCATTGCCGTGTCCTTGAGCACACTTCCTCCCGTTTCATTGTTACCTCCACTGCCGTGTCGCTGTGCACTTTTTCTCCTTACGTTTCATTGCTATTGTCCGTTCTTGAATTCCACTGCCTCGCTACACTTATTTACTTTTATCCACACACAGTTCACCTCCTGCTAATTTAATACTTGATCACTCTTATTTTAACTGCAAATAATACACATCCTCGACTATTCCCTTTAGCTTAAACAATATACTTGCTGCTACTGCTTGTTTTTTTTTTTTTTTTTACTTCTTGTCATTACACCTACGTCCAGGTTACTCGTCTTCTCCCACATTTCTTTCAGGCTCAAGCTCCTCCCTTTTACCAAGCCACCTCGTGCTTCTGTCTTCTCCCTTTCACTCCGTTTATGTGCACTCGCCACGTCTTGTGGTTTCTCCCCCCCCATTCACTCCGTGTTTCTTCCTTTCGTATCTGGCACCGAACTCCGACCTCATCTCCTCAATCATCGTCTTGTACTCCCTCCTCATCTCTTCACCGATAACCTGTATGATCTTCTCTACCGTGATGTCTCCTTCTCGTTGCGAGCTCTTTTCTAATGCCCTATTTTCCTTGGTTTTTCCTTTGTTTCCATGCCCGTTTTCACCAACTATACTATCTGTAGTTCGCATTTCTTCCACTCTCTTCCCCATTACCACTTCCTTCTCATTCTGCTCCATTTCACGTAATTTCGTTACTGTCCAATATTTGGTCCATTGACCATTGGTTACCAACCGTTGATGTAGGCTCTTAACCCTTGCAATCGAGCCCGGACCAAATGTCTTTTCAGGGTGTTTATATTCTTGATCCCATCTCTTCCCATATCTCTTTTAATCCAAATTTTTGCTCCCTGTATACAACCCGCTCCTCTTATCACTATTTCCGCCATCAGGGTGGAAAACAACTTCATTTTTATCGGTCTGTTACCCCGTGCTTTACCTACCCTTCCCACATCGTCAATATCAGCTTCGCTAAAATTGATTTTCATCATTTTTTGGATAACTTCCACCACTTTGTATATAGTCAGCACTTTGTCCTCACCTTTTTCTTCCGGCACCCCATATATGAATAAGCATTTATTCCTGCGTTCTTGGTTACCATCTTCTACTGCTGACTTCAACTTTACCATCTCTTCCTCCATCTTCCTTTTTTTCGTCTTGAGTGATGTAATTTCTCTCTCGTTAGTTTCCACTTTGGTCATTGTTTCCTCCGTTTTTCCCTGTATCCATCGCCTTATATTTTCAAGTTCTTTTACTTGTTCCTTCATCACATTTTTAATCTGTTCAAACGGGCAAACTTTTTCTACAACTTCTTTGACCACTTTTCTTATGACCTCCACGTCTTCCCAGTTCATGTTGCCACTGTGAGTCGGACCGGGATTTGTTTCCACACCCCCTATAATTAACAGTAGCATAATCACCGCTGCCACCTGTATTATCTCACCCATCATTCTCGTTTCTACTTTACCTCCTTCACTCCAGGCTGTTTCCATCTTCCATCTTCCCTGCCATCTTCCAATAACCACCCGATATTGTTCCACACCAATCATCTTCCTCTTCCCTCCCGTCTTTCTTCCCACTCACCGCACACACTGCGCTCCCGCTCTACCGGCACTGTCAGCTCCGAACGTCTGCTTCCGCCCGCTGCTGCTTAGGTAAGACTGACACCAGATATTATGTTGGACCTAATTAAAATTTAAAATGCTTATAGAAAAAGTTGGCAAAGGTTTTGGGACCCAACTGATCGAGCCGAATACCGCGAACTGGCTCGTGAAGTCCGCAAACGCTTGCTGGAGCGTAAAATTGAAAAATGGGAGGAATTCTGCCGCAGCCTAACTGAAAATGAATCAGACCACGATTTCTGGAGGGTTAATCGTGGTCTGAATCGCCCTACCGCCCCCCCTCCCGCGTGCAAGTCATGGCCGCAATGGATTAGCGTTCTCCCCTTACGATAAAGCTGAGGCTTTCGCTGATACCATTGGAAGTCAGAGTGTGCCTCACGATCATTCTGACGATGACGATGACGATAACGAACGACGGACCCGTGAGGTACACAGGAAGGTCTCAACTTTTAAACAACAATGGACACCTGACAGTGACATTAACGACGTAACTCCTGCAGAGGTAAGCAGAGTAATTAAATACCTCAAGGAGAATAAGTCCCCCGGGGATGACAGAATCTCTAATAAAGAAATTAAATCACTGCCATATAAAGCAGTTCTAGTTTTGGCTACTATTTTTTCGGCTTGCTTCCAAACGGGTTACTTCCCCAAGGCTTGAAAGGTCGGCAAGGTTGTCATTCTTCCCAAACCGGGGAAGGACAGATTATTCCCGAAAAATTATAGACCAGGTACTCTGTTATCCCACATTTCAAAATTATCCGAGAGACTTAATCTCAATCGCCTCAATGCATACCTCTGGTCACGTGACATACTGCGACTGGAACAGTTCGGGTTCCGGTCGAGACGCAGTGCTCCACCAGCGGCGCTGCGCCTTGTCCAGTATTCTACAAGGTCATTTAATTTACGACGTACCGAGCCAGCGGTATTTTTTGATAAAGGAAATGCTTTTGACACCGTCTGGCTCGAAAATTTAATAAATAAACTCCTTGATTTGTACATTGTTCCAGGTTATATGGTCAAAATTATATCTTCAAATTTATCTAATAGAAAGTTTTACGTCTATATTGACGGAGAGAAATCCACCCTTCGGAGGCTCCGGGCCAGAGTTCCACGGGGTGGAGAAATTTCACCAATTCTGTACACCCTATATGTAAATGACCTTCCATATCGCCAGGGAGAAGAAGTACAACAGTACGCGGATGAAATAGCTGTTTACACCTCTCGAAGGAGAAACAGAGATGCCGTCTCCGCATTGAACTCGTGGATTTCGTTGTTGTGAAGTGGTGAAATCAGAATAAAATCAAAATAAATCCAGACAAGACCAGGCGATTGTATTCTCAAAGAAAAGCCCTACAGTTGATCACCTTACTATCAGCAATGTCCCACTAACCTGGACCAATAAGATAAAGTATATCGGCCTAAAAATGGACAAAAGTCTCACATGGAGGAGGAATATTGAACAGGCCCTGCAACGAGCACCAGCTCGCGTGGACGCCCTAAAAGATGTCAAGATGACAGCTGTCAAAAGCATGTGGCTTTGTTTACAAACAATAGCACGTCGCTGCTTTATAATAAATATATCTCTTCCACCATCAAGAGAAATATTTAACAAGCATGTATTAGGCCCATGCTGCTGTATGGGTGTGAGGCCTGGTGCTATATCCCTAAAATTCTCTTTTCAAAATTAGAAACTTTGGATAGGGACTGTCAAGATGGCAGCAGTGAGGTTAGGCGCTGTTAAGATGGCAGCGATGAGGTTAGCGACGTCCCTTGTCCGAAAAAGTGAGGTTAGGATCGTCAAGATGACAGCTGTCAAAAGCATGTGGCTTTGTTTACAAACAATAGCACGTGGCCGGTCACGTGGTCAATGGGGTCAATGACCTTTGGCCGGGGTCAATGACCTCGGGTGCTGACTCAGCAGAAAAAATGCTCACGAGGTGGCTCTCAATTCCCGTTGCGCATACTAAACCTTACTTTGAGCCTGTTACGGTTGACTGTAGTGCTGTCTCCGATTCATCATTTTCCGGCTCGGACACGTTTTTGATACTCGTCGAGTATTTCTCCTGTTGCGCACTCCACAGTTAAATCTGCTTCGTCACAACCTTCGAGCACCGTAACGAGTCCTGTAACACCAAGACGATTTCGTCATTCTCGATAGGCTTACCTGGCGAATACAGCAATCCGACCACTTCCATGATAGCATCAGGGCCGTCGCGTGGTATGTAGGCGCATTCTATGATTTTTCATTATTTGTTCTTGTCTTTGGTGCTTTTTTATCGTCTTTAAACGAACTTCAAACATTCAAAGGCATTCGCGTGGGTTTTGCATGAGCAAATAGTGTCAGAATTTCTCTAAAGACTAAGTTTTTTGCAGTGTCATTTTATTTTGCTAGAATGGCGAGAGTGTTCAGCCTTTTCTGTGCCATTGTAGAGCGCAAATAAGTTTTTATAAGCTTAAGCTTACTAAAGCTTCGTTCGGCACTAGCAGCTGTCACGGGTATTGTTAGTAACACTCTTAATGCGACCCACAAGTTTGTATACAAATCTTTACTGTTTGTGTTTCTTATCATAAACAATGCTTCTCTTGGTGTGACTGTGTTCTTTCCATGATCCAAAATCGAACTTACATGTCAAAGTTCAAGATACAGTTCAATGCCGTTGGTATCAGACACTTTGGTTGTTTTGTCAGTTAAATGTCTTTCAAGGTCCAAATAACTTTGTTTTTGATCTTCTTTTCCTGAAAGTTGAGCATTATTTCTCAAAAATCCCCACACTTGTTGGTGTTCTTTCAACGCAGTTGACCTCTTCTTAAGTGAGTTCAAAACTTTATCCACTAATGGATAAAAAGCTTCTGTCATAAAGGTTTCTTCAGGTGACGGTTGCACTTCCTCAGAAGACTCATACAAAAAACGCGTTTTCGTTTACGAATCCTTTTCTTGGTAAAAACAGGTTCGATTCCAAGTTCAGCAACTATTTCTTTAGCGGAGATTACTGCGTTCACATATCCATTCTCTCTAAACCTGTTCTAAAACTCCAAACACTTATTGAACTTTTCAGAACAGTCACTGATGTCTACCTCTTTCCCTTGAATGCTTTTACTGATCAAATTAATTTCAAAAAGAATGTCATTCCACAAGATCAAAGTTACGATGAAGGAAATGTCTTCCATCTGATTAGTCAAAGATTGAGCTTCAGAGGCAGTTTGGGGGTCATGAATTTTGTCGCCTAACTCAACAAATGCATCCCTAACTTCCGCGTATTGGTATCTAACAGCCGGAATAGCACTTATGAGAGATTCCCAACGCGTTTCACACACTTGCTAAGTAAGTCGCGTATTACACACCAGCGTTTCGTTGAACTAGAGAAGATGGTAAAGAGTCGTTGTAAAATACCAAATAAAGATGTAGACTTAAGTGATGATTTTGCTCCATCAGCAATTACTAGGTCTAGGCTATGGTATCCACAAGGAATGAACACAGCCAAAGGGAAGTTGGCCAGTACACCGGCTTGAACTCCTTTATGTAGGCCTACACCTGCCATGTTGGCGCCGTTGTCGTATCCTTGACCACGAACGTTTGTCATGTTCAAACCACACTCTTCAATTTCTTTGAACAGCAAGTCAGCGAGAGCTTCTCCAGTGGTTTCTTTGGCAACTCGATAGGCTATAAAGCTTTGTTCTACGTTGATCTTCCCATCATCATATTCAGTGACGTAGCGAATCGTTAATGAAACCTGCTCCTTGTGACTTCTGTGTGGAGTACAATCAAGGATAACGGAAAAATATCTGGCTTCCTTTATTTTCGTCAAGATACTTTGCTTTAATGAGTCGCCTAGTATAGTTATTAGGTCATTTGGTATTGACACACTTAATAAATGAAATTGTGTTTCTTTGTTAGTTATACGTCGTAAGTGTTCCATTACAACACTATCAAATTTTCCTAAAAGTTGCACAGTCCAAGAAAGTTTCCATTATTTCTTGTGAAATCTTTGGAAGATGACCCACGAAAAGCCATATTGTGCTCTGCTAGATACAAAGTAATTTCCACTAACCGTCGCAATACTTCTTCTGAACGCTGACCCTCAGTTTCAATTTGCTTCATAATGTGCTGGTTGATTGATGTGTCTCTTTTAATTTTTTTTTTCTGTTTCAAACAATGTAGCCATATATTTGAATTGGTCTAGTGACAACTCATGGGATTTTAAACGGTCTGCCAATTATTTCCAGTTGTTAAAACCCATTGCTTGACCAAAATGTGACTTTGATGAGGCATTAAACAATCTACAACAGAAACAATAGAGAGAATCTGACTTTTCTGAATTGATATTTTTCTCCATTTTCCAAAACATGATACCGAAATTGGTTTGAAAAGTGGCTATTTTCGTAATTTTTTGGGTAATCACGGTCTTCTTTAGAATATTCAGTGGGCCCTTTCAAAACAAACTCATCACGCTGAATGTGCATAATATGCGCTGGCCATGTTGCAGGATCTAAAGTAATCACCGGCACCTGCTCCGATTCGGAAATATTTTCAGTTTCAGTTTCAGTGTCTGTTGACAGTTCCATCACTATTTTATTGCTATTATCTCTGTCACGACCACTGTGGTCACGATCACTTGTAACTGTATCATCAGTAGGGGAAGGTACAGGTACAAATTCAGTGTCTTTGGCCTCTTGACTGATACTTTGTGAGGAGGAACTACAGCTAGGTGCAGACGCAGACTACTGGTCTCAGCCGCGGCAACATTTTGTGTTGTATTAGTTTTATAAACCGGTCGAGCTGGCCGTGCGGTTAGGGGCGCGCGGCTGTGAGCTTGCATCCGGGAGATAGCGGGTTCGATTCCCACTGTCGGTAGCCCTGAAGATGGTTTTCCGTGGTTTCCCATTTTCGCACCAGGCAAATGCTGGCGCTGTACCTTAATTAAGGCCACGGCTGCTTCCTTCCAACTCCTAGACCTTTCCTATCCCATCGTCGCCATAAGACCGATCTGTGTCGGTGCAACGTAAAGCTACTAGCAAAAAAAGTTTTAAAAATTAGTTAGTTTTGGTACTTTGCTTAATAAAGCCTCATTCGCTAACTCACTTTCCTTGTACAATGTCTTCCTTTGCGCCCCTGACAAATGTTTCGACATAATACTCGAGTTTTCCACTAATTACTATCACTATGCGCTTCACAAGAACATCGTTCAGTATTCATAAAGCTCGTAACGCACGGAAGAATAAACTATTAGCAATTGACGCAAACAGCGACGGCGTGTCTATATCAATGTCACTATAAAACCAAGTAACCAAGACAAGTGTGAACTGTGTCCGACGCGCACTGCGGGTGGGGAGGGGTGTTGATGTCGACTCGCCGGCGCCGATAAGTCACGATCCTACTCCCACCCTCACCACCTGCTACAACAGCGGACAGCGCTGCTCAGTATTCACAGTTACTACTGTACATTGTGCATAGAGAGAATTTGTGCGCACTCAGCCATGCATCCATTGGGTTATTGTATAACACAGAGACCAATACATTCATCTATAGAATTAGACTACAAACGCATAAAATATATATTTTTTACCCACGGCGGCGCCCCTCCGATCGCGGCGCCCAAGGCGACCGCCTCGGTCACCCCACCCACGCGGCGGCCCTGCATAGCATCGATATGCTTCTTCATCGAGCCGCCACGATTGTGTATTACATACGACTTACCGTGATGTGAGTATAATGGTGTGTCAGTGCGCATCCAGTCTACTGCAGTGACGTTAGGGTACGTCCAAGATGCACGCTGGTCTTCTGAGTCAGACAGTCGGCGCCGAGTCGACATAAGTATGACCTGTGTTTTTAAGCGGGACTGGCCATAATGCACCTGCGCGCAGGAAGCCTGCGTACTGGTAGTCTGACTCAGATATTTACCGGAATGATTCGTTCATTCTGGTTTCAGACAACCTGCCGCGCAGGCTGTTGATTTTCGTGTTGAGTGTGGTAATTTGCCCAGTTCTTCGTAAGCCTGTGTTCAAATTTTAATAAAATAAAACAAAACGTATCCGAACTCATTCTGAAATATTCAAAAATCTGTTTTCGTCGACAAGTAACTGTGGAAAAAGGTGTTTGTACTCCCCGTAAATATATCTTAATTCATTTATTGGATGTATATCAGTTCTCATTCGTTTTAACTTGGTTGTAACATTGTCACTTAGCAGCAATAGAGCTGCAGCCTGTTCTCTTGTTAGTTCCATGCTACACTGATCAGTTGTATTCCATATCTTTTCTTTTGTGGCAGCTCTGTCTGCGCTGACAACCAGCTTTCATAATGGCCACATCCCACCTGCCACTCGGAGTCAGACATTCAGCGCCGACTGTCTGACTCAGAAAACCAGCGTGCATCTTGGACATACCCTTACGCTGGGAGCAAAGTAGGGAAGGCGGTAACATTTCTCGCGCTGTGAAGAGAGCGCATCGTTCAAAATGTATTTATTTGCAATCGAGAGACCTCAAATATGTTACTACTGTCAATTTATGTAATGAATGCCTTATACATAAGCGTTATAACTCTAGCAGTTTGTAATTTTTGACATTTTCTTGGACGTTTTTCTACGTGAATGTAAGAGAATGTTCTTCTTGTTTAATTGTTTTAAGCGAATTTAAGATCTTGTGCGCGCTAAGGTTAAAATCACTTCTCGAGGAATTTTCACTGCTGGCGGTAATTGCTTCATGATTCTCTCTGTCAGTTTGTCAAACATGCAGGGTTCCCCGCAAAGTTAATTACCGTGGAGGTCATTAAATTCTTTTTCCAGTATATTTGTAACTTCCAGTAAATCGTCACTGGGACTCATTAAATTTCCTCTTGACACACATTGGAGCCAGTCTGGTTGTTTGTGTGTTGCTTCTGGCTGCTGAACAATTGTGCCTAAGTAGGATTACTTGTTGCGAAACTGGTGAGCGATATAGCCAGCAATGTATTTCAAGCCTTCCTGAGTAATTGTTCCTTTTGGTAGCATATCTTCAAAAGCATCAAGCACATTTGCGTGTTCTGGAGTCATATTAAAATATGCCATGTCCATTTCGTTTACACTCTGATATTCAGACTGAACGAAAATATTAGCATTAATTTCATCTTCTTCGTATCTCTGTCCGTTTTCATCATCCAAGCTTTTGCTTAGCTGAGCCAGCATGGTTTGTGTAAAGCAACAATCGCCGTCGTTGCCATCATCATTACGTAAATTGTCACAATCATGAAGTGGTTTAATTAAACACGATTCGTTGTTGTCCACGGTGTTCTTATTCTGAGTAAACACAGCAGCAGAATGCTTACTCAGAATGTACCACTTTAATCTATGTTTGAAGTCCAAGGGACTTGGATGATCATGAGGACCTCCCATTCCTCTTATATATGAAAAGAAATTTTCAACAACGTCCTGTTTCAAGCGATATGATAATATATACTCCAGGCTGTATTTAGAGACCAGGTACCGATACATTTCTATCAGGGACGCATTGTTCAGTAGGATTCCTATCTGGAAGGGTAACAAAGACTTATGCTTTACAACAATCATTGCTAACACTTGTTCCGTCACCTTGCTTAAAAGAGCAGTCTGGTTTGTCAAATTTGTGCCAAAAGCATTAACACCCGAATGGGCTCCAAATTTTGCCCACGAATTGAAAAGATCGAACCAGTCATTGAACAGCTGTACCAGGAGAGCAACTTGTTTCCAGTTAATATCTGGCATCAAGCCGTGGCTGCCACAATATTCTATCGCTTTTAAGACTGTCCTAGACAATAACTGAGCATCAGGTCGTACCTTTTGTCTCTGAGATCCAGACACGTCTAAATGGTACCTAGTAACCTTGTGAGCAAGTGTTATTTCACTACTTGATGGACACAGCAATTTTTCAAAAGGTGATCTGTCTATTACTGCGCCATCCACATTGAAACCTTGATCAATAGATGATTTCGCACAAGCTTCAGTAAATGCGGCGCATCTGCATAAAAATTATTTTCAGTGACTCTTCACTAGGATGATGTACAAAACACTGCTTATTGTATGCAATATTTAGTCCTGAATAAAGTTTTATATTCTCACCACCCATATCAAAAGTTATGGCAAGAACAGTGAAACCGATATTGTACAATTCTACCAGTATTTCGCGCAAAATTTCTTGTGTCATCGCCTGATCAAATTTGTAATAGATGGGTTGTTTCCATACTTTAACTAAGCCTCTTGCTATAACAGTTTGACAAGTCTTGTGTGGTCCTACTCTTTGTTGCAGTTTCTTCTGGATGCAAATTTCATTCGATATATACATTTCATCAAATACCAGAACAGTTAAACGCTCCTGTCTATTTAATTCCTGGGCCTTGGTTTTCATTAAAACAAACACATCGCGTAGTATACCCTGTTCTACATTGAAACATGCCGCCCATGTGCGCAATGTTGAAGGAGCAGGAAATGGGTAATGATGTGCTCTTAGGTAACGGCATGCCTTTGGACTAACACTTCGCAATGATATCGCTGCTGCTATATCGTCTGAAGTCCAACGAATTTTACTTTCACTTTTATTTTCACGGTTCATTTACACTTTTATTTGCCCTGGAGAAAAGATACCGTATGTCCGAATATTGAAGCTATTCTCTCAGAAATGTAATTTGCCTGTTTTAGTTGTTGTAGTCATTCCCCTTCATTCTTCAATAGCTGTTCACATTTCTTCCGTAAGTCACTATTTTCTCTTTCCAACAGTAGGATCTTGCTTCTCAAACCTTCCAGTTCGTTAGTACCATTGTAGTCCTCCTCTTCCCTAAAATCAACATAGATACGTTATTTATTCTTTCAGTTGAAAAGAAGTGGGAATGTTACGTTTAAACATGTATTTATTGTACTGTATTTCTTCACTCACCTGTTCAAATCAGCAGTCAGCGATCTTAGAAGCTCAGCTACATCCTTATGTCGATTTCTCTGTTTTGCTCCCTCAACCCTCCTGTCATTATTAGGAGTTAATATATTTCGTGCTAGTGGTAAATTCTCAGTGCGAACTGCATCCGGTTTTAAATTACGGCTGTTTTTATTCCAATGATTTAGTAGTTGTTGTCTTAGAGGGATTTCAAAGCACGTCGTAGCAAAATGAAGCGAGCAAACTCGACCTTAAGTTACTTTCGTATTCATTTAATACAGCATATATTGATTAACGACAATAATTTATCATATTTTATAAATACGTACCATGTTTCAAACTAAATATGTCATTGCGCCGACATGCGTTTTCCCACAGTCTGCCAAGGTCTTCATTTATGTCTGATCCTTTGGTTTTTCTGGAGTAGCTTAAACAACCTGCTACTGCGCAGGCCGACATTCTCAAAAGTGTGATCCGTGTACATTAACGAGAATGCTAACAGAGCTTCAAATTATATATGGCACGTATTTCAATAGATAACGCAGTTTTATCACACAAAAGATACAACAGCGGCAAGCCATGTGGCCGTGGAGCCGGTTTCTCGCAGTGCTCCCCGCGTGACGTCACCTGTGCAGAAGCAACGGGTTTTACTCACATCACGCAACTTACGACGTAAATACAGCCTGCTGCCGAACGTGGATCTCTCGTATTTCTTTTACAAAGTTTTCCATGCATCGTACGCGTTTTCCAAATGAGCAAAATGAATGAAATGGCTATCGTCGACACCTAACGTAATGTACGCTATAGCCTTGTTATTCTTTTTCGT
Organism: Anabrus simplex; assembly: GCF_040414725.1. Classification (NCBI taxonomy): domain Eukaryota; kingdom Metazoa; phylum Arthropoda; class Insecta; order Orthoptera; family Tettigoniidae; genus Anabrus; species Anabrus simplex. Next base: position 164,404,744 of record NC_090270.1, on the reverse strand, counting down.
GTCATCATTTTCATCTTCGGGTTTTGGCTCACTGACAACTTCCCATAAATCGTCACGTACAAAAATAGCTCGCATCTTTGTTTTCCAAAGTACATAATTGCCATCATTCAGCAGTGCGATATTTAAACTTATACTGTCTTGAGTCATGTTGCACAATTACAATACGTTTTATAGAGAAACCGTAATCTACTCACGCTGTTGAAAATGAATAGCGGAAACACACATTTACCAAGAGCACAAAACAAACAACTATGTTGTTTAAGTTTTAAAACATACACAGAGAATATACATTATACATAGAACAATGAAAGGTGGAGTTAGTCCAGCCGTTGCCTATGAGATACTGAAGGCCGGTTATTATTATTATTATTATTATTATTATTATTATTATTATTATTATTATTATTATTATTATTATTATTATTATTATTATTATTATTATTATTGTTGTTGTTGTATGGTAACGTACACAAAACAATACAAAGATAAAATATACATGAACAGTAAGCACACAATATTATATACATAATTACAAGATATACACATTATAACATTGAAAACAATCATGCAAGCAAAAGGGTTCAAACAGTTTGATCTAAACTCTCTAGCCATTGTATGGCCTCGGCAGAAGCCACCACAAAGTCCTAGCTGGATCCAGCGAATGCTCTTCCATTGCATTCGGTGACAATATGGTCGATAGTCTGCTTAACTGCACCACAGTCACAGGCTGGACAAGATCTCATACCCCATTTAAACATCATTGATCCACATCTTCCGTGGTTAGTACGGACTCTGTTTAGGGTTACCCATGTCTTGCGGGACAAATCAAATCCAGCTGGAAGATTCTTATAATTGAACAATGTCTGCCATTGAGTCAGACCTACGTTGTTCCACTCTTGTTGCCAATCAGTTTTTGGATTGAAATCCCTCCTAACAAGTTCCTGTGCTGTTTGAATAGGAGGAGATCTTGATTGAGGCGGCTGAATCTGACGTTAACGTCTTCATGGATGCGGAGATCAGGATTGGTTAATATCTTGTTGTATTCTTTAACCAAGTTATTCAATCTTCTAATCCTAGGAGGTTCTATGTGGCTGAGCACTGGCAACCAGAAAAGAGGAGTAGATTATACTGTGCCACTTATGACACGCATTGTTTCATTCAGGACCGTTTCCACCTTTTTAGCATGAGAACTGTTGATCCAAACTGAAGAACAGTACTCAGCTGTGGAAAGCATCAGCGCCATAGCTGAAGTACGCAAAGTAGATGCAGAAGCTCCCCATGTGGAGCCAGCAAGTTTGTGGACAGTGTGGAGAGAAGGTATTGTGTATAAGTTCTTTAAACTGACAAAGTGTAGTCAAATGTCGCGTCTGATTAACAATATGCTCTCAAATAGAATTATCCAGGTAGTCATGCATACAAATTAGTGATGGGACATTCGATTCATTTTACTGAATCGATTCATTTGATTCCGTTCACGTTACTGAATCGATACAGTGATCTGATTCACGGCTCACTGGTCACCGCTCCTACTGCATCTGTGTAGTATGTGCTGGTAAGACAGCAGCAACAGCATTCAGTGCTCGCAGCTGCCATCTGGTCTTCATACAATGAACTCCTTTCTTAGAAAAAATGCTAGTTACTCTAATACATCGAAGGTTTCCGGCGACGCAGGGTGGGAAAGGTTAGGATTAGGAAGGTAGCAGCCATGGCCTGAATTAAGGTACAGTCCCAGCATTTCCTGGTGTGAAAATGGGGAAACTACGGAAAAACCATCTTAACGGCTGTCGACGGTGGGATTCGAACCCACCATCCCCCGAATGCAAGCGCATAGCCACGCGATATTAACCGCACGACAACTCGCTCAGTCATTTAAAAAAAAAGTATTTTTCTATCAGCTGAGGATTTTTTTAATCGTCGTATTTTGTATAGGCTACCCGAGATGTACAGTAGCCCGCTGGTTTTCTGATTCAACATACTGTTATTGCGTCTGTCCACATATGATTGAAGTCTTGTGCAACGATGTGACATATGAACTGAGAGAATACTGAGCCGTTCTTCCAAAATATAAAACAGGTACTTTTGAGTGGTCATGAGCATGACTCATAGTCATAGGATAGGCTAGAGTCGAGTTTAATTGTCAAATGTCAACTAAGTTATAATACTAAGATTCATTAAACTAATAAATAGTATAACCTAATAGCCTACCTACTTACTAGCTGCTTCAGAATTATGTTGTGACTACCTTTTTAACACTGCAAATAAATCCATCTATTATTTAAACCTCCCTGTAAGAAGAGGACAGTGAATGAAAATGGGTATTATTTTCAAATGAGCTGAGCTCGAGAGTCCATTATAGCATACGATTCTTTCAGTGTAGGATGGCTCACTGTATGTCTCGCTGCAGCGGAAGCTCGGCTCTCCGCGTGTCCAATGAGCCGATAAGGAGCCGTGTGTATCATGTGTCTCACTGAGCCGCGCTCGTTCACGATTCTTTCGATGTGCCATGATTCAGTGTCTCGCTGCAGCGGAAGCTCGGCTCTCCGCGTGTCCAGTGAGCCGATAAGGAGCCGTGTGTATCATGTGTCTCACTGAGCCGCGCTCGTTCACGATTCTTTCGATGTGCCATGATTCAGTGTCTCGCTGCAGCGGAAGCTCGGCTCCCCGTCAACGTCCAGTGAGTGCGCCACTCAGCACTGTCCGCTGGGAGTAAGCTGAATCGTGTGCCGTGAGCTCGCCGTTCCTGTGAATCGATTCACTCGGACACTTAAATGAATCGATACACTGCTTCGAATCATTCATTCAGTAGCCAACACTATTGTGGATGATGTTGTTGCGTGACCTTAATTTGGCTGCTACCTTGGTTAGATGTTTCCTGTATGATAGCGTTCGGTCGAGAGCAACTCCGAGATATTTGGGGTTGGCATTGTGAGGGAGAAGATTTACATTAAGTGACATTTTCAAGGTGATATTCGCTTGCCGGTTATTTAAATGGAAGAAGCAGGTTTCCGTTTTACTAGGGCTTAGTTTCAAGCACCATGTTTTGAAGTATGTGTACAGAACATTCAGGTCTGCATTTAAAGTTCTCTCTGTCACATTAGCATCCACATGCTGACTAATTATTGCCAGATCGTCGGCATAAGCAATTTGGCGAGAGCTCGTGACAGGTATGTCTGCAATATACAGGTTAAGCAGTAATGGAGAGAGAACAGATCCTTGAGGTAGACCATTGTTAAGTACCTTTATTTTGCTGTGATTTGTATGCATGACTACCTGGATAATTCTATTTGAGAGCATATTGTTAATCAGACGCGACATTTGACTACACTTTGTCAGTTTAAAGAACTTATACACAATACCTTCTCTCCACACTGTATCATATGCAGCTGTTACATCAATAAACATTGCTCCACTCTTTAATAGCTTTTCAAAACCTGTCTCAATATGTGTTGTCAGAGCAAGCACCTGATCTTCACAACTACGTTGAGGTCTAAAACCAGCCTGTTCGATTGGGATGATTTTAAAAATTAGAGGACCTATGCTATTGTAGATAACCCGTTCCAAGAGCTTAAAGCAGACACTCATTAAGGCAATTGGTCTATAGCTTTCGACAGAATCCGTAGGTTTACCAGGTGTTAGGATAGCTAGTATCTTAGTTCGTTTAAACTCTGAAGGGAGTTGACTTGTTTGGAATATGTTTGAAAAAACTTCACTATCCAGTTCCTTACATTTTTTCCACAGTGCTTCAAAACGTCTGGATGTATACCATCAAAACCCGGAGATTTTCCGTTTTTCAATTCATTTTTCGAAGTATTGGACCCCTTTCATTTGTTTTCTTCTGATTAGTGGTTACCCAGTTGTACTTCTTTTTAAAACAATAATCACCACCACCACTTTGTACTATATAGCTGCATAGGTTATCAATAAACTAGTTAAGAGTAGCTAGGAACACCACTCTTGTTGCACATGTGCAGAGTATTTTTTTCCTTAGAACCCAAAGAAATGACCATATGAATGAATAACAATAGTTACCATACAAAATTTAATGCACTCAACTCAAGAGGCATTCAGTGTTTGTCAACATACTGGGATAACCTTTTAGAAACGCAGTATCGGTAATTACTTTCTTAATAAAGAAAACAATGAAGGTAATTTACTACAACTGTCTTTTAGTACTTTAAGTACAGTACTTCAAGTTCAGTATTTCATGTACCGGTAATCATAATATGGCACAGGTACTGTAGAGATTTGTATGTTTCTGGCAATAGATTACGTATTTGACAGATGATATTAATACGAAACACAGTAAGACTAAGTTATAAGGAAGTAAAAGAGTAGGATATAAGCTTTTCTGTTGATTCTTGTGTCTCAAGACAGAAAAAAAAAAAAAAGAAATACAGGCTCTGTTAATTATCTTTCTATTCAAATAGCTGTGAATGTATTCAAGTCATTTAAGTGTTATACAGTTATATATACATGAACAGTAGATGCCCAATTAAATTCTATATGAAAAATAATTGGAATTTAATTTTTAATTCAATGTACGGTACCGAAATCCTCTGAATTCCAATACACTTGCCTTTGGTTACGCTCGTTTATAGACCCAATATGGCGGCTCCATAAGTAGCATTCGTGACTTGACGCCCCTAGACAGACCTTGTATAGAACTAAACAGAAACCTGAAATCTAGCGGCCAAACCATGCACACGGTTGGGCCATCTTTTCAGCGAAATAGAGTAGCTATGTCCCGGCCTTGTATATCTCGTAGGCAATGGTCCAGCGCCGCTGTATGACTTGACGAAGTCAAAGATGGAGGCTATTTATGACATCTAAAGAGAAGCGTTTTCTTCAAATACCAATAGCATTGGTCCCGCAAACTGTGTGTAGCGAGCCCTCAGGTTCGAGTCCTGACTAGGTCAGATTTTACTAAATCTGAGGGCCGGTTCAAGGTCCACTAAACCTTGCATGAGACCAATTCAGGAGCTATCTGACAATGGAATAACAGCACCGATCTATAAATCCAAGAATTCGTGTTCCTTGAGAAAGAATAAGGATCGAGGCAATCAGACGATCATTAGGTGAGGGTACATCAGCACAAAAGTGAGGAAAGCAAAATTGAGGTAGTTTGGCCATGTAAAGAGAAGGAGGGAAGATTATGTAGGATGGAACGTAGTGGAAATGGCTGTGCCTAGTAAGAGGAGAAAGAGAAGACCAGAAAGATTAAGGCTGGACTGTATAAAGGAGGATGATAGAACTGAACCTACAAAAAACATAGTCGCAAACAGGACCGATTGGGGGAAGTTAATCCGCTTTGATTGAACTGTGTAGGCTACACAAACATACGAACTGTTTTTAAAATGTTAATTGCTGGGCTGAAAACTATTGGCTCAGGCGGTTGAGGCGCTGGCAGGTTCGATCCTGGTTCAGTCCGGTGGTATTTAACGTTGCTCAGACACTGGCGTATCCAACGGGGGGGGGGGCAGTGGGGCCGCCCCCCCCCCAAAATGTTTCCTGAAACTAGAGCGAGGATCAGCCGTTGTTTTACGTACGATACGAACAACTTAAAACTTACGCCGAAATGACGAATTAACGTAGCGACAAAGAATCTACTAGCAGGGCTCAATACGCCATTCATAATTTTCCATATTTGTACTGCTTGAATGAAAGGAAGACTCGTAGGATTGTGATGCGCGGGGATATTTCACTGTAGAGGCCTCAGTATTGGGAATGTGTTGACAAATGCCAAAAGATGAGGAAAGGGGCAATTAGCCAGGGATTACTCAGTAGGGGGCCGGAACGTGACCACCGAGATACCGGGGTCCACAGCCAGAAACAGTTGAACAACATCGTGTCAGCTTTTGCAGATCAGTTCCAGGAAACTGGGGTTGTACCGTGGTTGAAAGATGTGCTGTGTTTAAGTTGCAGCGTTCGGAAGACTGTGATAGGATTGTGAGCTGCACGTTAGTTTCTCATTTTCATTCATTTTCATAATAACTTTATTTGTCACTAAGGGCAAAATAATGTGCATCATCGGTAAGTTATGATTTAAAAAAAATTCTAATAGCAAGACAGATCGCAGATGCGTACCTTAGTTCTATTTTGTCAAATGCCCGGGGACTGATTGGAACCTCAAATGGCACCATCAAAAGTGCATGTAACTATCTTGTAATTAGCGGACGTGATAACTCAGTTCCAATGGTTCTATCTTCTCAAAAAGATGGCCGAGGCTTGAGTCGCAGTCGATGCATGAAATATTTTTAAAATGGGAAGTCACGTTCTATTGATACAGATTCTACTTAAAACACTAGGTCGCGTGCCTTACCTTTCTTTAGTATTTTTGAGTAATAACCGCATCATTTATGATGGTGTATTTTGAGTATCAACCATTCTTCTGGCTTACCTTGTACCTTAAATGGTGAGTGGATGCAGTGGCGTACCCACGAAATAATTTCAGTGGCCAAGTCTAGGCCAGTAGCGTGGATACAACTTTTCCATGGAAGGGGTTGTGAAAATATGTTTTATTTTGTATTTAGAATTTGCTTTATGTCGCAGCGTAGGTCTTATGGCAACGATGGGAAAGTAAAGGGTTAGGAGTGGGAAGGAAGCGGCCGTAGCCTTAATTGTATGTTGTATGTTCATTCTTCAGCCCTAAGGCTGGTTGGATCCTCAACAGCCCCGCCATCAGCTGTCATTAAGGTGTGAAAATAGGAAACCACGGAAAACCATCTTTAGGGCTGCCGACAGTGGGGTTCGAAGCGGATGCAAGCACACAGCTGTGCACCCTTAACTGCATGGCCAACTCGCCCGGTAGATATGAAAAGAAAGCCGGTCCTACCGAGTGCGGTGACGGATCTTCTCTAGTTATTGATGGTTTTGATTGTTGCCATGTAATTATATCCAACAATCGAAATCATAGCTTCTCGTTGTTCTGTACTCTAAACCGGCTGCATTATTGAAACTGTTCGTAAAATTGATAATATCGTTCTTCGTTTGTGAGGAAGTAGAATATTCATTTAATTTTTTTCTAAAAAAAAGAACCACTTTGGTTCGACGCCCCGTGAAGGTGACTACCTGCCAGGTCGTAGATATTTCGATCACGGGAGACTCATGGCCAACTCTATTGCACCCACAAACAAGGCTGTATCTTCGATTCCCGGCCAGGTCAGGGTTTTTACCTGGATCTGAGGACTGGTTGGAGGTACACTCAGCCCACGAGCTTATAATTGAGGATCTATCTGACGGTGAGATAACGGCCCCGGTCTAGAAAGCCTAGAATAACGGCGGAGAGGATTCGTCGTGCTGACCACAGGACACCTCATAATTTGCAGGACTTCGGGCTGAACAGCGGTCGCTTGGTAGGCGATGGCCCTTCGGGGCTGTTACGCCATGGAGTTTGGTTTGGAAAAGTGTACAGAGAAGGAAGCGACACCCCTGCAAGGCTCTTTAGCTTCCAGCTAGTTCTTCCGTCCGGTCTCGTGCATTTAGGACAGTTGGAAAACGTACGCCTTAATAAATGGTCTTCATAAAACCTGTGTAAACATACTAACTGAATCTATTTATAGCAATAATCACAAACGCCTCCTTTTCATGTGGTTCAGTTGGTTGAGTCGCTGTCCTTCTGAGTCCGAGTTCGCAGGTTCAAATCCCGACTTTGGTCGGTGACCCTCAAAACGGTGTTGAAATGGCAACAGCTCCATGTCGTTGGTTTCTGGCACGTTAATAAAAATTATACATACGAATATTAGCGTCATAAAACTGTAACTTAATGCTACTATATTCTGCACCCCAGGCTTGCGAGGGAAACGAATTAACAATTCGCTTTACGTCGCAACGACACTGATAGGCCTTATGGTGACGGTGGGATAGGAAAGGCGTAGGAGTGGGATGGAAGTGGCCGTTCCCTTAATTAAGGTACAGCCCCAGCATTTGCCTGGTGTGAAAATGGGAAACCACGGGAAACCATTTTCAGGGCTGCCGACAGAAGGGTTCGAATCCACTATCTCCCGGATGCAAGCTCACAACTGCGCTGCCCTAACCGCTAGGGAAGCTAATAGGACAAGGTAAACACTCCCTAGCATATGTTGTGACATATATTTTTCTTTACCAACTAACAAAATATCTATACCCATAACCCTTACATTCTATATTTACTTACTTATTTATTAGTGCTTTTTTTACAGTGGCGAAGTTAGGGCTCGAGGCCCTCTCGTGTACTTAACCACATACTAATCAAAATCTTAAATAAAATACTGAGATACGTAAAACAGTTAAAACTACATAAATTAATAGTTTTAAGAATACATTTAAATACATTACTAACTAAATTAATGTTAAAACTAATTAATATTGAAAAGTGCGGCTGCATGGCTAAATGGTTAGCGAGTTGGCCTTTGGTCACAGGGGTCCTGGATTCGATTCCCAGCAGGGTCGGGAATTTTAAACATCATTGGTTAATTTCGCTAACACGGGGGCTGGGTGTATGTGTCGTCTTCATCATCATTACATTCTCATCCCGACGCGCAGGTCGCCTACAGGTGTCAAATAAAATACCTGCACCTGGCGAGCCTAACATGTCCTCGGACACTCCTGGCACTAAAAGCCATACGCCATTTCATTTCAATATTAAAAACTCTTAAAAATGACATCCTCAGGCACGCACACATTCAGTCAGCTGTCCTCAGCGGGTAGTCTCGGAAGGTTTAATTTAATTTCGTGTGGCTATTTCTAGCCGAGTGCAGCCCTTGTAAGGCAGACCCTCCGATGAGGGTGGGCGGCATCTGCCATGTGTAGGTAACTGCGTGTTATTGTGGCGGAGGATAGTGTTATGTGTGGTGTGTGAGTTGCAGGGATGTTGGGGGCACAAACACCCGGCCCCCGGGCCATTGGAATTAACCAATGAAGGTTAAAATCCCCGACCCGGCCGGGAATCGAACCCGGGACCCTCTGAACCGAAGGCCAGTACGTTGAACATTCAGCCAACGAGTCGGACGTCTCGGCAGGTGACCTTAAATCTTAATAAAGAGCTAGTTTCTCTGACCTGAGCTGACAGGGAATTCCATAATGTGACGCCGATCACCACAAATAATCTATTAATTGTATTTGTGCGGTGCAGTGGAATAGAAAGAAAGGATCTAGAACGTGTATTTAAGTTGTGAAATGATGATAAAAAGGTGAATTTGGAAGAAATATACAGTGGCTGACTTTCAGCTAACACTCCTAAACACCATCGTTAAAGTGTGTGGCTGCCGACGTTTATCAGGCTTCAGCCATGAGACAGCCTGATAGTATGGGGTGGTATGAACATCGTACGCGATGTTGTAAATAAATCTCAGGCAGGAGTTCAGTGCTCGTTGAAGTTTAAGTTTTTCTTCTCTCGTCATATCAACTAATGCAACGTAACAGTAATCAAGAATACGGTAGGGGGAATGAGTGTCTGTGTTAGTTTTGCCTTTAGCTCAAATGGAAATATATCCCTCTGCCGTTTAAGAGGGTGAAGCACTCCAAAAGTCTTTTTTTTTTACGTATTTCTTTCGTGTGACCAGAACAATCAAGTGTTTCATTCATAATTAAGCCAAGATTTTTAACCGCTTTACTGTGGGTAATAATGTTCCCATTCAGTAGGATAGGCGGGATTGCGACATTGTGAGCAGCTCAGTAATTTTCGTGGTCCAATTATGATTGCCTGAGATTTTGTGGAGTTTAGTATAAGAGAATTTCGTTGTGCATATATACTGAGTCATCAGAGGTCATTGTTAATATCTTGTCTTGCAGTGTCGATATGTTATTTCCTGTCACGGATGGTATGTCATTGATATAAATACAGAAAAGTAAGGGCCCTAGAATAGGGTACTGTCCTGCGGGGTACCACTAAGTTTCATTTTCCATTTAGAGGCCTTGTCGTTTACTGTTACACGCTGTTGATGGTTACTCAAATAATAACTAAGAAACTTAAGCGCAACCAGGTCGAAATTTAACAGTTCCATTTACTTTATCATAGTCGGAATTTCTATAGTGTCAAAGGTGTTACTGAAGTCAAGAATGATAAGTTTAGTGAGCAGTCGTTTGTCTATAGCGTTTCTTCTTACCTTCAAACGTGCTGTCGCGGTACTGTGACCCTTCTTAAATCCAGATTGCAAAGGGTCCAAAGGAGCATTTTTATTTAGATATTCCAGAACTTGCTCATATACTAAACGTTCAAAGGCTTTAGAAAGCGCAGGGAGTATGAACACAGGACGAATGTCATAGAGAGATTGTGGGTCTAAACTCTTAGGTACCAGTATAATATTCAATATTGTCTGTTTTCCAGACAGTAGGGAAAATTCCGTTTAGTAAACAGTAGTTCAGTATGTGCGTCAGTATAGGCAGGACAGCACCAATAATGTTATGTGTAAAAGTAATAGGATTATCATCTACACGCGTGGCCTTTGATTTAATCGAGTACAAAGCCTTTTTAACCTGATTTTCTGTGACACTGTGAAATGTGAATGGTGGATTGGCTGGAGGGGAGATCGGTGATTCGGTGCAGTTAATTGGGGTAGGTTGAATATTTATTCTACTAGAGTAATCGTTCAGTTCGTCAAGTAGAATGTCAGGAGTTGTCTGGCTCTGTTGATGTTTTCCTATTCCCAGAGCTCTAAATTAGTCCCATGCGCGATTGGAATTAAAGTTGTTAGCTAAATTCCGGAAATATGCACATTTTTTATTTCTGATTAAGTGCTTTGTGCGAATTCTTAAGATGCGGTAAGATTCGAAGTCTGTGTCATCTAAGGTTTGTTTATAATGTCGAAATAACGAGTCACGGTGGGCCATCATTCTCTTGGTTTCAACATCCAGCCATGGAGAAGGGCGAGAAACCTTTATTCGACGTGTATGTGTGTGTTTCTTTGCCGCATTAATCGTATAAAATGTCACTTCTTTATAGCTTATCACATGACCATTATTATAATAAAATTACCGTATTTATATTCTGGCTTGGGGACTTGGTGTTTGTCCCAACATTTTCCTCTTCATATTCAGACAACATACTACACTACCAGCCACCAAAGAAACACACAACAGTGATTACATCCCTCCATATAGGGTTGCGTCGGGAAGAGCATCCGGCCGTAAAACAGGGCCAAATTCACATGTGGGGGACACAGTTCGCACGCGTGACCCCACATATGTAGGAAAAACGGAAGAAGAGGAAGAAGGATGATGATGATGATGATTACTATTAGCTTCCGGAATCCGCAAGAATCCACCACTCTTACTTGGATCCAAGGACACTAATTTCCTTTTTAGGTATTCTATACCACCTAAACTCTGGAAGTTTGGTCACCTATCAAAATAAATGCCCCCCCCCCCCCAAACTGAAATCCTGGCTACGCTACTGTGCTCAGATACGTTAGCCTGGTGTCGGTAGATTTAGTGGCACGTAAAATACGGTAACTCACGCGGGACAAAATTCCGGCACCTCGGCGTCTCTGAAAACCGTCAAAAGGAGTTACTGGAACGTGAAAACAATAACATTAATATGTGAATTAACCGCACATGAGCCATTGGCTGCTATAAATACATTTTTCAATGTTTTCTGTATCCGACTATGATATAGTTTGTTGTAGTTTCGATGCCTATAAGTACATTTGGCTGGCAATAAGAAAAGATAGGCCATGTGCCACTCCCCCTGTGGGTGGGGCGGTAGAATAACACCCACGGTATCACCTGCCTGTCGTAAGAGGCGACTAAAAGGGGCCTCAGGGGCTCTGAACTTTGGAGCGTGGGTTGGCGACCACGGGGCCCTCAGCTGAGTCCTGGCATTGCTTCCACTTGCTTGTGCCAGGCTCCTCACTTTGATCTATCCTGTCCGACTTCCCTTGGTCAACTCTTGTTCTTTTCCGACCCCGACGCTATTAGGTTTGCGAGGGCTAGGGGGTCTTTCGTTTTCACGACCTTCGTGGCCCGTGTCTTCCTTTGGCCGATATCTTCATTTTTCGAAGTGTCGGATCCCTTCAATTTTTTCCCTCTGATTAGTGTTATATAGAGGATGGTTGCCTAGTTGTACTTCCTCTTAAAACAATAATCACCACCACCATGTGCCACACTCAATTCAAATGTCAACAGGGCCTATCCATCTATAAATCAGCATGTTGGAAAATATATATCCGCGTTATATGGCTATCCTGGTGTATATACGATCTCCATGAAATGATTTCTGTTTGCCCCTTGAATGTGTATATTTTTACTTTTGTTTTTGTTGAATCTCGTGTTGTTTATAAACAATGTACCTGTAGTTTTGTTTTGAAGTGTTGTATCGTACAGATGTGTTGATTTAATTGTTTGGTGCTTTATTTCATCAAATAATATAAACAATGCCACGCCTAAGGACGTTTGCTATTTGATAAGTTCAAGGGAAACCAGAACAAAAAGTTTCAATGTCGTGTGAACCTAACCAAACATTTCGCAGTTCTTCCGAAAATAAAATTATTACCTTCGAGCTGGTACGGAGAGTGATACTAGTTTCTGTTTAGAATGTGATTTGGAGGTGGGCATTTTATCGGAACTGGTAAGGCAGTCGGTCAAATGTAAACAGTGTGACAGTGATAACTGTAAGATCACAGAGCAACTGAAGAGTAGGAAGATCTTCGCTACTCATTTATCTTCAGGCTGTAGTGTGTGTAGTAGTCCAGCATCAAAAATTGGTAATATATATAAGACTGCCACCTACGAACTAGTGACAAGACCACTATATCCTTTGGAGGCCAGGCTAATTAAAAGATCATTGGTATGGATAGGTTAGGTCCAGCTAGTGACAAGACCATTGGGCTGGATTGGTTAGGTTTGACTAGTGACAAGACCGTTGTACTGGGGGCAAGCAAAGCCCCCAGGTTAGAATTACGAAGCGGCCCCCAGGCATCTAGTATCCGATGGGACAACACCATTAGTGTGGATTGGTTAGGTCCGGCTTGTGACAAAATCATTGGTCTGGATAGGTTAGGTCTGGCTAGTGACAAAACCATTGAGCTGAATAGGTTATGTGTAGCTAATGACAAGACCTTGGGCTGGATTGGTTAGCTTTGACTAGTGACAAGACCTTTGGGCTGGGAGCATACGCGCCCAGGCTTGTAGTATCCCGTATGACAACACCATTTGTCTGGATTGGTTAGGTCCAGCTAGTGACATGACCATTAGTCTAGATACTTCTATCACATACACTGCAAGATATTATTGTTACTCTGAATGGCACACTTTTCTTATTTTCACAGAATGTGGTAACACTGTGGCTGCTGATCATGTGACTTCTGTTGGGAAAAAAGTTACTTAGACTTCTTCACAGCCCATCACAGCTGATCAGAGCTGGCCAGTAGCAACAAAGAAAATGGTGGCATTTCATTTTTCATATCATTAGTTCAGCTCGTGAGCCAACATTTACACAGACGCGTAACGACTGTCGTTTGTTTCCTCGCTCGCGGTCATCTCAGAAAGGATGTTCTCCAGCAGTGCTCTGTGCTGCCAACCTCTGTACTTAGGAATTATGCTTCGATAGCTGGTGGTGGTGATTAGTTACACCATTGTTACACGGACAAGATTCTTGCCGTGTGGATGGTTAGGATGGGATCTGGACAGTATTCTTGCCGTGCAGGCGATTAGGATAGGATCTGGACAAGACCATTGGTCTGGACGGTTAGAAGCCGCTTGCGGCCCTAGGCCTCTAGTTTCGTGAGGAAACACAATTGGTCTGGACCGTTAGAAGCCGCTAAGCGGCCCTAGACATGTTACATTTGCTTGCGCTTTTATTGTGCTGCAGTTGGTAACAGATTATGATTAACTTTCTTCACGGGAAGGAGATCATGTGCCACTTTACATTGGCCAATAGGAATACAAGTAACTACTTCAGAAATGAAAATGGCATGTAATAATCTTAATTAGGTTATAAAAGTAAATATACTTCTTGGGGCAGGATGGTGGGTTCCTGGACATCGCAATGATCACATCTCTCCTCTGAGACACTCTCCAAGTAAGACTGCAGTAATTTCCACGTACTTGTAACATTAAAAATATGTTGGCTTTTTCATTTCATTGCTGTCTCGCTTTCAATTTTTCTGTATGAGTAAGAATACTTTTTGGGGCAGGTTGGTGGGTTTCTAGCAAGCAAGGGGAAGGATCTCTCCTCTCTGCTACTTCAGATATTGTAAAACATTACTTTTCATTACAAATGGTTCCTAACTGCAGCCCATCTAATGAAGCATACCCAAAAATTACTTCTAATTTAGTGAAAAATGACTACATTATTAATCTGAGGTTAGTGTACAGATTGCGTAGAGTTGATAAGAGTATAAAGACAGTACAGATCGTCGGTAGGATAAGGGAGTTACCTCCTGCTCATACACATTTTAGTACTACAGTAGACTTTTATTGGAGAGACAAACATAGTGAAAGCACTTCACTCATTGCACACGGAGACTCGGCGGAGGGTGATGATTCTTTATTTCTTTTCTCTGTTTAGTTCACAGGATTGCTGATAGAAGCATCTTTACGAACTGCACAGGAAATGTTACAACGTTACATGGAATTATACTAAACTGTAGCGGGAAAAATTAAGGTTGAAACTGTTGTGGTGAAACAAAGGTTTAGTTGTTGTATTGCTATGGCTTTATTTGGAGGGTGTGAGTTGAAAATTAGTTGTTTTAATTGTTTGGAGGAGAATTTCAAGGAGATCTTGAATGTTTATCACCGCACGGTTTGATTACGAGGGAGAGGAGCTGTGAGAAGTGTGGAGGGCCTACAAAATTAAGTGTAGTAAGAAATACAATTATTTTCAGGTGCAGTCGGCGGGTAGGAGGGGTGAAATGCATCTGGAACATGAGGAAGAACACTTTCTTTGAAAATCCCGGCTGTCTTAATATCAGCTGGGTTCCTTTCTAGTTTTTTTGGTAAGCTGCAAACCCTCTTCTTCAGTTGGAGCTAGGTATTGCAAGACAGACTGTTATTGATTGGAGAAGCTTCTACCATGAGGTGTGTGTGGCGTGGGTGGACAAAAACGAAAAGAAAATAGGAGAGGCGGGAGTGGTCATTGAAATTGACAAGAGTAAATTTGGAAGATCCGAGTATCACAGGGGAAGAACAATTACGGGCAGTGGCTCTTCGGAAGAGTGGAAAAGGAGAACTTCAAGAATTTTTTGTTGTTCCAGTAGAAAAAAAAGATAAACAGACGCTGTTGGCTGTTATTCAAGAATGGATATTGCCTGAATCCATCATCAGCTTATAATTGTTTCGAGGATGAGGGAGGAGTGAATGAGTTAACAGGGTTAACAGGCATCAAATGCTGAGTGGCGGAGTTTCCGTTCACACCCAAAATATTGAGAATAGGTCTGACTCCGGGAGCTACTCCATCCCGGCATTCAGAAGAAAAAAAGGCTATCTCAAATTTCTCCTTAAGCGTGCTTTCCACGTACCAGAAAGAATGCACCATTTCTTCTGAGATGCTGGAGAACTCTACCCTCCCCTGCATTAAGGTAGGTTTTAAATATTTATTACATTACATTTACTTTTACGCAGACAAAGGTAATCCCAAAAATGGGTCTCCTACTTTTTTTATAAATACATAGACAATGGTTTACATCATTTTACAGCTTGAACATTTACATATTTTTCTACATAATCACCATTTCGGTTGATGCATTTTTATAGACGCTGCAACAGTTTTTGTATGCCCGTGTCATACCAGTTTGCCACCATGCTGTTCAGGAAGTTGTGAACCTCATCCTTCACTCCGTCGTCAGTGCTGAATCGCTTTCCAGCCAAATGTTCTTTCAACTTAGGGAACAAGTGATGGACACTGGGCGCCAAGTCAGGACTATAAGGTGGCTGGGTAATGATGTTCCACTGAAACTGTTGCAGGAGAGCAACAGTTTGCCAGGCGACGTGTGGGCGAGTGTTGTTATGGAGAATGTTTATGCCCTTGTTCAACATTCCTCTTCTCCGGTTCTGAATTGCCTGTCTGAGTTTGTTCAGGGTGTCACGGTACCTGTCGGCGTCAGTTGTGGTCCCAGCGGGCATAAAGTCAACCAACAATACACCTTTTCGATCCCAAAACACAGTTGTCACGACTTTACCGGCAGACTGTGTTTGCTTGAATTTCCGCGCCTTTGGTGAAGAGGGATGCCGCCACTGGCGTGATTGTTGCTTGGTCTCGGGTGTAAAGTGAAACGCCCAGGTTTCGTCACCCGTGACAGTTGAGTTCAAAAAGTTGTCCTGTTCGGCTGCAAAGCGTTGAAGAAATGCACGGGAAGAATCAACTCGTTGCCACATGTGGTCTTCAGTCAGCGTGCGTGGCAGCCATCTTGCACACACCTTTCGGTATTTCAACTTTTCCGTTAAAATTCTGTGAGCGGCATTTCAGGAAACCTCGGGAACCAAAGTGCAGAGATCATCCAGGGTGATCCACCGATCTTCGCGCATGATTTGCTCAACCTTCACGACTATTTCGACGGAAATTGACGATCTCCCGCTCCTTTGTTCGTCGTGAATTTCAGTCTGACCGGCTGCAAACTCTCTACACCACTTACAAACATTTTTGACATCCATGCATGACTCACCATACACTTCCATCAATTGGCGATGGATTTCAACCGGTTCAGTACCTTTTGCACTCAAAAACCGAATAACTGCGCACACTTCGCACTTGGCGGTAACATCCAATGGGAGCTCCATTCTCAACGGCTGCCAAGCCAAGACTGAATGCCTCAGCGCGGCGTGCGCATGTTTATATGTGAGCGCAGAAAACACTCTTCACAATATTGTGACCAACAGCAATACGAACAGAGTTCTGTATTTATTAAAAAAATAGGAGTTATTTTTGGGATTACCCTCGTATATGTGTGTGTTTAGTATGCACCATGTTCAAGGTTACATCCTCTAAATTACCTCTTTTATTGCCATTCGGGCAGTATGCGCCGTGGCGATAGAAAAGAGCCTCTCAAAGAGAGTGCAGCTCTGAAGACTTTCTGCTAGCAATTTCTGTACTTTTAATGGCAATAATTCTTGGAGTTTTCTCATGGAATGTAAGGAGTAAAAAACTTTTTCTTTTTTCAATTTGCTTTACTTCGCACTGACAAAGGTCTTATGGCGACGATGGAATAGGAAGGGCTTAGGAATGGGAAGGAAGTGGCTGTGGCCTTAATTAAGGTACAGCCCCAGTATTTGCCTGGTGTGAAAATGGGAAACAATGGAAAACCATCTTCAGGCTGCCGACAGTGGGGTTCGAACCTACTATCTCCTGGATGCAAGCTCACAGCTGTGCGCCCCTAAATGCTCGGCCAACTCGCCTGATAGTAAAAAACGTACTGACATACGTATTTATGTTGTGCTCATACCAGCTGTGATGTTTGTCTATAAGATGTCCTCGGTTTTTGCTTTTGTCTTTGCAGTAAATTGCAAAGAAGTACTATTGGCTGAATAGGGATTCTATTAAGCTATGCGTGAGCTTTTTGGGTTCCTATCAGAATGCATTGTGATTTCAGTGTATTCACTAAGTGTGTGCTCATTAACTTACGGTTGTCAATTTATATATGCATCTGAAGTCTTTGCTCATGTCATTTATAATGGCATGTGGGTCTCAAGGATGAACATGTGCATAGAATTTGCAAGTCTTCTGCTCAGATGTGATAGTTACAATGCCTTATTACTTGAGGTAATCCCATAGCAAAAATATATTGCTATTACTTTTCAAATACGGTACCGTATTTTACTCGCATAATTTTCCCCCTTTTTCCTTAAAATTTGGAGGTCAAATCTCGAGGGACGAAAATACTTGGATATTATGCAATGACTACACAAAAATCAGGCATAAAATTCAGATGTACAACTTCAAAAGCTTTCTTTATTTATCAAATTAATATTTAAAAGCAAATACGGTAACTAAAATAATGCAACATTTGAAGAATTATTGTGAGATTTTTTCAAACACCGTGTCGTGTTCAAGTTTAAAGGTGGCGGTAGTAGGCCCTACAGGTCAACTTGTTCTTGGAGTCAACCCTAGCAACATAAACATTGTATTATAAATATCAGACATAAAAGGCAGAGTTGTACATGTCCAGTGCGTCATCCCACATGACAACATCCTCGGATTCATCCACTGCATAAATATCTCATTCTTCTTGAAACGCTTCGCGACAGTGTCTTCCATGATCAGATTCCAAGCTCAAAGAGTCCAAGAGCAAATTGTTTAATGCCTGGTTTCTTAATGCTGTCCTTTTTTTTCCCTCGTAATTTTGAAGGAACCAGATGTCGTTCATTCCCCATAAAACTGGTGGAGATAATTTTTTAATGGTTTATTCACCGAGATGTCTCGCGGCTGTAAAATTGATGTTAGCCTGCCCAGTATTATGATGAGAGCGGTGTTGAGATGGGACATCTCATTTTTAACTGGCTCCACTAAATGGCCATGAAAACTGTCCAGAACAGGCATTGATTTTTTATGAAGTAAAGGTCCAGGGTGTCGATCCCACACAACTTTTATCCAGACTTTCATTACATCAGCTGACATCCATCTTTGTCCTACACTCTGAACGACAATGCCAGCTGGAAGATTGCACTTTGGCAGAGTATTTCTTTGTACCCTCTGTCGTAACTGCCAACATGACGGTGCACCATAATTTCTCCGCGCCTGATGTTTTAATTAATACACCAGACACACTCTTCATATGCACTGTTATACTTTGCAGCATATTAAAATAAACAGTATTTTGGTCAGCGTGTCCAATTTGAGAAAGAAGAAAAATAATTTTCTTATCTAAGTTTGATGGTTTATAAATTTGATGGTACCGGGCGAGTTGGCCGTGCGTGTAGAGGCGCGCGGCTGTGAGCTTGCATCCGGGAGATAGTAGGTTCGAATCCCACTATCGGCAGCCCTGAAGATGGTTTTCCGTGGTTTCCCATTTTCACACCAGGCAAATGCTGGGGCTGTACCTTAATTAAGGCCACGGCCGCTTCCTTCCAACTCCTAGGCCTTTCCTATCCCATCGTCGCTATAAGATGTTGATAACATACGAAACATGTACCACTTTTGACCATTAAAAATTGCCTTAAGCAATCATTGTATCGACTAGGTGGAAAATAAATACTTAATTGTGAATCTATTGAAGTGCGATACGGACCATGAAGCTGATTTTATGTAGACCTATCTGTGTCGGTGCGACGTAAAGCCCCTAGCAAAAAAAAAAAAAAAAAATTTGATGGTTCCGCAGCCACGCAGCCACTGCCTTCCCAATTCTAGCCCTCTCTCACCCATTTGTCGCTGAAAACCTTAGAGTATTAGCGCGACATTAAACTAGTAGAAGAAACTTTCTCAACTTTGGGAAATTTTCCACACTTTGGGCCACGAAACTATCAATACATGGGTTATTCTTTCTGAGTCCGCCAGTAGCAATTTCATTTTGGTTCTACACCAAACTTTCTTCCCATGTACTTGATTCCATTATTTGCTGCAAAATAAACAACTGTAAGTTAAAACTGCGTGGTTATAACTACTATTCTTTTGTCTCATTTTGCATGTCACTTTACAATACACTCACCTTGCTGCTATAAAAGACTGAATGCAGCTGTTTGTTTTCTTATCTCTGGTCCCACCCAGAGGCAGACCGGTATAGTGGGTAATTGGAAGGGATGGTTAATGGCATTTGGCTTTCCATTCGCAGAGGTGCCTGGAATCCAGGAAACAGTCTTGTTAGTTACAAGGGGTGTCGAATTTCTTACCAATAGTGCTAGCAGAAATTATACGGCATGCAAAAAATGCTAGAATAATGAAATTCAGAAAAATGTCCTAAAAGTCTCAAGGGAGCAATTACGTGTACAGGGCGGGGGGAGGGTGTTATGTGAGTAAATATGGTAATAGTGATGAATTGACTGGAGCCTACTCATCATAATCCATTCATGATTAGTTCATAAAAATAGATAAAAAACAAGTTTTTTTTACAACTGGTTTTACGTTGCACTGACACAGATAGGTCTTATGGCGACGATAGGACAGGGAAGGAGTGGGAAGGAAGCGGCCATGGGTTTAATTAAGGTACAGCCCCAGCATTTGCCTGGTGTGAAATTGTGAAACCACAGAAAACCATCTTTAAGACTGCTGACAGCTGGGTTTGAACTCACTATCTTTCGAATGCAAGCTTCAGCTGAATGCCCCTAACCACAGTTTAACCTTTTATATCAATTCATTAGTTATATAGGCCAATGTCTTAATCCCTCGGTGTACTGCACATTTACCACATATAACCAGGGTACATCACTACGAAAGGCAGTTCAAAATATATAGTTATCCAGCCATGAAATACCTAAGTTGCAACACTTCAGCTTTTCCATGTCAAGGAAGATCAGCATCTTAATATTGTATTTCGGCAAGTGTTGTAACAGAAATGGTGGGCTGGCTCGTATTCAACTATGTAATCGTTATACCAAGAGATATTTTTGCTTACGATATTACGATATTTAAAATAAATTAGTTCTAGAACTAGATGGGGCATGATTAGTGCACTAGCTTAGCTCCTTGCTGTATACCCGGATGGTTAAGTTTCAAATACTGGTAGATCGCAGGTTGGAATTTTCACCTGAAAAATCTTGTGGCATCAGAAAGGACACCTGGCTTTAAACCTTCGGCCCCAAAAATAACCGGGATGAGCTGAGGATAGTTTAGTTCTTTGTTCCAGCTTAATTAACTAAATCTATCTATATATATAAAATAACTTGTCCTGACTGACTGACTGATTCATCATCGCAGAGCCAAAACTACTGGACGTAACGAAATGAAATTTTGGGGATATATTCATATTAAGATGTAGGTGCTCGCTAAGAGAGGATTTTTGGATATTCCTTCGCTAAGGGGGTGAAAAGAGGGGTGAAATTTTAAAATGAGTGTGTCTATATCTCGAAAGTTTAAAAGTTTACAGATGTAAAAATTGGTATTTAGAATCTTCTTTAAAAATAAGGAAACACGTATTTTTTTGTTTTCAGAAAATCCCAATAGGAGGGGTGAAAAGGGGTGAAAATGGGGAAAATGGGTTGAATGCCCTTAATCAGTATACCAGTACTTATATCTCAGAAACTGAAGATATTACAGACCTGAAAATTGGTACTTTTGATCTCTTTTAAAAATAAAGAAACACGTATTTTTTGTTTTTGAAAAATCCAATTAATGGGAGGGTGAAAATGGGGTGAATTTTTAAAATGAGTGAATCTATATCTCCAAACTTTTAAAGTTTGCAGATGTAAAAATTGGTATTTAGAATCTTCATTAAACATAAAGAAACACGTATTTTTTTGTTTTCGGAAAATCGCAATAGGAGGGGTGAAAAGGGGTG
This sequence comes from Anabrus simplex, assembly GCF_040414725.1. Classification (NCBI taxonomy): domain Eukaryota; kingdom Metazoa; phylum Arthropoda; class Insecta; order Orthoptera; family Tettigoniidae; genus Anabrus; species Anabrus simplex. Next base: position 164,383,409 of record NC_090270.1, on the reverse strand, counting down.
AAAAAGGGGTCGAAAGCCTTTGATGAGGCTACATATATTTCAGAAACTGAAGATATTACAGACCTGAAAATTGGTGTTTGGGATCTCCTTTAAAATAAAGAAAACACGTATTTTTTTGTTTTTGGAAAATCCAATTAATGGGGGGGTGAAAAGGGGGTGATTTTTTAAAATGAGTGTATCTATATCTCAAAACTGTTACAGTTTATAGATGTAAAAATTGGTATTTAGAATCTCCTTTAAAAATAAAGAAACACGTATTCTTTTGTTTTCGGAAAATCCCAATAGGAAGGGTGTAAAAGGGTGAATAATGGGTTGAATGCCTTTAATGAGGCTACTTATATTTCAGAACCCGAAGATATTACAGACCTGAAAATTGGTATTTGGGATCTACTTTAAATGTAAAGAAACACGTATTTTTTCGTTTTTGGAAAATCCAAATATTGAGGGGTGAAAAGGGGGGTGAATTTTTTAAAATGAATGTGTCTACATCTTAAAACTTTAAAATTTACAGATGTAAAAATTGGTAGTTAGAATCTCCTCTAAAAATAAAGGAACACGTATTTTTTTGTTTCCTGTAAATCCCAATAGGAGGGGTGTAAAAGGGTAAAAAATGGGTTGAATTCCTTTAATGAGGATACATATATCTCAGAAACGGAAGATATTACAGAACTGAAAATTTGTATATGGGATCTCCTTTAAAATAAAGAAACACGTATTTTTTTTAGTTTTTGGAAAATCCTATTAATGGCGGTTAAACAGAAGTGACAAATTGGGGTGAATTTTTTGAAAGATTATCTTGGGAACGTAAAATGTTACAGACGTAAAAAGTGGGTGTTTGGAATCTCCTGTAAATGTAAAGAAACATAGGTGATTTGTTTTTGGAAACTCCACTTAAGGGGAACCCAAAAGGGGTGAAATTTTAAAATGAGAATTTTTACAGTATATCTAAAAAACTTAACATGTTACAGAAGTGAAAAATGGTATTTTTATCTCTATTAAACATAAAGAAACGTGTATTTTTAATTTTCGGAAATACCATTTGGGTGGAGGGGGGGGGGGTGAAAGTGACTGAAAATGGTGTTGAATTCTTTTAATTAGGCTACTGATATCTTAAAAATGAAGATGTTACAGACGTGAAATTTGATATTTACAATCTGCTTTAAAAGTAAAGAAACACGTATTCTCGGAAAATCCAATGAAGCGGGGGGAGGGGGGTGAAAGAATTGAAAAATTAATTGACTTTAATTGTATGAGAATATATACATCTAATCAAAACTAAAGTTGTTACAGACGTGAAAATTCGTATTTGGATCTCCTTTAAAAACAAAGAAAAACGCGTTTTGGGGCGGAAGGCATCTTGGGGGGCGGGAGTGTAAAGGAGTTGAATTCCTTTCATGAGGACACACAAATCAAAAACTGAAGAAGTTAGAGTCGTGATAATTGGTATTTAGAAGATCCTTCACTATTAAAGAAACAAGTATTTTTTGCGGGAAAATTCACTTAGGGGGGGGGGGAGTAGTTTGAAATGAAGTGACAAAAGTAAATTATATTTATGGGGATACTTATATCTCAAAACTGAAGGTAATAGACGTGAACATTGGTGTTTGGAATCTCCCTTAAACATAAAGAAACACGCCTTCTTTTAATTTTTTTGGGGGGGGGGGGGGAGGGGGCAGTAAAAACTAACGGCGGTGGGGTGTAAAAGGAGGTGAGGCCAATTGATTTTACTGTTCTTAATGTACTTATAAGGATCCTCCGTTGCTCAGGCGGCAGCGCGCCGGCCTCTCACAGCTGGGTTCCGTGGTTCAAATCCCGGTCACTCCATGTGACATTCGTGCTGGACAAAACGGAGGCGGAACAGGTTTTTCTCCGGATACTCCGGTTTTCCCTGTCATCATTCATCCCAGCAACACATAATAGTAATAATAAGAAGAAGAATAAGAACAACATTAATAATAATAATAATAATAATAATAATAATAATAATAATAATAATAATGTTCCGGACCGTCGTCAAATGTGCGGACCGCGCTGGAAACGGCTCCTGGACGGGTAATGACTAAGAATGCAGCCGGCCGCGGGTTCAGTGCAGCCAAGGCTCCCAATAAGACACCACGCCGGATCTCCTGAAGGATTTTATCCAGATTAAAAATGATTATAGGAATATACGGTATGTCAAAGATTTACGGACCCAACTGACCGGGAAGAATACCTGAGCCTAGCCCGGGAAGTACGAAATCGATTGCTGGAAAGGAAGATAGAAAAATGGGAGGAAACGTGCCGTAATCTAATAGAAAACGAGTCAGATCGGGAATTTTGGTGGATTCTCGCTGAAAACGTGTCAGATCGCGAATTTCGGCGGATTATATATCTAAAACAATAAGCATTCAATTATAAATTTCAGTATAATACCGTAGCGAAGCACGGGTACCATGCTAGTAATAAATAAAGTAGCTTGTCCTGACTGACTGACTGATTCATCATCGCCGAGCCAAAACTACTGGACGTAACGAAATGAAATTTTTCGGATATATTCATATTAAGATGTAGGTGCTCGCTAAGAGAGGATTTTTGGATATTCCTTCGCTAAGGGGGTGAAAAGAGGGGTGAAATTTTAAAATGAGTGTGTCTATATCTCAAAAGTATAAAAGTTTACAGATGTAAAAATTGGTATTTAGAATCTTCTTTAAAAATAAGGAAACACGTATTTTTTTGTTTTCAGAAAATCCCAATAGGAGGGGTGAAAAGGGGTGAAAATGGGGAAAATGGGTTGAATGCCCTTAATCAGTATACCAGTACTTATATCTCAGAAACTGAAGATATTACAGACCTGAAAATTGGTGTTTGGGATCTCCTTTAAAAATAAAGAAACACGTATTTTTTGTTTTTGGAAAATCCAAAAAATGGGGGGGTGAAAATGGGGTGATTTTTTAAAATGAGTGTATCTCTATCTCAAAACTGTTACAGTTTATAGATGTAAAAATTGGTATTTAGAATCTCCTTTAAAAATAAAGAAACACGTATTCTTTTGTTTTCGGAAAATCCCAATAGGAAGGGTGTAAAAGGGTGAATAATGGGTTGAATGCCTTTAATGAGGCTACTTATATTTCAGAACCTGAAGATATTACAGACCTGAAAATTGGTATTTGGGATCTACTTTCAATGTAAAGAAACACGTATTTTTTCGTTTTTGGAAAATCCAAATGTTGAGGGGTGAAAAGGGGGGTGAATTTTTTAAAATGAATGTGTCTACATCTTAAAATTTTAAAATTTACAGATGTAAAAATTGGTAGTTAGAATCTCCTCTAAAAATAAAGGAACACTTATTCTTTTGTTTTTGGAAAATCCAATTAATGGGGGGGGGGTGAAAAGGGGGTGATTTTTTAAAATGAGTGTATCTATATCTCAAAACTGTTACAGTTTATAGATGTAAACATTGGTATTTAGAATCTCCTTTAAAAATAAAGAAACACGTATTCTTTTGTTTTCGGAAAATCCCAATAGGAAGGGTGTAAAAGGGTGAATAATTAGTTGAATGCCTTTAATGAGGATACATATATCTCAGAAACGGAAGATATTACAGAACTGAAAATTTGTATATGGGATCTCCTTTAAAAATAAAGTAACACGTATTTTTTTATTTTTTGGAAAATCCTATTAATGGCGGTTAAACAGAAGTGACAAATTGGGGTGAAATTTTGAAAGATTATCTTGGAAACGTAAAATGTTACAGACGTAAAAAGTGGGTGTTTGGAATCTCCTGTAAATGTAAAGAAACATAGGTGATTTGTTTTTGGAAACTCCAGGTAAGGGGAACCCAAAATGGGTGAAATTTTAAAATGAGAATTTTTACAGTATATCTAAAAAACTTAACATGTTACAGAAGTGAAAAATGGTATTTTTATCTCTATTAAACATAAAGAAACGTGTATTTTTAATTTTCGGAAATACCACTTGGGTGGAGGGGGGTGAAAGTGACTGAAAATGGTGTTGAATTCTTTTAATTAGGCTACTGATATCTTAAAAATGAAGATGTTACAGACGTGAAATTTGATATTTGCAATCTGCTTTAAAAGTAAAGAAACACGTATTCTCGGAAAATCCAATGAAGCGGGGGCAGGGGGGGGGGGGTGAAAGAATTGAAAAATTAATTGACTTTAATTGTATGAGAATATATACATCTAATCAAAACTAAAGTTGTTACAGACGTGAAAATTCGTATTTGGATCTCCTTTAAAAACAAAGAAAAACGGGTTTTGGGGGGGGAAACCATCTTGGGGGGCGGGAGTGTAAAGGAGTTGAATTCCTTTCACGAGGACACATAAATCTAAAAGTGAAGAAGTTAGAGTCGTGATAATTGGTATTTAGAAGATCCTTCACTATTAAAGAAACAAGTATTTTTTGCGGGAAAATTCACTTAGGGGGGGGGGGAGTAGTTTGAAATGAAGTGACAAAAGTAAATTATATTTATGGGAATACTTATATCTCAAAACTGAAGGTAATAGACGTGAACATTGGTGTTTGGAATCTCCCTTAAACATAAAGAAACACGCCTTCTTTTAATATTTTTTGAGGGGGGGGTTGGCAGTAAAAACTAACGGCGGTGGGGTGTAGAAGGAGTTGAGAACAATTGATTTTACTGTTCTTAATGTACTTATAAGGATCCTCCGTTGCTCAGGCGGCAGCGCGCCGGCCTCTCACAGCTGGGTTCCGTGGTTCAAATCCCGGTCACTCCATGTGACATTCGTGCTGGACAAAACGGAGGCGGGACAGGTTTTTCTCCGGATACTCCGGTTTTCCCTGTCATCATTCATCCCAGCAACACATAATAGTAATAATAATAATAAGGATAAGAATTAGAATAGCATTAATAATAATAATAATAAGAATAATAATAATAATAATAATAATAATAATAATAATAATAATAATAATAATAATGTTCCGGACCGTCGTCAAATATGCGGACCGCGCTGGAAACGGCTCCTGGACGGGTAATGACTAAGAATGCAGTCCGGCCGCGGGTTCAGTGCCGCCAAGGCACCCAATATGACACCACGCCGGATCTCCTGAAGGATTTTATCCAGATTAAAAATGATTATAGGAAAATACGGTATGGCAAAGATTTACGGACCCAACTGACCGGGAAGAATACCTGAGCCTAGCCCGGGAAGTACGAAATCGATTGCTGGAAAGGCAGATTGAAAAATGGGAGGAAACGTGCCGTAATCTAATAGAAAACGAGTCAGATCGAGAATTTTGGTGAATTCTCGCTGAAAACGTGTCAGATCGCGAATTTCGGTGGATTATATATCTAAAACAATAAGCATTCAATTATACATTTCAGTATAATACCGTAGCGAAGCACGGGTACCTTGCTAGTAATAAATAAAAACATTAACAAATGGCTGTCATTATAGCCTCATTGTTACATGATTGAGCACTGGAGTAATCATTATATTCAACTAATTATGTTTGCACTCTCCGTTATTGTAACACAGAACTATGTTCACTTGCTCTAACAGTGTGGTACAGAAATCACAAGCTACTATCACCATTGTGACACTCTGTACAAACAATACACATTTAAATTTAGCTCTGGTTAATTTGACATTGAATAATGTGAAAATTGGATAATTTGAATGAGAGTTTATTCCCCTTGAAATTCCTATTCTAATCAGTGCAAAAAAAAAAAAAAAGTCATATTTATTTCAAATTCTTGAAGCTTCAATTTGGATAATTCAAAGTCAAGATGTTATTGCAAGTTCATTTTGTAATGCTTCAACGAATCAAAACCTTCAAATAATTCCCAATTCTCTATTTCTGTTGTAGCTTCCAAGTTATAATCAGGTAGTCACTATTGTTAATGGACGTAACCTTTAGGCCTATCTCTGCAACTGTCAATGAATGTACATTAGGATCAGCATGGCCTAGAAAGTCGCTTTTCTATGGGCATCTGCACTTGGCCACTGGAAATCTTTCTCTTCCCACATCCCAAGGTCGTCAACCTTGGAATGTGAGCCTTTTATCTCTGACAAGGGAACATCGGCAATCGTTAAGCCGCCGAAGGCGATGAAACTTGGAAAACACATTGAGGTACACATAAAAAAGATGTCGGCATCAATTTTGGGAGCCAACATTCATTAGGGCATTAACTACGGGGCCTAAAAGTTGCAACATTTCAAATTCCGCGCGATCAGCGATGAATACCTGCTGGCCAATGCTAAGCCGGCACACTGCGTGGCTGGAGACACGCCTCTGCACCTCCTCCCCTCCCCACTCCAATTGGTTCACCGCCGCATGTTTCTCTTCTTCCCGCGCTTGCCGGCTGCTTAGCTGTTGAACGGGAGCGGCTCTGTACTTTGCTTCTTTTCGTACTATAATTATTGAAATCCTTTAAATAATGTTCCGTTTCACACATAATGATAATAAATAACCTAAACTAATATAGGCCTACCCATATTTTATTCAAATGTTATATTTTCATTCCTGCTAATTCCAGTGAGTTGTCACATTCGTGGGTACAACTCCGAATTAAGTACCACCGGGCGTGGTCAAACGTGGAATGGGGTACCGCGTCCTACCTACGCTTGAATTATTATTTACTTCTAAAACGCCTTAAAGCTGTCGGTAGTGTCCTTTAGAGTGGACATACATATGGAATAAATTAAATCACCCACCACTAAATAAATCACCCACCTTTAAACAACGTTAAATACCTTTTTATGCAAAAAAATTACGTGCCCAGGTAGAGGATCTCAATGAGTGTAATGGGATTCGGTACCTCGGCATATCAAAACCTTGTTATAGGTCCAGATCTTCTTTTTATGTCCCCTTCCCCCCGCCCATTTTGTGTACGCTATCAGTTGTGTCATAACGAAACGACATCGCAGACGACAACAACAATTATAAACTCTGAGTTTGAAACTACTGGTATTTTCCGTATTGCATACTCTGGTATAAGGAATAGGCCTATAGGTAGAATGTTTTTATTTATGCTTGTACTGAACAATTTATTTATGTTTTGTCGTGACAGGCACAACACATTTCAATTGCAGGAATGGTTGTCGAATATAAATAAATTTAATGCATAGGCAACTTTGATATGAGTATGACATGGAATGTAGTAAAGTTTGACGTAATAGGAAAAGCCTTGAAAAATAAAAAAGATCTGCATTTATATATGCAGTGGATATACAGTAATCATAGGCAGACCTGTTTACCGGTACTTTTGCGTTATAGCTGACGAAGGTCTATGTATTCAACAAGTACCTATATTAAAGTATTACACTAGTCTTCTGGGTATAATGGCAGTTACTTACGCAAAAGTTAAATGGCCATTGTACGAACTGGTACAACAACAAACAATTACAAGGCAACACAATAAAAGACTCCGTATATATTACATCGTGATTAATTAATTTTATTATGTTCCGTATTGATATCTACCATATATCATAGAAAGATATACATTACATCGGGCAAATTCCCCATCAATAACTGATAGTAAACAAAAACAATCTTTGGTCTATTCGAAAAATTAAATAATAGTGAAAAGAAAACCGAAAAAAAAAAACACAATTAACAACAGGCACCATACATTTTCTTTTGCTAATTGCTTTACGTCGCAGCGACACAGATAGGTCTTATGGCGACGATGGGATAGGAAAGGCCTAGGAGTTGGAAGGAAGTGGCCATGGCCTTAATTAAGGTACAAGCCCAGCATTTGCCTGGTGTGAAAATGGGAAACCACGGAAAACCATCTTCAGGGTTGCCGACAGTGGGAGTCGAACCCACTATCTCCCGGATGCCTCTAACTGCATGGCCAACTCGTTCGGTTCAAACGTTTTCATAAACATTTCAGAAAACGTAAACTGACGAATACAATGTGGAAATTACAAAGGAGAGATATGAGGAAGGCTGATAGAGTACGCAAAGTGTAGCACTGGTTCTCTTCGACAGCTAAGCAGCCGGCAAGCGCGGGAAGAAGGGAAACATGCTGCGGCGAACCAATTGGAGTGGGGAGGGGAGGAGGTGCAGAGGCGTGTCTCCAGCCACGCAGTGTGCCGGCTTAGCATTGGCCAGCAGGTATTCATCGCTGATCGCGCGGAATTTGAAATGTCGCAACTTTTAGGCCCTGTAGTTAACACCCTAATGAATGTTGGCCCCCAAAATTGATGCCGACATCTTTTTTACGTGTACCTCAATGTGTTTTGTTGCGAGCTGTTTGTGCTTACCTTACGTAAAAAAATTCTCCCCTTCGAATTGGTGCTCTTTTCTCCCTCTGCTGTTACGAACTGTCGGCTTCCCGGCTGCTTGTACTACTGCTGTCACTGCTCGCCTGCATGGCGCATCCACTCTGATGTCACGCCTATAGTATGTTCTCGATCTACCCCGCTGGCATATATATATGGCCTTGTGTCGTTCATTCGGCAGGTCAGTTGTGGTATAACCTTGTTAAAGACAGTGGGAGCTGGAACTCTGTACACGGCTGGACCGTGTCCATTTTACTTGTAAACTTCGTGCTGGACTTCTGTCAAGGGTGAGCAGACACTGTTTCTTTCTATCATTTAACGTGTCCTACCTTGCTGTACTTGAGCTTCGCCGTAGTAACAAAAATTGAACTTTGGTCCCTTCAGGACACATCTGAGTATTCGTGCAGTGCAAATGTTCTGCCTTTTGGACATTTATATTCCTAAAATGTGGTGTCAAATGGTGTACTGGACAGCTGATCTAAAATTCTAGCCCATACACATTCCTACCTCCTGAGATGAACTTTTGCATCGCGTCTGTTAGTGCTGGGGACTTGGCGGCTTGATCCTTATCCTATCCCATTCCTCTGCTTCTTATTTCCTTGTTTTCTTTTCTTATCCCATCTATCTGTTAACTTTGCGTAAAAATGGTGTTTGATCAAAAGATGTGGTCTGCTAATTTAATTTGTATGTTCATCGGTTAGCTTCAATTTTATTATCGCCTCTGCGCATGCATGTGTGTTTTAATCCCTTTTGGGATCACTTGTTAGAATTCCTTTTTTTTTCTCTCTAATCTACCAAAAGGATCACTCCCTGGATTGGAGATTGGTTTATTTCTATTCTGAATCTCTAGAATTGTTTGGCATGAGGTTACATTTTTTGATGTCCTATTGTAAACATTGTATCAATTTGTGAGCTTATCTAGCAAGTGTATGACACTACCAACTTTGTATTCTACTGGCACGAGCCTGAAACTTTATTTGATGTACTTCCCTTCTAGCGTATTGTGTAATATAATGCAAAGAAACTGATTTCAGAATCTATGGGTTCCCTCCCCCTTTTTCTCTTTCCCCTAATTGAAGTGTCGGAACATATGTCCAAAGGTTGTAGTGATTGGTGCTTAGGAATTTGATTATGACGATGTAATCAAATCTTGTATCACCTACGTGTTTTAAAATCAAGCTTAATGCTTTTGTTACGCCATATGCTAGTTCATACTATTTGTTCTGATGTAAAGATAATTTGTTACCCCTTTGATATTGGTATAATATATTTGTTATTTTCAAACTTGTTTTCCAAAATTCTCTTTCACGAGTTCCTTTCCCCTATTACTTCTGTTATCACGTGTACCTACCACGGCAATTCTCTTGGGTAGCGGCCCTTTAACTTCTTTATGCACATGTATGGAGCTCTGAATTGCACTGTTTACAGTAATGCTGACACGATGTATTGAACTGTTATATTCTCATGTTGCACGCTTCTCGGCACTCTGCGCGCTTGTGTGCTGTCAGTTCTGAGTACTTTGATATCTTGTTGTCTAGTATCCCGATCAAGGGCACTCTCCTAAAAACAAATCTCAATTACAACGCTATTTCTAGCAAGTTGATAGTAAGCAAAGACACTATCAAGTACAAAGAGCGTTACAGTTTTCCAAGTTTCATCGCGATCGGCGACTTAACCATTTTACAAGTGACTATTCTCATTTTGGTTCCGTATTGAAGTTGACGTATGTCTCAAGTGTTATTACAATATTATAAGTCCACCTGTTCAATACAATACAATATGATCCACTATTTCATATGGTCAAATGTTTTTTATACATAATACATAAAAGTCAAAGGTACATGTTTCACCCTCCTTAGGGGCATCATCAGCCTATATCAATCTTAAAAAATAATAATAATACATATACTTATAAATTATAGGTTAAAATGTTGAAAATGGTTTCGTAAAACATTATACAATAACATCTAAAACAACGATAATGCACCAAAGTATGTTAAAAGAGTGAAATTAACAGTTTGAAGATTAAAACGTGATTAAACATGAGAATTTGAGAGTCTAAAACTAAAATGGATCCATATTTTTATAATATCATTAAGACTGTGAAAGCCTGTGAAAGCGCTGCTGTAACAACCTGACGTACTTAATACGCTCCGTACGAAAAATCCTGAACATTTATTCCAACACATGTTTCAACGGAATTATATATCAACTTGACCATCTTTTAGATCCATTCGACTACCATAATTTCCGAACTCTGCTAGCTTTGACATACGTTTTATCACAAGCATCGCCTCTACAGAAGTTCCATTTTCTTCTTGACTTTCAGATATCCCAATCATATACATTTTAAACTTGTTTATTACATTCACACTTCCGTTTTAAATAACTGAAAGTGATTTTACCACCTTGGATTCAACTTGGGAATTGAAGAACCATCCCCCCTTTGATGATTGTTTTTATACTCAAGGCTTTCACAGTCTTAATGATATTATAAAAATATGGATCCATTTTAGTTTTAGACTCTCAAATTCTCATGTTTAATCACGTTTTAATCTTCAAACTGTTAATTTCACTCTTTTAACATACTTTGGTGCATTATCGTTGTTTTAGATGTTATTGTATAATGTTTTACGAAACCATTTTCAACATTTTAACCTATAATTTATAAGTATATGTATTATTATTATTTTTTAAGATTGATATAGGCTGATGATGCCCCTAAGGAGGGTGAAACATGTACCTTTGACTTTTATGTATTATGTATAAAAAACATTTGACCATATGAAATAGTGGATCATATTGTATTGTATTGAACAGGTGGACTTATAATATTGTAATAACACTTGAGACAGACTTAACCATTGCCGATGTTCCCTTGTCAGTGTGTTCAAAATGTCAAAGCATGGTGTATATAGTAGGCCCTAGTTTAATGCTTGCAAAAAAGTTGAAGTGCTAAGAGAAGAGGAAAGAGGAGTAAAGACTGAAATCGTCAAAGAGTATGGAATCTTGCCTAACACGTTGTCATACATTTAAAAAATAAAGGCAGAATCATGGAAAGCTGGGCTTTCCGAAAGGGAGGAAAGAAGAAACGAATGAAAGGTGATGAATTTCCCAATATTGAAAAGTGTGTTTTAAAGTGATTCAAACAGTCCCATGATCATAACGTTTCATTAGGCAGCCCATTAGTGCATGGTTAAGCAGAAGAAATTGCTGAAAATTTAGGCATTTAAAGCAAGCTCAGGTTTGTTTACTGGGTTTAAAGAAAGAAATGGCATTTGTTTTCAGAATGTGTGTGGTGAAAGTGCTTCAGTTAATGATTTTTAAGTGCATTCCTGATAAAACATTTACATTTAAAGGGAAAAATGCAATGGTGGAAAAAGCTGCACAGAAAATGTAACCGTTCTAGTTGGAGCAAATATGGATGTCTCTGAAAAGTTGTTGTTGCTAATGATTTGGAAATCGGCAAAACCAAGATACTGTCTTCCACTACAGTACAAGGCTAACAATAAAGCCTGGATGACTAGTGAACTTTTTGAAAATGGGCTTGTAACGCTAGACAGAAAAATGTATGGGGCTGGCAGGAAAATTTTGCTCTTTATTGATAACAGCACAGCTCATAACAAGACTCTTAAACTCAAGAGCATTAGAATAGTCTATTTTTCTCTCAGTATGACATCAGTTGTGCAGCCGATGGATCAAGGAGTAATACACAATTTAAAACATTTTTATCGATGGTAGGTTGTTATTAAAATTCTGGACAGTGACAAAGAAAAAAAAAAAAAAAATTAATCTATTAAATGTTACTCCAACATTAAGCAAAGCTTGGAAGCAGATCACGGAGCAAACAGTTGGTAACTGATTCCATAAAGCAGGTTTCAAAAAATAAAGAAACCAATGCAGAATCTGTTCCAGAAGAACTAGAAATGCACTCGGAACCTGAGCGATGGCACGAGGTAGCGACTGATGTCAGTTATGACATGTATTTCGCTGTTGGCATTGAAGTTGCAGTATTTGGAAATCTGACAGTAGATGAGATTCTGCAAGCAGTGCTACAAAATTCCAATCCATCTGATGACAAAGAGGAGAGCAGTCATGACGTTATAGAAAAGCCTGTACTGACCACTTCTGAAGCTTACAAAATGGTAGAGTATTTAAGAAGATTTGTTGAAGCTCAGTCAAATGATTATGATGACACACTTCAAGATTTAAATGAAATTGAAGATTTTGTCTATCATGTAAAATTAAACAAATAGACAGAAACAAAAATCACTAAAATTTTTAGGTGAACAATGGAATTATTGTATTGTTACATGTGCTAAATTGTGTGTTTACAAATACTGTAAATGCTTTTGTTTTATTACTGTTTATACAGTATATTTTTGTATGAAAATATGGCAGGTTTTAAGATATGGTAGAATGCATAATACTGTAATAATTATTCATTACAATGAATTTATTTTGTGTAAATAGACAGTACTGTGCTATATATTCATTAAAATAGTCATTTCTGGTTAATTCAGATTTTGAATAAATTAGTTTTTTTCTCATTCCCCTTGGACTAAACCATTGTCTTTAAACAGAGGGGTAAATTACTGCAGTAAACCTCCCTAAATATGTTGGTGTTCATTTGGTCACAAGTAATTCGTCTGAGACTGCAAAAAATACATGCAATTATATTTTGTACAGTTCTTTGAAGTTTTCCATATATTTTGCATATCATTGAATTTTGTCAGAAAGTTTCTTGCCAATGTGAAAGATAGTATGTGTTTTTCAGTAAGTAGGCCTGTAGGGTAGCTAACCTTTATTTTTCGTGTTCATATCTCGTCTTGCCCTTTTAGTGAAAAATGGAAGGCTATGTATAGGTACTTTAAGGCACAAACAGGTTCCAGGAAAGACATTCCAGGAATCATTGATGAACAAGGGGAGTGGTACGCAAAGATCTTCAAAAGGCAGAAGTATTCAGTTAGCAGTACCGGTGTGTAAAGATTGTTGGTTACAAAGATAATATCCGGATAGGGGAGGTGAATAATACTAAAGAAGTATTAAAATTTACCTATGATAAAAATGAAATTTACAATAAGATACAAAAATTGAAAACTAGAAAAGCAGCTGGAGTTAATAAGATTTCGGGGATTATACTAAAGACAACGAGTTGGTATATAGTACCATATCTGAAGTACTTATTTCATTATTGTTTGCTTGAAGGAGCTAAACCAAATGAATAGAGAGTTGCTATAGTAGCCTCTTTGTATAAAGGAAAGAGTGATAGATATGAAACTGAAAATTACAGGCAGTCAGTTTGACATACATTGCATGTAAGCTTTGGGAAAGCATTCTTGTTTGTGAAATTAATAACTGGTTCGATAGCAGGCAGTTCAGGTTTAAGCAAAGTTATTCCACTGAAGCTCAACTTGTAGGATTTCAGCAAGATATAGCAGATATCCTGGATTCAGGATGTCAAATGGACTGTATCGTGATTGACCTATCTAAGGCATTTGGTAGGGTAAATTAGATCATAGGAGACTACTGGCAAACATGAGTGCAGTTCAATTAGACAAAAGAGTGACTGAATAGGAGGCTATATTTCTAGAAAATAGATCTCAGAGAATTAGAGTAGGCAAAGCTTTATCTGACCCTGTAATGATTAAGAGGGGAATTTCTCAAGGCAGTATTATTGGACCTTTATGTTTTCTTATATATATAAATGATATGAGTCAAGAACTGGAATCAAAGATAAGGCTTTTTGTGGATAATATTATTCGGTACAGAGTAATAAATAAGTTACAGATTGTGAGAAACTGCAAAATGACCTTGATAATACGAGATGGACAGTAGGCAATGGTATGATGATAAACAGGGTTAAAAGTCAGGTTGTGAGTTTCACAAAAAGGAAAAGTCCTCTCAGTTTTAATTACTGCATTGATGGGGTGAAAGTTCCTTTTGGAGATCATTGTAAATACCCAGGTGTTAATATAAGGAAAGATCTTCATTGGGTTAACCACATAAAATGGGATTGTAAATAAAGGGTACAGATCTCTTCACATAGTTATGATGGGATTTAGGGGTTGTAGTAAGGATGTAAAGGAGTGGGCATATAAGTCTCTGGTAAGACCCCAACTAGAGTATGGTTCCAGTGTATGGGACCCTCACCAGGTTTACTTGATTCAAGAACTGGAAAAGATCCAAAGATAAGCTGCTAGATTTGTTCTCGGTAATTTCCGACAAAAGAGTAGTGTTACAAAAATGTTGCAAAGTTTGGGCTGGGAAATCTTGGGAGAAAGGAGACGAGTTGCCCTACTAAGTGGTATGTTCTGAGCTGTCGGTAGAGAGATTGCGTGAAATGACATTAGTAGATGAATAAGTTTGTGTGGTTTCTTTAAAAGCAGGAGAGATCACAATATGAAGATGAAGTTGGAATTCAGAACAAAATGGGACAAATATTCATTTGTCGGAATAGGAGTTAGGGATTGAAATAACTTAGCAAGGGAAATGTTAAATAAATTTCCAATTTCTTTGCAATCGTTTAAGAAAAGTCTGCTACCTGGGCGACTGCCCTACATGCAGATCAGTGGTGATTGAAAAAAAAAATCTTTATGAACTTCTTTCTTCCATTGACTTATATACTCTAGCGTTCTCATGTTTTTCTTATCTGTGTGTAGCCTATGTGAGCCTTTTTGAATCAGAGACTCCCAGTTTTACTTGGGAATGCCTTGGCATGTTGGATGCTCTTTCTGAGCCCAACTCTATGTAAAATATGTGTACAGCTATTGTGCATTTCTTTGGTAGTTAGCACTGTAGTGTGTTGTTCTCAGTAAATGGGGAAAGAAATATGTATGGTATTAAGACAAATATATATGCACCCATTTCCAAGGCCAGAGTAATTAAACAGGTGTAACTAAAATGTCTGTGCCTACCCAGCACTGAGTCCGATACCACACTGAAGCAAAGACCATTATGCTGACAATTCAACTAAAGAACTGGACATTCTAGTGGTCTTATACTTTCTGTAAAATGTAAAACATGTACCTATGACTTCATATCACTAGTATTGTTTTGAATTGCTGTAGAGTGTAAGATATGTTGCAAATCACAGAAAATTTCTTAGTTAAATGATTCTCGTAAGTTCCTTGGCAGACAGTAGATGATGGGCTATGAGAATTCTCCCTTTTATGAGTCTTGTAGTTCTTTAATATAAGTACCCATCTGTTGACTAGGTTATGATTTCGTACTGGCTGAGTCGTAGGATGTATAGTTTAAGATTACTATTGGCATACTTTCTTCTTTGTAACTATGCATTTAGCCCAAATAAGAACATTGGAAATGTACAGTTATTTCAAGCACTGGTGCTATTAGCAAGATGGCCTGGTACAAACAGTTACAAAAAATACCATTATTTCAGATAAATTATGTGTAGACATGTGATTTTGCTCGTTACACATAACATCGTGGACAACAAGCTTGTGTATTGGTGTATCACAGTGACTCAGACTCAGCAGATGAACATGTAAACATTGAAGGCTTACATACTGTGAACAGCTTCTGAAAAGATAATCCAGCAAAGAATTGAGAACTGTTTCAAAGTACTTAAGGTCTGACATGGGCAATATTTACCCTACAGAATTCTTCTTGCATTAATGAAGTTGTTATACATGTATTCAGGGATGACATTTTTACCCGGGCAATAGGATGTAGCAGCCTGAGTTTAGGGTTTATTACCAATGTATTAATGAATATTGTGGTGAAATATGTAATAAGTATATTTTATTGCAGTGACCAGAGAAGTTTTTACGGAAGGAACTCCAAAGGCGTAAACGAGAGACTACGGAGCCGGAGTATGTTCCTCGTCAGCATTATAAAGGGCCCAGCATAGTGGCTGATCACAGGTATGGGAAACATTCATACAAGGCATCATATTCTTTATATCGTGTAATGTGCTGTATTACAACATGAACATCTCCTTTCTTCCTCAGTAGAAATCCCAGGAGACCTTGCCAACATGTTGCCTGTGATCTGATCCATTTTCAATACTTGTTCAGGCTATGATGAGAACTTCCTATTCTAATAACAAGGTGTAACGAATAGCAATTTACATCACATTACAAACATATAAAAAAACCAAAACTTGAATATCGCCTTCAAAACGAACAACACCAGTTCCAAATTAAGCAGACTTACATTAAAACAATAAATGTTCGCAATTCGGGGTTTATAAGTTAAAATGCAATCAATGTAATGCTAGTTACATTGGTCAGACTGGAGGAAGTTTCTTAATTTGTTGTAAAGAACATGCCAACAGCAATAAAACACAAACGTTTCTATGAAGGGTGAGGACATGACTGAATATAACAATTCATTTTCATCCATAAATCAAAATCTAGTAGCCAATAATTATGCTTTCCCAAATATACTTCAAAATATTCAGATTCACCTTGATCAAAGAAAGAACTCTGACTTCACCCTTAACAAAATGTCAGAAGAAACAAGCATCCTTTTAGTGAAATAACAAAAACCAATACATTTACAACAACAATATGATAAATCCTCAGCAACACACAACAAACGAGCTACTCCCATCCCTCTATCTCTCCTCTCTTCCCCTTCTGCGCTGTTTCCCCTCAGTAGGAACAGTTCAAGGCAATCGCCTGTCAGCGCTCACTCAAACGTCAACATTGCGGAGCCCGCTCAAAGAAGGTAATGAGCGTGAGTATTTGGCTCTTCATTTAACCAACTGTCCATCAGTACGCTATCCAATTTCCTTACTCCTTTTTCTTATCTTTTTTTTTCTTTTATTAAATTCTATCCACTTAAAGAAGAGAAATTTACGTCAATAACACAAACATCATATTTACGTTCCTTATTGACAAAACATAATCCAAAATATTTTGTCTGACTACAAAGTCTGTCTAATAATGTAAGATTTAAAAAAACCTTCCAGAATATATATACATAACGGCATTGGATCTGCACTCATCAAAGTAGGCCTATAGCCTATGATAAACGTCGCAAAACCTTTTTTCACACAAGAATTTTTTTAGACTGAAAAACAAGGCAAAATTTTAATGTTAACAATGTAAACATTTCCAATAATCATGTTTTCTTGTCTAACATGTTTTACTTCTTGAATTTAGATTTAAATGGCTTGTATTAATTTTGTATTGAACCAGTGGACCAACACAAATAAATTCTTATGAAGAATTATAAATTTCAAGAGTGTTTTACAAGACCAGTACAAGAGACATCCCGACAACAAACGGGCAAGCTCTTGACTTCACAAGCTTGTGATCCATAGATCGAAATGCGCCTCCGTAGTGGTTTTTGTGGATGTGTTTTCATGTTTAGTTTGTGAGTCATTTGCATGAGAAGTACATTAAAGATATGTGTGGAAATGTGTGTTTGATGATGATGCTTGTTGTTTAAAGGGGCCTAACAGCCAGGTCATCGACGTAAATTAATATGAGTTTGACAATATTGGTTGACTAATGTGCAGATTGTCATCTACTTCTCTGTGGGAAATTGGGTGAATGTTTCAAGAACTACGTTGGTACGGATATAACTGGTCATAAGGAGTTTTAGCTGTTTTTGTTTTACATTAGTGTGACGGATTGTGATAAAGACAATATCAAAATCTTTTACACTCGTCTTTGTCGATATATTTCTCATCTGACCTTTATAACAGGAATGGAGAATACTGCGGACCTGTACCTGTGAGAAACAGCAACAGAACGAAGAAACTATGGAGATGAGATCCCAAGCTTGTGAAGCACTCTCGAAATACTGACATTTTATTTTCTTATTACTGGGTGGCAGTTGTGTCTCACAGTTTGAACCAGTGAAATTTCTCGCCGTAGCCTGCAGTATGAAAAAATGGATCAGATCAGTGGGGACACATTGTCAAGATCTCCTAGTAAGACATTAAAATACTGTATAGTGTAGCCAGTTACAAACATTCCTGAGGGATAAGATAAAGTTAAGGATACCACAGTATATCCTGAATGTTTAAGATTCTACCTACTTTGTCTCTCACAAAGTGTTGTAAACTGGGCTTATAAAGGTAAGGCCTGCCTGTAGTTCAAGGTATTGGTTTTTTAGTAACTGAGTATGGAACTGAAAATAAGCATTATCAAGACTAAAGTCATGTCAATTGGGAAGAAACGTACGAGGATTAAATGTTGGATAGAAATACAAGACTGGAACAGGTGTATCATTTCAAGTGCCTATTTAAGATCTGTACTTTCCCCACATGGTAGTATAATAACTGAAATGGAATCAATGAATAACAAAGCAATGCTGTTTAGCTCTCAGTTACGACCAGTGGTATACTGTAACAAGGAAGTGAGTTCTCGGACAAAATTATCTTTACATTGGTATGTATTTAAAATAACTTTGGTGTGCTTGAATGAATTTTGGATGGACTCAGAATTATTCATAGGTTGGAAGTGACAAAATAGACAAGGAGGCCCCTAGCTAAGCCTGGTATGATTCCATTTATTTGTGCCAGTCTCCTTACTTTCATCTTTCCGATAGGATCTTCCTGGGTCAACTCTTGTTCTCTTCCATGGCCAATGACATTAGGTTTGAGAGCATAGGGCTAGTTACAAATTGGCATTTCTAGAAACTTTCTTTTATCTGGAGAGACTTTTAGGCTGAAAGCTGGTACAAGTAGGTGGGAACAGTGGCAAGAAGACAGTCAAAGTGAGCAGAAATTCTGACTTAGGAATTAACTCGATAGGTGAAGCTGTAGTTGTATGCATCAGTGGAGGGAACGTGAGATGTGTGGAGGAGGATAGATTACCAAGGATAATAGTGTTCTCATACCTCCTGGGGGGGTTGGGTTGGTAGAATATATATCCCCTGCCTGTTGTAAGGGTTGACTGAAAGGTCTCTCAACTTTGGAGCATGAATTGGTGACCACAGGGCCCCTAGCTAAGCCTGGTATGATTCCATTTATTTGTGCCAGTCTCCTTACTTTCATCTTTCCGATTGGATCTTCCTGGGTCAACTCTTGTTCTCTTCCATGGCCAATGACATTAGGTTTGAGAGCATAGGGCTAGTTACAAATTGGCATTTCTGGAAACTTTCTTTTATCCGGAGAGAATTTTAGGCTGAAAGCTGTTAGGCATAACAGTCTATAATATGTGTATGTGGAATTTCTGTGTCTCATTCCTTTTTTGTTGCTCCTATAGTGCAAGTTAAAACATCTCCTTTGTGGCCATTTGGTGAAGTCTGACAAAACCACTTATTTAAATGTAAAAATCCTACCTTCCAGGGATCATATTCCAAATTAGAACAGATTCTGTTCACACCAACTGAAGGTTAACTCTCCATTGTTCCCTTGGCAAGTAATTTCATCAAATGCTAATACAATGGAACTTTGTAGAACATTTTGGAAGGGACGGAAAAATTTGGGTGTCAAAAGTGGGAAAACATACTACCGAGAAAGCTATACTCTATTTACAACGTGTAAAAGTTATTTTCAAAAATTGTGTTATAGATGTGCGTGTGAAGTAGCCGATCTTAAGAATTAACTACATGCACTACTACAGTCATAACATAAAAATAGGTTTGTCAGTGACTTACAGGGGGAATAAATAACGTAAAAATGAATGACAGTATATGAACTTTAATTCTGATAATATATCTTACCTCCCAGTTGAACACGAATATTTACACTTGTTTGAAATACATTTGTGTGGTTGATTGCTTTCTTTCCATTCTGTTTAACAAGTCATTATTTCATCATCAGCTTTAAAACTACACATGTATTGTTTCACTATGCCCATTGCCTCCATCACTTTTGACGCTGTGTGAACTCTCTCTGGATCTTGCTTATCATCACTTTCGTCCTGCACTGATGCTTTTTCCATCTTCTGTTCTTCAAGTATTTCATATATTGTCATAGTTTCACATAGTGGAACATCGTCATCAACCTTGACGTATGTTTTGAAAGTGACCTCTCCTGCTATTCGGCACCATTCTTGACTCTGAGAAAAATCATCTAGAGTGACGTCATCAGCGCGAACACAATAAACATACATCCATGATACTGTATAGGCTTTTGGGCTTATGTCGTGTCAAGAAAATAAGGTGAAATTCTTTATATTTCGCAGATAACTGTTCTCTGCGACATCAGAAGAAAATCTCGACTGTCCACAAGAAAAGCTTCTTAAACAATGACTTTGAAATTTTGACGTTATAATAGAAGTGGAAATGGTGCGTTCATTCGTCACCAGATGGCTCCCCAGACGTGGTACAGCGCTAGCAATGGCAATGAGGAACATAAAAATTTGGAAAACTCTGAGACGAAATAACAGGAGTGAAGGGACAGGGAAGGGAACTACCTACGTAAATCCTTAATGGCTGGCAACCAGGTATTACTTAATTGATAGCCAGTGTCCCTATTAAAATTGTTAGGATTTCTACGTATTTCCACAGTTTCCCATATAATCCTGGACCTGTAGTGTCTAGTGTAGGTAAGAGCTCTAGAATCTTGGAACATGACATCATGACCTGACGATAGAGTGTGCTCAGCTATTGCCGATTTGTCTGGCTGGTTGAAACGAATATTACGTTCATGTTCCTTGATAACGGGTACCAATGGACCGGCGTGTTTGGCCGATGTATACTTTACCGCGAGTACAGGGAATTTCATATACCCCAGGATGTAAAAGTGGGGATAATGTTTGCCAGCCATGAAGGATTTATGTAGGTAGTTCCCTTCCCTGCCCCTTCACTATTGTTATTTCGTCTCGGTGTTTTCCAGATTCATACGTTCCTCATTGCCAGATGTTCCATTCCAGGCTTGTGTCAATTTCATACACCTGTCAATGTCATATGTTACGTACACATGTTATGTGACCCTCTTAGACTGATTCTGATGGTTTGGTCAGCTTCCACTTCGAACGCTAGCACTTTGCCACATCCGGGGAGCCATCTGGTGACGAATGAACGCACCATTTCAACTTCTATTATAATGTCAAAATTTCAAAAAATCATTGTTTAAGAAGCCTTTCTCATGGACAGTCGAGATTTTCTTCTGATGACGCAGAGCACAGTTCTCTGTGAAGCATAAAGAATTTCACCTTATTTTCTTGACACGGCATAAGCCCAAAAGCCTATACAGTATCATGTCTATAAGTAGGGGCCGTGAAAGCATCAGTAGAAACCTACATCCATCCCTCACGAGAAGAAAACGCCAGCTACCCTTGGGTGACGCTTTTACAGCCTTATATTAACTAAGAAGCTTTTCCCCTCTCAAAATTTCTGTATACTCTGGTCCCAGTGTATTTGAGTCATAATAGTGCGACAATCAGGTGACCAGTAACCAGCAGTTCCGAATAGCGTTTCGCCCCACAGAATCCCATGCAGTCTTACTTATACTTCTGCTTCATGCACCGTATTATGCCTTGGTCTAACCGCTGTAGCTTGTACAGTTTGCTGGGAGGAAAATGATCTTTATGTTCCCCAATTAGAAACATTTGGGGAATGAGCAGGAGACTGATCAATGCAGACTACAGTTTTCCTGTTTCTTACGCCAAGCCTTGGATCCCATGCACATAAGAAATTTTCAAATACTGTGGAAGGTATCTATCCTTTCATGTTAGAAGTGCACTTGAATGGAAAAGATCGCTCATTCTTGTAACATCGTGGATTGCGTGCTTTTCCAATAACCCTTGGTACCAACTTCTCGGTTCCACTTTCATTATGGCACAGGAGAGCTGTAAGCTTTCCTTGTTAAGTTTGCCACCGTGACACTTTGTGCCCTTACATATCCAGGGTTTTATCTGGAAGAAGATGATAAAACAATCCCCCTTCATCTGCATTTAAAATATCGTCAGGGTATAGTCTTTCAAAATCACAGGAAGCATGGTAGTTTTCCATGTTTCATAGTTTTTCTCAGTGTAGTGTCATTATCCAGGTCAGCAGCTTCGCCTTGCCTACATCTATAAACTAGGTTGTGTCCATTCTTGAATATGTCAATCCAGGTATTAGATACTTTAAAATCACCGAGTCCCATCTTCTGTGCAATAAGCGTTGCATGATCTTGAATCATGGTATACTTGGGGACGAAACATGATGGCTTCAGTTCCTGGAAGCGAGCTGGAAACCAACATTTAATCACACCCTGCACCCTGCTGAGTTAATGAGTTCTAAATGATCCTTGTTTGGTGTGGCAAGGTTGCCAGATCGCTCTGTTCAGTCTTTACCTTTTCTTTGTGTCAAGTGCAGGAGACGATTTGGCAACTCCAGCTACAGTAGACGTGGTAAATTCTATAAGCCGCTAATAGACAGCGGGCTGCTGCTGTAGAGTAGTGGTGTGTGGAGAGGTCACTGTGTTTGTCCCCAAATACTGGCACGTTTGAAGCTCGTGCTTGCACAAACCACTTTAGAACAGCTTCTTCTAATTCTGGAAACTGAACTTGGCGTCTACATTTTCTTTGATCACTTTACCCTTCTTTAAAAGTAGTTTCTATCAGTTTACGTTTGGTAACAATTGTATTTAAAGTTGACAGAAGAATATTTAACTTCTGCACTACATCCACATGCTTCATATTTGGATTCTGACCCACTTCTTGAAGGATTTGTAGTTTTTCACTGTTTGTTACTTGCCTCACTTTCTTCCTCTCCATTGCAAACATGTAAATAGTGCCCAGATAAAACTAGCCAAGAACACTATATCACTATAAGGCAAGCTATCATCACTGTATGAATAGATTACACTACAGGGAGCACACTCGGTGCTAAACTGAGCTGAGCTCTCGACTGCTACCATGTTAGCTTAGGCAGTCACTTAATCTTGGCCCGATCTAACCCGATGCCGCTCGAATGAGGTTGTTGGCAGTTACAGGAAGATTCATACTGTTTCAGTGGAACAGAAATCGAAGTCATAGTACTTAATGAGGAATAATGATGTGTGTATGATATTAGAAGTGAAGATTACCACAACAGAATTCAACGAGATGATGCTTTAAACAGCAAATGAATGCCTATCTCTCTCTAATGCTGTACTATATGCAGAAGTGAGAAGGTGGCCGTCCTCTCGACTTTTTTTCCGAATGCTAGCGGAGAAAACCGAACATGTGTGACGTCATGAAAGGAGTCTGTTAACGCTCCAGGGCATGTTCCAATGTTTACAACATAAAATGCATGGCAGCAGCTGTCTGTAAGGGTAATTAAGCATTCTCTCTCACCCTAACACACATCGCATCATTAACATGCGAGCGTGTCACTGGCTGCAAGTCAAACTGGACTGACAAATGCGAATGGACTGGCCAGTATGTTGAATAAAGGATGTCCAAATTAGAACGTAGTAAGCAGGAGGGCCAAAACATGCTAAAGCAATAGTTTACATAAAATTTAGTGCTTGGGACAGGGACTTCTAGAATTCAGTGTGATTAACAGGAAAACGTGTTACTGGGGAACGTAGTAACAGGATTCCACTGTAGTACACATAGAAACCAGGGCTTTCGTTAGAATATATGAATTAGTAGTACTCACCCAATGTTTCAGCATTCTCCTCGTGGATTCACAGGGTTGAGTTTCTGTCGTCATTTTCCTTTTCTGGAAATTGAGGTTATCTGCTAAACGTCTTCCCGATGACAGCCAAGTCTTCCCACGTTTTAGTGTATATGGCTGTGGGTCGTGTAGGATTAATAACATTAAGTCTGCTTCTTGTTTCACTAAAAGATCCCTTGTTAATGGAGTAACAATTTCATTCATTGAGCTGAAGGCTCGTTCACATGAAGCCATGGACACTTCAGTAGTGTTGACGGCTGAAAAAATGGGGAGGAGATCATCTATTTTGCTTTTTTTTAATCATCTTTATTGTAACTTCATTGTACTGTCAGTAACCTCTAATTATTTTCCTTGAGTTGTGAAGTTGACCTCAAATATCTGACACTTTCCTCTCTATGTAATACGTCTAAAATTACTGGTCATTGACTTGGATACAACACATTTAAGTCATCATCCTTCTTTTCCTTTATTCAGCTTCTGCTGGCAGGCAGGCCCATATCATATTCATTACGCCCCTGATTGGAGTATTACAAATGATATGATGTTTTATAAGATAATACGTTCATTTGTTCCCCGTCTTAATGAACTTGTTTCTTCAGACGACTTATATACTCTCGTGTTCTCACGTTTTTATTTTCTGCGTGTATGTGAGCCTTTTTGAATCAGAGAGTCCCAGTTTACTTGGGATTGGCCTGGCATTCGGACGCTTTTTCCGATTCCAGACCAGTGTAAAATATGTGTGCAACTATTACGTATTTCTTTGGTAGTTAGCACTGTAATGTGTTATAAATAAATGGAGAAAGAAGTATATGCAGTATTAAGACAAATACAAACACACATTCCCCAAGCCAGAATAACCAAGCAGATGTAACTAAAATGTGTAAACCTACCCAGCATTGAACCCGATACCTCACTGAACAAAAAACCACTATGCTGACAATTCAGTCAAGGAACTGTGACATCGAAGTGGTCTCTTTGTTTCTGTAAAATGGTACCTATGACTCCTTATCACTAGTATTGTTTTGAATTGCTGCAGGGTGTAAGATATGTTGCAAATCACAGAAAATTTCTTAGTTGAATGAAGCACTCTCTTAAAAGGCATTGTTGATTGACCCTGAGATTCTCATAGTTCCTTGGCAGACAGTAGATGTTCGACTACGAGAATTCTCCTTTTTATGAGTCTCGTAGTTCTTTGATCTAAGTACTCATCTGTTGACTAGATTATGATTTTGTACTGGTTGAGTCATAGAATATATAGTTTAAGATTACTATTGGCATACTTTCTTCTTTAAAACTATGCATTTAGACCAAATTAGAACACTGGAAATGTATGGTTATTTCAAGCATTGGTGCTATTAGCAAGATAGCCTGGTACAAACAGTTACAAAAAATACCATTATTTCAGATGAATTATGTGATTTTGCTCGTTACACTGAGACTTTCCTAAATCGCTGACTAATTTTTGAAACATATTAAACTGCTTTTATATTGAAAAATCTGAATATCTGCATTTAACATGAAAATTATGAAAATTAACATTCATTAAATAAAATACACAATCGTCGAACCCTGGACTCACACTTACTTCTTACCTGCTTACTTACACATACGTTATTTGAAGGGCGCCAGCTACCACTCAGTGCAGCAATAATAGAATGAGAATCTTGACTATCTCTAGGGTGTGGGGTAATAAGCTTACTTTTGACAACATACCAAATAAGTTTTGGGAAAAGGAGATTGGCGTTCGGTTTCCCCATTAATTTTGAGGTTAAGATATTTTACTGTCATTGAAATAAAACTATGAATTCGTTTGATAGAACAAAATATATTCTTTAAATAATATATCAAAAAATAGTGAGTCTTGTTGCGATAAAACAGATGAGAATATGAAATTATGACATTGCAACTGAAAGAAACTAGGCATGAATTTGAATTCTTCTTGACCGGACATTTAACAATTTATACAAAATATTTCCCTCACTGATTCACTTGACTGTGCCTTCAACACTTTTAGTGTAATTATGACGTATTCCTTTGATCTGGTGTTTACTGTAGATGTGTCACGCCTAACTTGGTGATACATCCTTGTGACTGTTTCTTCTCCATATCATCTGACTTCTTTGTAAGTCAATATGGTATTACTTCATTGCAGGTGGTATCCCTCTCTGAATCCATGGTAAGCCCTTGCGTCCGTATCTTCAACTAAGTGACCGACCAACCTTTGGCCTCACTCTCTCAATGACCAATAATTAATGGCTCACTGAGTCTTTTCCATCTCTCGTTCACACTTGTTGACTGACCGACTGAGGCCTCTTCATCCAGTAGACTTCTTCACTGTTCAGCTTCCGTTTAACTAATGACTGATGCTACAATATGCAGCCTCCTTTTATAGACGTTCGTTGACACAGCTACGCAATCTCCAGAAATAACAGTGACATACTCCCACAACGCCTCAAGCTGTTGCATGTAATGGTGAAATCCCCTGGGGCGGCTGAGTCTCTGAGCAGATTGCTAAAAGCTCACGATGACGTAGCCATGACGTGGCAATGACTTGGCAGAATCGCCAGTAGTATAGCAATATAACAACGTCACATCCACATCTGATACATCGAAACTCTCACTGTACAGGTATTTAATGTTAATCTACATACAGTATACGTATATATGCATACACTCAATTACAAATACGCAAGCGACAAGCATTGCATAAGGGAATTGAATAATAATTATAACAAAATAATGGTAATCTCACAGATAAAATAATAATAATATGGACATAATAATAATAATAATAATAATAATAATAATAATAATAATAATAATAATAATAATAATACAGATATTATCTTGTAACGGGATTTGAACTGTTACAACACATAACATCATGGACAACAAGCTTGTGTATTGTAGTTTCACAGTGACTCAGACACAGCAGATGAACATGTAAGCATTGAAGGCTTACATACTGTGAACGGCTTCCGAAAAGATAATCCAGCAAAGAATTGAGAACTGTTTCAAAGTACTTAAGATCTGACATTGGCAATATTTACTCCACAGAATTATTCTTGCATTAATTAGGTTGTTAAACATATATTCGGGGATGACGTTATTATTCAGACAGCAAGATGTAGCAGCCTGAGTTTAGGGCCCGCAACCAATTCAATTCAACAACCAATTGTTGTAATTAGGATAGGCATAATTGCAGTTTGGAATTGTGTAGTTCTTGCGTATTCCTTTAGATATTCAGTAATTAACAGCAGTTTTTATCCTGTTAGGGGTTGTAGGATAAAAAATAAAGTAGTATTGTAGTGTAGTCGTATAGTAATTACCTTATTGTTGTGTGATCTTTGAGTACTATCCCAGACAATATATCCTCCATTCATTTATTTTTTGCAAATAAGTTATTTTAATTTTTTCCGTAAAAAATGGCTAAGGAGCGCGAGTGTACGAACTGTGGGTGTGGCGAGGCTTTGAGAGGTATGAGGGAGGAGTTGGAGAGTTTGAGGGAGATAATTAGGATTCTCACAGAAGACAGGAAGGACTCCCTCAAATAATGTACAGGTCACAGTAATTAAAGAGTTAATTTGAAAATTTAATGAATAACCATAATTGGAATTAAGGGGCTGAATAGTGGAAGTTAAATGAAGAGTGTTGACACTTACCCCTTTGACCGCTGAGATGTTAGTTTACATTGAGAGTTTTAGAGTAACTGGCAGTCGCCAAGCTCTTACTACGCGTGTTGTATTTGTGGAGTCTTGGTGGAGGGGGCTGAGCTTGAGAAGGCGTGGCTGAGGGCCCATTCGCTGCGCGCAAGGAGGAGTTGTCGGCAGTGGGAGGAGGGGAGGGGGGTAGGTGTGTGTTAGATTGGCGGGCGTGTTTACGGATTTGGTGCTAAATATTTTGTAAAACTTATTATTCAGAAGGAATGGTTTTTGTAATAGAATTGAAATCTGTTCATAAAGAGGACTTTTGTTATCTATTACGTCATTTAACTTCTTGTCTTTGTTAAACTGTTGATCTAAGAAGATGTATAAGTTTTCGTATTCTGTCATGAGCTTACCTTTTTCAATTCTTTTTAAAATTTGTAAATCCTGATCTATTGTAGTAAATTTGTGACCTGTTTCTTTCATGTGGTTACTCATTGCAGAGAACTTATTATGTTTTTGGGCGTTATAATTTTCTGCATATCTAGTTGAAAAACAGAGGCCAGTTTGACCAACATAAGAAAAATTACATACGGAGCATTTGAGTCTATATATACCCGAGCTTGAATATTTATTATTGGTTGAATTGACTGAGTTGTGATTAAAAAATAAATTTCGATTTGTATTCTGCGTTGTGTAAGCGTTTTTACCTCGTGTTTTCTTAAGGGATTGGTGATTTGATGGATTTTTGGGTTGGTATATGTGAATTTTGCGAATTTCGGTTTGTTGGGTTTTATTGGAGAAAGGTTTGTGGTTAATTTTAGTCCGACTTTATTAATGATTTTGTTGATCATATCTAGATTGAACCCATTGAATCTGGCTATTTCTTTTATGAAATCTAATTCATTTTTTAGATTATTCGGTGAAAGAGGGATTTTTAATGCTCTGTATACTAAACTGTAATAAGTGGCTTGTTTATGGGAATTTGGGTGCAAAGATTCGTTTTTTATAGTTGTATGTATGAATGTTGGGTATTCAGCCCGAAGGCTGCTTTGATCCTCTGCAGCTCTGCCAACAGCTGTCATAAACAGCCTAGGCACCACTGAAGTGGCGTACTAGGGAAATGAAAAAGAAAAATGAAATGGCGTATGGCTTTTAGTGCCGGGAGTGTCCAAGGACAAGTTCGGCTCGCCAGGTGCAGGTCTTTTGATTTGACTGCCGTAGGCGACCTGCGCGTCGTGATGAGAATGAGATGATGATGAAGACGACACATACACCCAGCCCCCATGTCAACGAAATTAACCACTGATGGTTAAAATTCCCGACCCTGCCGGGAATCGAACCCGGAACCCCTGTGACTAAAGGCCAGCACGCTAACCATTTAGCCATGGAGCCGGATACTAGGGAAATGAGGAGTGAGGTAGTTTCCTGTTGCTTTCCTCACCGAGCCAGCAGTTGCTATTACATATCAGTATGCCAAGCCCACTGAAATGCATGCACCAACCGACATGAGCAATATTTTCTCACCATTCATAACAGGGACTGGCTGCATAAGGAATGGTATTACTAGTATCACTCATACCTCAGTCATTTTCATATTGTCAAAGCCAAGGATGAGACTGAGACAGGTCAGTGAAAGTAACAAATTTGATATAGCCCATACCAGAAGACATAGTGCACTGTAAACACTACATCTTGCCAGCAAAGGCATTTTTTTAAATAGTTATTGGAGTAAATGAAGGCTTGCGGTAAATTTGGAAATCAAATTTGTTCATAACTCGCGTGATTTTGATGGGTGATGATGCCTACTATTGATAGGCGAAACATGTACCATCTAATATATTAATTTCATGTCAACAGTTTTGATAAGGACAATGTTCTAATTTTTTAAAATTGTATTGTATTGAATAGGTGGATGAATAGTAAAACATACAAGTGTTATTTAATAAGTGGTATGTTCCGAGCTGTCAGCGGAGAGATGGCGTGGAATGACATTAGTAGACGAATAAGTTTGAGTGGCTTTTATAAAAGTAGGAAAGATTACAATATGAAGATAAAGTTGGAATTCAAGAAGACAAACTGGGGTAAAGATTCATTTATAGGAAGGGGAGTTAGGGATTGGAATAACTCACCAAGGGAGATGTTCAATAAATTTCCAATTTCTTTGAAATCGTTTAGGAAAAGGCTAGGAAAACAACAGCTAGGGAATCTGCCACCTGGGCGACTGCCCTAAATGCAGATCAGTATTGATTGATTGATTATTGAATATTATGGTAGAATATGTAATAAGTATATTTTATTGCAGTGACCAGAGAAGCCTTACGGAAGGAACTCCAAAGGCGTAAACGACAGATTATGGAGCCGGAGTATGTTCCTCGGCAGCATTACAAAGGGCGCAGAATGGTGGCTGGTTGCAGGTATGAGAAATATTCATACAAGACATCATATTCTTTATATTGTGTAATGTGCTGTATTACAACATGAACATTTCCTTTCTTCCTCAGTAGAAATCCAGGGAGACCTTGCCAGCATGTCACCTGTGATCTGATCCATTTTCAATACTTGTTCAGGCCATGATGAGAACTTCCTGTTCTAATAGCAAGGTATAACAAATAGTAACTTACATCACATTACATAGATTAAAAGAACAGAACCTGAATATCGCCTGCAAAACAAACAACACCAGTTCCAAATTACTTTATAATATGCACACTTTTAATGAAAACAATAAATATTCACAGTTGGGGTTTAAAAGTTAAAATGCAATTAGTGTGATGCTAGTTACATTGTCCAAACTGGAGGAAGTTTCTTAATTTGTTATAAAGGACATATCAAGATCAATGAAACTGAAACTTAAAGTTTTCTGCAATGGGCGAGAACGTGATTGAATACAGTAATTCATTTTCATCTATAAATCAAGATCTAGTATCCAACAAATATGCTCTCCTAAATATACCTGAAAATACAGTAGAACCTCAATTCTCCATTTTTGTAGGGGCCATGAAAAGAAAAAAGTACAACACAGGAAAACAGAAAATCCGGGAATGAATGTAAACAATTACAGAAATGAAATATGTATAATTATAATCTTACAAACACTCCTAAACTAAACCAAACTTGAGCCCTAATGGGCCTTTACCTGCCAAGCAACCGCTACTCCGCCCGAAGGCCTGCAGATTACGAGGTGATGCATGGTCAGTATGACCAATCTTCTTTGCCGTTATTCCTGGCTCTCTTGACCGGAGTCGCCATCTCACCATTAAATAGCACCTCGATTAAAGGTATCACGTAGACTGAGTGGACCTGGAACCAGCCCTTATATCCAGGTAAAAATAAAAAGAAATGCCTGACCTGGCTGGGAATTGAACCCGAGCCCTCTGAGTGAGAGGCAGGCAAATTAGATCGCGTGACCGGCTTCAGCCATTAATTACCAGTGAAAAATGAAAACCTACAACCTTTTTTTCCAGTCATTGACCGGGTCAGGGATGTAATGAATGAAACATATATGGGCTGTTATTACAATGGGGTCGCCACTCCCAAGGTGATTTATTAATGCGTGATAAATGCTATGAAATGATAATGGAGAGTGTTGCTGGAATGAAAGATGACAGGGAAAACCGGAGTACCCGGAGAAAACCCTGTCCCGCCTCCGCTTTGTCCAGCACAAATATCACATGGAGTCACCGGGATTTGAACCACGGTATCCAGCGGTGAGAGGCCGACGCGCTGCCGTCTGAGCCACGGAGGCTGTTAATTACCAGTACGCGAGTTAATTATCTCAATAGTTTATATTCAGTTTTACCAAGGAAACTTTGTCAGTATTCCATGAAAACTTCTTTCAGTTCAGCAACTTTGATCATCCAAACTCTTTGAAAAATCTACTAACGCCAGGCCACACAACAATCGACCACAAGTAATTTTTATTTCTCTAATTTAATAAAATAAAGCACATTAGAAACAAATGCACCCAACATGATGGCGAAATCCCTTCTTTTCTTAATCTTCCATTGTAATTTGGTCACCGGTGTACTGTTCGTAGTAAGTTTCTGGAAATCTTGTACCGTGTAAATTAGGCCTACATCAACAATTACAGGTTATGTTGGAACTTGAGAATATGGTTTCAAATGTAAGTATTGATTCTCAAAAGTTTGCAAATGCATTATATTCACTTCTGCCCATCACTAATCACAATCAAATTGGAAAGAGAAAAATATATCATCAAAACTTAAGAAATTGCGGTTCTTCGTGACCTTGAGCTCAGCTGGAAAGCGCGCTCGCTGCACAGGTCAGTACGAGTGAAAAATGGTACAAAACTTTTTTAATGTAACATGCGCAAATAAAACGACTGCAGTTGTTATGACATTTTGACATAAAAATGTAAAATTCCCAGTCTTATATTAGGACCATAACAGTAATAGTCAATCCCAAGACCTCCTGTGGCTTTATATATGTAAGGTGCAACATCTGTTCAGGTCTTGATAACATAATCATATACGATAATATTAAAATACTAGATTTGTGTTAAGAAGGAGCAGTTTCAATTCCTGCCTGAAAGCTCAGTGACTATACAGTGCTCTGAGGGAAGTGCCAGCGATACAATCAAAACTTGTTCCGTCTTCAAGTAGAGCTGTCGAAATGCGCTGTCTCCTTCCAATTGATGTGGCCACTGTCTGCTTTATGATTCCCGAGGATTCTCTAAACAATACCACCCGAATGGGATGCTAAGATGGTCCCTTATGCAAGTTCACTGCAGGTTGCTTTTTCAGTACAGTAGACTTACAGCTCTAATTATCACGCCAAGAACTATAAGTATGCCTTAGAATTCCTTTCATGATATACAGTTTCTTGAAGAACGCTTGATCGAGGATTTAGCGTTGATAGGACTGAAATTTGTGGACGGTTTATCTGGGAAATTGTTTCTTCGGTGAACGTATAATGTGGGATTTTTCTTTAAGGAAACTATGTCCTTTACTAACGTAGCTACTTTCACCTTTAGATTAAAATAGATGTTGGCATGTTTGTTTGCCTGGCTGGCTTTAAGAATTATTACATGTAATAAATATCATTTTTGGTCCGTATTGATGATATTAGATTGAAATAATAACATTAAGTTATTTATTAGACCACCTAATCAATACAAAATCGTCTTGGATGATTTACATAAATATGTAAATATGTAAATCATCCAAGACGATTTTGTATTGATTAGGTGGTCTAATAAATAACTTAATGTTATTATTTCAATGGCTTTAAGAATACAAGAAATCAGCTTCACTTCTCATATCAAGTCTTATTTACATTAAATCAGTAAAAGTAACAATATAATTAATAATATGAACCCTTTGTACGAAGGAGTATTAACACATTTCGGAGCATTAGGCATAAAAACACAGAGTATAAAAGAAATCAATCGAACCTCCATCCTCCCGAATATCTAATTCCCCTACCCCCTCTTCTGAAGCTATTGAAACTTTGACCATAAGCGACACACCTCCTCCCCACTCCACAGCCTTGCCTCCCCCAAACAAGAAGCAGGCTTCAGAACGTACACATCGTTATTTCTCAAGACGGAAAGCTGCCTCAGTTGCCCCTAAACCCCCTCCAAGGCCACAGTAGGTTGCCGTAATAACAAGGTAAGATACCATTCTTTTAAATACGACGTTCCCTTGCGCAGATTGTATTACACACTAATACAAAAGCCCCCGAGAAAGGCAGCTAACTGTGCTAACCATTACGTTGGCGGACATTCTTAACTACAAAAACCAGATGTATAGTATGACTGATGCATGCTTTAATTGCGTAGGTCGGGCACGAAACTATTCCCTGTTTGTACAACGTCATCAGATCTGCTGTAGGCCTGTGCTACGGGGGCGACATTACTTGACTACGAAACACAGATGTATCGCATGACTTTGACGCATGTTTTCACTGCGCTGGTCGTATGGACGAAACTATTCACAAATTTGTGTGATGTTATTGGAGCTGCAGTAAGGCTTGTACCAGCTTTGAAGCGGAATCGTTATTGTTCTCTGAGGGGTCTTGTATGCAAGATTTCTATTTTTCACTTTCTTTGTTCCAAAAAGCCAGGTGGGGGGGGGGGGTCTAATACACAAGTAAATACAGTATCTCCTCGTCGACTAACATGAAGCATTGCATGTCATTCAGATGTCTGTTTATCATAGAACAATTAGAGTGAACGTCCTTCACAAACATGAAAAATTCAGGTGTTGCAAAACCTTTTTTTGAGGTGCATGTTATTTTGTAAAGAGGTAATAACTTGTATTTTCCTAATGTTCCAGTGTTTTAAAAGTTACCCATGTAATTTACATAATGTAGAGGTACTAATTATAATAAACCGCCCTTAATTATTACAGATTTTGCCTCAGTATTAAGGAGAAATTATTATGGAAAAGCAAAATTATCACAGAGAGGAATTCTACAAATAATGGAATATGTCAGTTGCGCTTGTTTCTATGCACACTAGTTGACCAGCATACGTTTTCAAACAACACTTTCATTTGTTGAAGAAACTGGGAACTTATTCCTGAGTTTCTAAACACTAACCCATAGTTTCTGTTACTGTTTGTAGAAACTGGCTGGCTAAGAAAGAAAAGAAACCCGTGGTGCAGCAGCCCCTAAGGGGCATGGCTTACCAAGTGGCCGCTACTCAGCCCTAAGACCTGCAAATTACGAGGTGTCATGTGGTCAGCACAATGAATCCTCTCGGCCATTACTCTTGGCTTTCTAGACTGGGGCTGTCATCTCACCATCAGATAGCTCCTTAATTGTAAGCACATAGACTGAGTGGACCTCGAACCGGCCTTCAGGTCCTGTAAAAATCCCTGACCTGGCCAGGAATCGAACTTGCAGCCTCTGGGTAAGAGGCAGGCATGCTACCCCTACGCCGTGGGGCCGGCAGAAACTCGCAAGCTCACATGCCGATTTCAAGAATGAGGACCCTAATGAACACAGGCGTTAGTTTGAAGAGTGATTGACTGTTGGCTTGCTGCGAGCAATGCAGTTCACTTTTATTGATTGTAGTGCTTCTTGTAGTGGCTGTGTGTGATGGGATTACTGATAACCCACTTCTGAGATTGGCACTTGATGATAAGTTCTAACTTGTTTGACTTATGATACATTTAATTCAAGTTCTTTATGCCATTGTAAGTGTTCCTGCAAAATATATTTCAAGATGATGATTCCAGAGTATGCTAAACATACTCGAGCCTCACTCTCATGTGAAATCTCCCACTAAATTTAACTCAGGAAAAACAGGAATATCCCAGGGAAAGTACAGGGAAAACAGACTTAGGTTACTAGTGGGCACACTGCATTTGTTGTAGCTCCTTCATGTAAACAATAGTTAAATAAGTACAGTAGAAGTCCATTATAGTGATAATTCATAATGGCCTAAAAGTTATTCGCTATAACGGATTGTCGTTATATCAGAGTTTTCGTGAAAGTCAGGGGAAAACACACACATTAAAATCATTATAAAATGGCAATCAGTTTGTTCAAAACTTGCATTTTTGCAGACTTCTGTACTACAGCTTACTCGTTAGTTATCTTCTAATTCCAAGACAATGTGAACGCGTATGTTCAATTTCAGTCTGAGAAATTGGAGTAGTGTCATTCCAGTGGCTTCTGTGGTAAACGTTTCGGTTGTCTTATTCAAATTGCATCATCTAACCTAACTTAACTTCATGTGTATCATGAAAATATATTTCAAGCACCAGTAAAGTAATGGTAACATTTTCGCCTAAATTTACACAGGAATAGCCTTTACAAAATTTAACCAAACACAAGAAAATGCAGTGAAATCTCATTAGGGATTTCCTCATGAAGACAATTTCTCACTTAGCACACCGTAAATTCGAAGGACCGATTCACGTCACATTAAAGCTATTTAAAAATACCTCGCTTGTCGCGTCAAATTTTCACTATTACTGCTTAGCTCGATCACATTATTCCTGGCCTTGAAAATGTTCCTTGTCATCCCTTGTGAAAGGAACATGATTTCCAAAACAGATTTAGAGTTTTCGTCTCAGGAGGCCGGTCGGAGAAAGTTGCGGTAAAATGAGAAATGGCCTTGAAGTCCTGAACTTTACAGGGTAATTTACACCTTTGGGAAGCAAGCAGTTACCCCCAAGAAAGTTCAGTTTTGCTCTCCAGTTTTCATTGATATTGCTGAAAAACCCACAAAGCCTGTTTGTTCTATATTTTGCATTCCATTCAGAAGTTAGAAATTTATTTGGTGTTGAGTGATACGGTGAAAGGTAGCAATTATTTGTCGTGTGATAGCCTACACTACTCCAATAACTACACATTTCATATGTAAAATCAGCCTTGTCAATACTTAGAGTTATTTATTGAATTATTTATTTTCACCTAATATACCGTACATGTTTCCAGGACCTTATTGTCCTCTTCCTCAGTGGTTTTTCTCACACTGCCAAATATCTCTTGGACCTATTCACTTATTAAAAAGCATCAATTTTATTCTTAACAAATCTTCTTGTAACCTTTACCACATATTTAGATCTAAACATCTCTTAGTTAATATTTAACGTGTGTTATTAATAAAATATGTCATATATTAGAACTAAACTACACTATTCTATTTACAATCTTAATAAAATGTCTTTGCCTTGTCTGTTACCTACAAATATAATCAGTTTATTAAAATTAGCATCTCTTAAAATTTAGTAAAATCTTTTAATGCAGAGTTTTCATCAGTTAAATGTTGTGGCTACTTCCATCTGTCCTCAGACACTCCCTAGAGTGGTAGCTCCTCACTTCACACTAAGCTATAAGAAAATCCATCTCTAATAGAATATTCTAACTTACTCAGAGAAATTTACAATTGACTTACTGATCTGCTGTTGTCCATACATAAACATAATTGACCTTGATCTTAACCTCGGGCAACATGCCTGTCAGTTAAACATCGATATCAGGATCAATATCTACTCCTCATTTAGCATATTGGACAATGTTTATTTTTGACACCCGAATCTGAAACAACCAAAAATATTAACCTTACTCACCTATAATGTAGGATTATGACAGGAATACTTCTGTGTACTTTTTGTCAGACTCACTCTATCGGTTGCTCTATTTAAAGTTTAGTGCATTCACTTTGCCCTTGACCTCCTTTGGTGTTATCCGAATCAAAACAAATATGAAACTGTTCCCTTGAAGTGGCGCGCATAGGGAAGCAGGGTTGGTAGAGGGGAACTTGAACACTACTGAACGTAGCTGATTTGAATAAGAGGGGAAACTAGGTGGGGAAGGGGTGGACGCTCGTGGATACTGATATTGTAGACTATTTATTTATTTCTTCTCTTCTTTCTTATGTATCCTCTTGTTAACATAAACAGTATAGTAGAAGTCCGTTATAGCGAGAATTCTTAACGGCGAAACATTTACTCGCTATGGCGGATTGTTGTTATATCCAATTTTTTGTTAAAGTCGAGAAAACCCCCATACACATTAAATTCAGTATGAAATGGCAATCAGTTTGTTCAAAATTTGAGTTTTCGCGGATAATATCCACACTGCGGATTACTTGTTTGTATTTTTTCAAAATCTGATACTACGTGAAAGTGTGTGTTTAATTTCATTCTGGAAATATATATATTATCGTATTTCTCCGAATCCAAGATGACTCCCACTTTTTCCTTCAAAAAATGTTAATCAGGCTTAAAAAGTCCGGGACATAGAAGATAAATTGAGTAGGTTGCAGAAGGAAGCAGAATGTGCAGGTCTCATGATCAACACAAACAAGACCAAAGAGATGAGGATTAATTCAGATATCATGACCAGCTTGACAGTAAATGGAAAGGAAATTGAGCAAGTTGAATCCTTCCTCTACCTTGGAAGTATAGTTACAACGGATGGGGGGACCAGAGGAAGATGTTCGAAGCCATATCCGGAAGGCAAATGGTGCGTTTGTCCAGCTCTATCCCGTGTGGAAGAATAGAAACATCTCCAGGAAGACTAAGCTTCGCCTCTTCAACAGCAATGCTAAGTCGATTCTTCTATACGGCTGTGAAAC
Source organism: Anabrus simplex (assembly GCF_040414725.1). NCBI lineage: Eukaryota > Metazoa > Arthropoda > Insecta > Orthoptera > Tettigoniidae > Anabrus > Anabrus simplex. The sequence goes on along the minus strand of NC_090270.1, from coordinate 164,345,937 downwards.
ATGGAAAGTTACAAAACAGATCAATAACCAGCTACAGGTGTTCATAAATAGATGTCTGCGTCGCATAACAAATGTGAGGTGGCCAGACATAATCTCTAATGAAGATCTTTGGACCATGAACAATCAGCAGCCGATTGACATCCAGATCAAGCAGAGGAAATGGCTCTGGATTGGCCACACGTTAAGGAAGCCGGATGGAGCTGTTGAGAGGGCAATGCTGGACTGGAGCCCTCAAGGCACCAGAAAGCGAGGTCGGCCAAAGAAGACCTGGAAGAGGACGATCGAAAAGGAAATCGCAGAGGTTGACAAGACCTGGAGCGAAGTGAAGAGAATGGCCAGGAACCGTACTGTGTGGAGAAATTTCGCCAAGGCCCTATGCTCCAGAGGGAGCAACAGGAAATAAGTAAGTAAGTAAGTCAAGGCTTAAAAAGTACTTTGTAAAATCATTTGAATGTCTTTCTTATACAGTACGCATTTTTAGACTGTAGACGCCGATCATTGGCTTTAGTTATGCCGTATTTATTTTGCGGATGTACAATTATACTTTATTTCAGTGGGTTTAATAACCATTAACTTACAATTGGCATCATAATATCGAAGGGAACTCGTTGAAAATTTGCTGGTAATACACATTCCACGCGTCTCTACAATACGACGATTCATCAGGAAAATATTCTTGCTTACTATAAAACTGTTACTTTCACTCAGCGTCAGATATAACTGGTTGCTGCTACACGCACATCTTGCTTGCCAGATTGGGCCATCTTCAGCGGCTAGCGATGTGTAGGTCTTAATCCCAGACTTTGAAAGTCAACGAACGAGTTTATTGCACTGCGGTATGGCAATTCTGCCCATGTATTTTTGTGCACATACCTCACAATTTTGTCTTCGACTTCTTTAAAGCGTCGTTGTTGCGGGCCACTGAATGGATTTTTTGTGCAATACGCATTTTTAAGCTATCTTTGTCTTCACGGTAACGCCGAATATTGGCTTTAGTTAGGCCTATGCCGTATTTTCTTGCGGCTGCACAATTATTATACATTTCCAAGTGTTTAATAGTCATTAACTTAAAATTGGCATTATAACATCGACGAGAACCCGTTGAAAATTTGCCAGCAATACATGTTCCACGTATCTTTACAATACGATGATCCATCACGAAAATATTCCTGCTATCTATAAAAATTTTACTAAGCGTCTGCTACTGAGTAGCCGTGGCCTTTCTAAGCATTCGAAGGCTCGCATGTTTTGATGCCATTCTGGAGATTTGAGGGGATAATAGAATGTCATTCTCTCTTCACTATTTCCCGAGATCCATTGACGTTACACATAGGCACTGTACGACCGGTCGCCACGGCTAGAGATGTAGGTAGGCCTATGTTAAAGAGGTGGTTGTTTATTGTTAGCGGGTTTTTGTGCACGCGCGCGCGGGATTGAGAAGAAACAGTGTGGTTACTGCGGTAGTTGCCAGTGGTGTTCATTAGGCCCTACTATCAGGCCGTGAATGCAAAACGACCCTTGATTTTTCACACGAGATTCTGAGAGAAATACGTTGTCTTGGATTCGGAGAGATACGGTATCACTCCAGAGGCTTCTGTGGCAAACGTATCAGTTTTCTTCTTCAAACATCATCACCTAACCTAACCGTATATGTATCATGAAAACCTATTTTAAACGCATGTAGAGAAATGGTAACCTCCTTGCTAAAATTTGACATGGGAATAGCTTTCGGAAATTCAACTAGAAGCGAGAAAATATGAACTATCCTCTTAAACCAGTGATGTACCCTGCCATATCTTGAGGTGTATCACTTACCTACTTCAGTATACGGTATACCATAAAAATAAAGACTGAAGTAAACGATCTCTTAATTTTAAACGAGTTAACAGCTGCTGTCGGCCACGTTATTGACGCCTTTATTACGAAAACGTGTTATCCTCTTTCATTTCAAATTTTCTTTTGAGAACAGCAGTCGACGAGTATTACAAATCAACTCTAATATCGCCTTCGAATGTTGACGAGAGAGCTCGCAAATACACATAGCGCGAAAACTATACCGTACCGAAGATGATCGATCGCATTTTGTGGCAAACGTTTCAGTTTTGTTATTCAAGTAGCGTCTCATATCCTAACTTATCTGTACTATATGTATGATGAAAACACACTTCAAGCGGAGTCCGACTCGTTGGCTGAATGGTTAGCATACTGGCCTTTGGTTCAGAGGGTTCGATTCCTGGCCAGGTCGGGATTGTAACCTTAATTGGTTAATTCCAATGGCACGGGGGCTGGGTTATGTGTTGTCTTCATCATAATTTCATCCTCATCATGACGCGCAGGTCGCCTACGGGAGTCAAATAGAAAGACCTGCACCTGGCGAGCCGAACCCGTCCTGGGATATCCCGGCACTAAAAGCCATATGACATTTCATATCATTTCACTTCAAGTGGAAGTAGAGAAATCATAACCTCCTCACTATAAATTTACATGATAATAGCCTTTCCGTAATTTAACGGACGCAAAAAAATATAAACTAACCTCGTAATCAATGACGCATTCTGCCATATTTTGAGGTGTAGGCCTATCTCATTCTTACTTAATTGCGGTATTTAGCATTAAAATTAAGCGATCGTTGTTCAGTGTTCATCTTTAACGAGTTAACAACGGTTATCGGACACGTTATTTACGCATTTATTATGAAAACATGTTCTCCTCTTTAATTTTCCTCGCGGAAGAGCAGTCGACGGGTATTACTAATCGACTCCGACATTGCCTTCGAATGTCGACGAGAGAGCTCGCTGGTGGGCATAGCGAGAAAACGATACGGTACCGAAGATCGATCGCATGCAGTATAATGGCTGGGTGCATAAATATCGGCAACGGAAAAAATCGAGCGCGCAAAATCGCTCGTAATAACGGATGCGTTAGTGATAGGGTTCTCTCTGTAACTGAAGGCTAATCTTCTTTTCCTTCTTTTCCTACCGCTTTTTCCCACACCTGTGGGGTCGCGGGTGCGAACTGGGTCGCACTTGTGGATTTGGCCCTGTTTTACGGCCGGATGCCCTTCCTGACGCCAACCCTATATGGAGGGATGTAATCACTATTGCGTGTTTCTGTGGTGGTTTGTAGTGTGGTATGTTGTCTGAATTTGAAGAGGAGAGTGTTGGGACGGACACAAACACCCAGTCCCCGAGTCAGAAGAATTAATCAGAAGCGATTAAAATCCCCGACCCGGCCGGGAATCGAACCCGGGACCCTCTGAACCGAAGGCCAGTACGCTGACCATTCAGCCAACGAGTCGGACAACTGAAGGCTAATACACAGTTTAATATAGGAATTTTGAAGGGACAGGCAAAAGTTATCGTTATAACAAGGTTCTCGTTATATGCCACACTTGCTATAGCGGACTTCTACTGTATATTCTTCTTGTTCAATGTCTCATTTAAATTTAATTTGTTTCTTTCCTTCTCTGCTAAATAAATTCATAATTTTTCCACGATGTCCATAAGCTTACCTTTCTGCACTAAATGCAATACCCTTATTTCTTCCTCCACATTTGTAAATGTATGATTGTGCTCGTGCATGTGTTCTCCCATTGCCGAAAACCTTGTATACTTTACCATGTTTACGTATCTTCAAGTTCCTTCCCGACTCCGATATACCAACTTTTGCACTTTTGACATGTTAAACAATATATTCCCAAATTTTGATAGCTATTAACTATTAATTCTTTGTGAATTGAACAGAATTTTGTTATTATTATTATCGGTTTTGAAATCAATTTCTATCCCCTGTTTGCAAAATATCTTCACTAATCCATATGAATGCCTGTTATTAAACGTGACCCACCTCAGTGCTCTTCTTCCCCCCCCCCCCCACCGTTCCTTAACCCATTCCAGTCTGGGCCTTAATATCCCTTACAAACGTTCTGGACTGGGCATTTTTAAGGATTTTTAAAACATTATATATCTGTACCTGTAGGAGATTTTTTCTTTGTGCTTGTTTGAGCATCTAGTTTTGGAAAACGCTGTTTGTATCATGTCAACTATCATTTGAGATTTTAAAATTGTTTATATATTATACCATGTTATGCGAATGGAGAAAAGGTCTGACTGATAACTAAGCAAGAACAGTTTTCTGAATTACTGTTATATTTACCCTATTTTGCTAATATAAAATGTGCATTGCAATTACAAAACAACAACAATAATGAGTACAATATAAAAATAATAATTTTTCTGGTAACATTGTGATCTGGACGTTATCTTCCTCGGACCCACGGTCCAAGCAAAAGTGTTTTGAATACAAATTTTAGAATTTTGGGATGCTAGAAATATCAGTTTTACAAAAAAAATAAAAAAATAAAAAAAAAAATAAAAAAAAAATACGACATTGAATTTGAAACTATTTACTGCCCCAATATCGTATGTAACCTGTAGGTTACATACATAGGTTTGTGATGGAAAAGTATGGGATATTTTCTTTGTACAATGTTGGGTACTTTAAAATGCACTAAAGTTAAACATCAGTTCTCTATATTGAAATACCTCAAAATAAATGGAGAAAAATAAACTTTCATACAACAAATTTAGGTACACAGGTCAAATACAACAAATCATAACTCATGGAAAACTTTGTAGTAGTTCCGATTTGCATTCATTCACAGAAACACCTTACAAGTGGAACACATGACCCTACATTTAGGACTGTCACACCCTGGCAGACGGCAGCGGGAAGGCTTCATATTTCCGGGATTTCTGGCAGATGATCAGCATTCTTTTTGTGGAGGCTGTCGTGAGGCAGAGATGTTGTTGCCTTCCTTTTTTGGGGTAAGATTCCAAATGTGGTTCTGTTTCTTTCATCTTTCTCTTCCATCTCAGCTTGTGACTGTGAGTTCATAAGTGAGTGAGCCACCTCTACTCGAAAGGCCAAAAAGTTAAGCTTCTCCCTCTTGGACGTTTTTTCTGTAGCTTCAGCTCATCTATGTTCTATCCACAAAGCAGCCAGAACAAAATCAGACAGGTGGAATATCAATCGTATGGTCCATTTTTTGGTACGAGCAAGAATTTGATACGTTGCTATAACTCAATCTAAAAAATTCACTCCTCCCATATTTTCATTGTTTGAGAGGGCAATCTAAAAAAATATATTCTTTTGTTTTCCTGCACCAGCGACGACACTGACTCACTGGCTGGGTTCCTCTTCCTGCACTTCTCATTTCAGAATCAGTCCGAAGCTCATCAGTCGGTATTTTTTTTCAAAGTTCCTGTGCCTTGTACTTCACACTCAGAGTGGAGAATATCCAACAGATAAACGGAAGTGAGAAATCTGTCCATGTATACCCCTACTGCTGAGCCAGGTGGTAGAGATATACATAATCGAATTACCACTTTTTCACCGACATCCAGATTGTGTAATGCAGCATCATTCAGATAATATCTCTCTTTCCTTCATACAAGAAAAAGTCAACTGGTATTCCATCTGGAGCAGCAGACAAAATTTTTCAGGCCACATGGATTTGGCTTTCCTCTGACAAACTGACATGTAACTACCTGCCCCCAGAATGGTACTATTTGTTCATTAATGGAATATTTGTCACTTCGTGGGTTATCTAGGCAAGCCTGCTGAATGTTTCTGATCAGTGGTTTCAACTTCCAATACTTGTCACTCAATTTTTCATTTGCATCCACTTCTGTGTCATCTACAAGTTTCAGGTTGCTCCTTATCTTGAAATATCTTGCCCGCAGTCTGTGGGACCCGAGTCTTCCTGGCCCAATACATTTGTATATGGGGATATTTCTAATAGGACATAATAATGGTGGCAGCAAATAGTTCCTCATCTCTTCTACTGTGGCATCCAAACAAATCCCTTTGTCACGTAGGTATCTGCGGTTTGTAAACTCTGTCATTGTGGCAAATATGTTGCTTCCAACATATCTGTAGAATCTTGAGAGAGGAGGGAGTATTTTTGGCTTCTTTACAGGTTCTGGTGGAGGTACAGTGGAACCTCGATTATCCGTTTTTGGAGGGACCACGGAAGAAAAACATACAATACAGGAAAACGGAAAATCCGGGAACGAATGAACCATCAACAATTTGGCTAAACATCACAAAAATGAAATATGTATACTTATAATCTTACAAAGACCCCTAAACCAAACCAAACTACAGCCTCAATGGGCCTTCTGCCTACCAAGTGACCGGCCTCGGTCTGAAGGCCTGCAGATTACGAAGTGACGCATGGTCGGTGTGACGAATCATCTTGGCCATTGTTACGGGCTGTCTAGACTGGGGCCACCATCTCACCATTCAATAGCTCCTCAATTAAAAGTAATATGAATGAACCTGGAACCAGCCCTCATATCAAGGTAAAAATGCCTGACCTGGCGGGTAATCGAACCCGGGCCCTTCGGGTGAGAGGCAGGCAAATTAGACCGCAGGGCCGGCTTCAAACATTAATTACCGGTACGCTACTTAAAAATCTCGTAACTTTACATTCAGTTTTACCAAGGAAACTTCGTCAGTTTTGCTCTGAAAACTTCTTTCAGTTCAGCAACTTTGATCAGGCAGAGCCAAACTCTTCAAAAAATCTAATACCGTACCCGTAAGGGCAACGACCACAAGTAGTTTTTAATTCTCTAATCTAATGAAATAAAGCACATTAGATACAAAAGCACACAACATGATGGCAAAATCCTCGTTTTTATCTTCCATTGTAATTTGGTCACTGGTATACTGTTCATAGTCAGTTTATGGAAATCTTGTACTGCGTAAATTGGGCCTACATCAGCTTTTCAAGGTTATGTTGAACTCGAGAATATGGTTTTGAATTGTTTCGAATGTAAGTATCGATCTTCAAGTTCTTGAATGCATTAAATTCAATTCTGCCCGTCACTAATCACAATGAAATTGGAGAGAGAGAAAAATATCATTAACACTTCCGAAATTACAATTATTCGCGACCTTTAGCTCAGCTGGAAAGCGTGCTCGCTGTACAAGTTGGTATGAGTGTGAAATGATACAAAGCTTTAAATGTAATGTGCGCAAATAAAATGACTGCAGTTTTTACAACATGTTAACACAAAAACATTGAAATTCCCGTTTGTATATTAGGACGAAAACAGTAATAGGCAATCTCAAAACCTCCCATGGCTTTATGTATGTACCTAAGGTGCGACATCTGTTCTGGTCTCGATATCATAATCGTGTACGATAATATTAAAATACTACTGTAAATTTGTGTTACTTAAGAAGGAGCAGTTTTGATTCCTGCCTGAAAGGCCAGTGACTATACAGTGACCTGAGGGATATGCAGAAAACCTGTTCGGCGGTACACTCGAGAAAAGTAAAGAAAATACTGTAAACATTTAACCCTGGCCGTAATGTAGACGTTTTGCAAGTACAAAATTTGACTAAATTCATTCTGTCTTCAAGTAGAGCTGTCGAAATGCGCTCTGTCTCCTTCCAGTTGTTGTGGACATTCTCTGCTTTATGATTTCCACGGATTCTCTAAACAATACCACCCGAATGCGATGCTAAGATGGTCCCTTATGCGAGTTCGCCGCCGATCGCTTTTCCAGTACAGTACTTCCTCAAATTACGACAATGACGAGATGTTAACACCAAGATCCGTAAGTATGCTGTAGCCGTCTTTTCATGAGATGCAGTTTCTTGAAAAACGCGTGATTGTGGATTTAGCATTGATGAGACCAAAATCTCTGGACGGTTGATACAGGAAATTGTTTCTTCGAGGAACGGATAATGCAGGATTTTTACAACGTGATTTAATTAGGATGCTTGAGGGACCACGTAATTTGAACGAATAATATGGGAAAACATATTTTCTGGGAACATATAATTGAGGTTCTACTGTACTGGGGGAAATGGTTCAGATACCCTTGTACTGGACACTTCCTTGATCATTTTCTCCTTTGCTATCTTCTTCATCCTCCTCCTGAACATGTGTCCCGCCGGGGGTATAGGAAGTAAAGTGACAAAAGTTCTTTCATCCTCATCGTCAGAAAGATCTGATATATCGAACACGTCCCCATTGACAATTTCCAGAATTGCATTGGAATCTCAAGGCCTTAAAAAAAAAAAAAATTATATAAAATATTACTTCAAGTGAGACCCACTGTAACCTATAGGTTACATCTTGACAAGATATGCCACTGTTCGTTACACTTTGCCGATTCCTATAAAATTATTCATGAATTACGTATTAGTGAACTTGTAGACTCATTACTACTCTTTTTTAGAATACTAGAACTATTATTATAACTGGAAAAGTGTACTTACTTTCACTGTGATGAGATTTCCACCAATAACTTGAGGACTCCATTTTGTAAACATTCATTGTGACCAACTGTGGTGAGATAAGTGTCTGAAAGTCAGCATAGCCGTTTCCGCACTCTCTGAGATGGTATTGTAATCATTAGTAGCGGCCTGCACTGCTTGGCGACCGAGATAAAAAAGTGGGAACCTATGTAACCTATAGGTTACGCGGGGCCCGAGGAGGTTATTGAATAGCCTAACACTAAGAGGACTTCTTTTATGCCAATATCAGTATGATAATTTTCATCATTATCATCATTTTCCAGCTGACCTCCAAGTGGGGGCAGATATGGTTCCTCTCAAATTTGTCCTGTTTATCCACCTCCAGTATGGAAACTGAAAATAATTTATACCCAATTCTTCCTGTGCCAGACTGATGGAAGTTTGCCCCAAAAAGGGATTCCTTAACGTAGCAGAAAATCTATGCTTGAACTTTGCCAGAATGAATACTGTTAGATGGCTGATCTCAATTGTGTTGATAATTACAAATTTTTATTTAATTTAAAAAAAAAAATTTGTAATAAAATTATAATAATTTCATCATTAAAATTGCTTGTGTCTTAAAGAGTTGTCGCTTTACATAGCTTGAGTTATCTGTATCTGATTGAAATATATTCTCCCACAGCTGCTCTGACTACTACTGGATTCATTGAATATGCTGCCATGAATACTTGGCTGCCTCTCAGGAAGTCAAAATCTAAGAACATGCTCACACTACTGCTAAATAATTGTCTGTTAAGGTAAGCCAAAAATTGTTTTAAACATTGATGATGATGATGATGATGATGATGTTTGGACATCTTTTACACGTTGATGAGCAATTAGCATGCCAGAGTTATACATAACTATTGCTATTGTGCTCATAGTCTCAAGGCCTCCAGATGTATATGGTATCTGAACCGTGGCGACATGACTTCATTTTAAAAGCCTGACATACATTGGCTGGGATTTGATCCATGGCCACTTTTGTGAGAAGTTTGTGGCAATATCCAGCTGTTATGGCCCTCTCTCTTCAAAGGCTAATGTTAAATGAAAAAACCGGTATTCCATATCGGAAGAGTTACATGTGTATAATTGGAAATGTATTATCTCATCATAGCATCATTATTTTTTTGAATAATAAGGTGTTTTTCCATGACTGGGATAAGGAGGCATGGGCAATCTCTTTAAATTGCAAGCCGAGTGCAGAAGATCTTTTGTCTTTAGAATGTAACTGATCTGTGGACAAGATTAGTGTTGGAAGGTGGTGTTATTTAGTTGGTCCCCACTTAATAGTAATCATAATGAGAATAATTAAAGTTCAGGAATGATAACCAGATGTTGTACATAGAATTTCTCTATGTTGATGGTAGACATCTTCTGTGATCTCTTAGCTGCTGCTGTGAAAGAAGGAATAGGTCTGACAGATTATCTCTCCAGACATCAGCAGAGCACCAGTAGCATTTAGTATACCAAGCGAGTTGGTCGTGCAGTTAGGGTCACGCAGCTGTGAACTTGCATTCAGGAGATAGTGAGTCATTTTATTTCACTTGTTTCATGCATACATTTTTTGTTTCCCTCTGACTAGCTATCTATTTTTCACACATTATGTTTCAATTCAGAATTACCTTCCTAATTTCTAGAATGCCCATGCCTGCTTTTTCATTCAGCATGTAACAGGAAAGTCTGTTTTATTTGATTTCATAAGTCTTTACCAACAGCAGATAACCTATACCCAACTTGAAGTAATAATAAATAATTCTTTCAGTGCTGTAGTGTACTATGTTACATACTGTATACTGTACAAAATTCAAATGGCTCAAGCATTGAACTTTTAAAGCAGTATTGATGAAGGAGAAAAATAGTAAATACATGTACTCATAATGGTTCCATTGACTTCATTTGGGTTGGAAATAGATACTTTATCTGAACTATTTCATTGTTTTTTGTTGACAACATGTTTTTAATCATTATTGTTTAGACATTTCTAGATTCTTTTGCTTATTTTATATTTTAAATCTCTCTTTATAGGAATTAATTTATTATGACTATCTTTTATATCTCAAATTAAATAATTTCCTCATCAACTAGTGAGCATATGCAGCATTATCTGCACAGTTTGATCCAGTAGACTATACTGTAGTAATAACTTCAAGTTATCAGTATCAGTCGTACAGATTCATCCTTCTTGGGTAGCCAAGGGTGGACAGCTGAACTTCTCTAAGTATACTCAATTCCAGATTGTTTAAAATTATGGCTGAGCGAGGAACAAAACCCATTCCAGCTGGGTGGGAAACTGTTAAACTAAACTTCTAGGAATAAGCCTTTAAATAAAAAATATTTTGTACAAAAGTGAACTTCTGCCCACCATAATGGAGTTTAAAAGTTTACTATTCTAAACATACCATCAGAAGTTTCCAGGCACGTACAGTAAAATATATTTTGACCGCTTTCATTATGCTCTGTATAATACTGTGTTTACAGTGTTTAAGAATTTATTTCAACATCATTTGATGCTAACAACATTGTCTGTGTGCATAGCATGAATCTTCATATTTCTAATAATGTACTGTATCACTAAAATTTAGTTTATTGATGACCGAGATCGATAGCTGCAGTCGCTTAAGTGTGATCAGTATCCAGTATTCGGGAGATAGTGGGTTTGAACTCCACTGTCGGCAGCCCTGAAGATGGTTTTCCGTGGTTCCCATTTTTGCACCAGGCAAATGGTGGGGCAGTACCTTAATTATGGCCATGGCCACTTCCTTCCCACTCCTAGCCCCTTCCTGTCCCATTGTCGCCATAAGACCTATCTGAGTCGGTGCGACGTAAAGCAACTAAAAAAAAAAGTTTATTGATGTCTAAATGCTGAGAGAAAAAATTATATCTATCCCATCTATTTATCAGCTATTCTCACAATCAGGCAAAATTGTCAAATGACACACTGCTCAAAAAATAAATTTGATCACTTTTTTTATATACAGTAGAACCTCGATTATACATTCTGGAAACTACGTTTTCCCATATTATTTGTTCAAATTACTTGGTCCCACAAGCATCTTAATTAAATCACGTTGTAAAAATCCTGCATTATCCGTTCCTTGAAGAAATGATTTCCCGGATCAGCCGTCCAGAAATTTCAGTCCTATCAATGCTAAATCCTCGATCACACGTTTTTCAAGAAACTGTAGCTCACGAAAGGACAGCTATGGCATACTTATGGATCTTGGTGTTAATGTCCCATCATTGCGGTAATTTGAGGAAGTACTGTACCGTAGGCTACTGGAAATGCGATCAGCGGTGAACTTGCATAAGGGACCCTCTTAACATTGCATTCAGCTGATACTGTTTAGAGAATCCTTGGAAATCATAAAGCAGAGTGTGTCCTCAACAATAGGAAGGAGACAGAGTGCATTTCGACAGATCTACTTGAAGACGGAACAAGTTTAGTCAAATGTTCGCAGGTACTTGCAAAACATCTACAGTACATTATGTCCAGGGTTACATGTTTATTTTTTTAATTTTTTCGAATGTATCGCCAAACAGATTTTCGACACTTCCCTGTATAGTCACAGGGCTTTCAGATAGGAATCGAAACTGCTCCTTCTTACGTACATAACAGAAATTTAGTATTTTAATATTATCGTATACGATTATGTTATCGAGACCAGAACAGATATTGCACCTTACATTCTGTACATAAAGCCATGGGAGGTTTTGGGATTGCCTATTACTGTTTTGGTCCTAATATAAGACTGGGAATTTCACGTTTTTGTGTTAAAATGTTACCATATAAAAACTGCAATCGTTTTATTTGCGCACGTTACATTTAAAAACTTTATATCGTTTTGCACTCTTACCAACTTGTACAGTGAGCATGCTTCCAGCCGAGTCAAGGTCGTGAATAACCGTAATTTCAGAAGTGTTAATGATATTTTTTCTCTTTCCAATTTGTTTTGATTAGTGACGGGCAGAATTGAATATAATGAATTCGAGAACTTGAGGATCGATACTTACATTCGAAACCAAATTTTCGAGTTCAACATAACCTTTAAAAGTCGATGTAGGCCTAATTTACATGGTACAAGATTTCCATAAACTGACTACGAACAGTATACCGGTGACCAAATTACAATGGAAGATTTAAAAAAAAGGGATTTCGCCATCATGTTGGGCGCGTTTGTATCTAATGTGCTTTATTTTATTAGATTAAAGAATTAAAAACTACTTGTGGTCGATTGTTGTTTGGCTTGGCGTTACGGGTATTAGATTTTTCTAAGAGTTTGGTTAATCAAAGTTGCTGAACTGAAATAAGTTTTCAGAGGAAACTGACAAAGTGTTCCAGGTAAAACTGAATGTTAAGTTTCAATATTTTAAGTCGCGTACCAGTAATTTAAGGTTTGAAGCTGGCCCTGCGGTCTAATTTGCCTGCCTCTCACCCGGAGGGCCCGGGTTCGATTCCTGGCCAGGTCAGGCATTTTTACCTAAACATGAAGGCTGGTTCCAGGTTCACTCATTCTACAATTACCTTTAATTTAGGCGACCCCGGTCTAGAGAGCCAGGAATAACGGCCGAGAGGATTTGCCACACTGACCATGTGTCACCTCATAATCTGCAGGCTTTCGGATCGAGCAGCGGTCGCTTGGTAGGCGGAAGGCCCACTGGGGCTGTAGTTTGATTTGGTTTTGGAGTGTTTGTAGGATTATAAGTATAAGTTACATATTTCATTTTTGTGATGTTTAGCCAAATTGTTGATGGTTCATTCGTTCTCAGATTTTCCGTTTTCCTGTGTTGTGTGTTTTTTTTCCATGGTCCCCCCAAAAACGGAGAATCGAGGTTCCACTGTATTCATACCTCCCTCCATATTGAAGTGAAAACAGGCACGTAACTGAAACAAACTTTCTCCTTTACAACAATTTTGAATTGAAATGAAAAGTGTTATTTGGACACTCAGTGCGTGTCGTCATTGCACAACATGTCATAAACAAAATGGTCTCAGTGGTAATTGAGTGTTTTAATGAGTATTGCCATCCCTCACATAGATAACAGCTTCAACAGCTTCACATCGTCTTCTCATGTTTCTGACCAAGGCACCACATGTTCATTTGAGGCAAACTTCCTCGCTCTTCCAAAAAGAAAGAAAAAAAAGGGGGGGGGGGGGGCATTGTCAAGGATTTGTAGTTTTTGGGTAATGGATATCTCGCACGGATGCACTGCTCCAGTTGCTCCCAGATTTGCTCAATCAGAAGTCTGGACTTCAGGATGGTCACTCCATTTTTTGTTGCATTTGGTGCTCTTGCAGGAATTTCCGAACAGTGTTGGCATCATGTGCTCTAGCATGATCATGCACAAATACTGTGTTTTCTGCAAGTTGCCTCATGAGGTATTATATATAGCACTAAGATCTCGGCAATGCACCGTTGAGTAGTTAAGGATCCATTGTGCATGATCAGGATATCAGTTTTCATGTCAGGACTTATGTCTGGCCATGTCATAACAGATCCACCTCCATAAGCAACTGTAGATTCTACAGCTGTCAGATGTAATTGCTTCCCATGTCTTCTCCAGATTCACTGATGACCATCTGAACCATATAACATGAAACGGGATTCAACCAAAAATGACACAATTCGTCATTGTTTTAACTGCCAGTGCAGATGATCTCTAGCGAACTGCAGTCTCTTGCCATGATGTCTGTCTAGGGCAGATACTAGTGTGTCGAGCTTGTAGATGTACGAAATGATCCTGCCCTGGGTTGTTTCCTTTGGCGACCCATAACATTCTGGCAATGTACCTCTGCAAGTAACCTTGTTGAAGCAATGTAAGTGCACGAGTGGCTTCACTCAGTGACAGCTGCTTCTCCCGTTGTCTACCTCAGTCTGCACAATCAGCCATGACTTGTAAACCCTACACCCCACACAGACTACCTTCATTCATACTTTCAATTGAGGCACGTGTTCCTTTCAACTGACAGTGACACCTTCCAAACATCGGGATGACATTGGAGTCCTGTGTTATATAAACAGAACATGTTATTGCTATAGTAGTCCAATCCCTATCCCACTGTGCCTTTGTACAGTGTAGTTAGGAATGTCAAAAGACGTGACCATTTATTTATTATTTTTCTGTGATCAGAGTATTTTCTATAGATATTAAATTGTTCATTTTGTAGCAAGTGATATTCATTAGCAGTAACAAAACCCCCATTGTCATGAGTTTATATTTTAAATTCATTTTTAAGGATTTAACTTTCTGTAAGTACTACTGAGCATAATGTGACCCAAGAAATGCAACAGTTCAAAATCAACATATTGGGATTGAGCGAAGTAAGATACCCTAACCTATTTTTTAAATAACATGCTATTTGTTCAGGGCGTCGACTTATAGAGATCTTTTGCCCCTACTTGTACCGTGTGATATGAACCTGCATGTAATTGGAATGGAGGAAGTGTAGAGTATTGAATGTGAAGAAAAGAACGTTACGGATGGCACAAACACCCAGTCCCCAGGCCAGGGATATTAATCATTTACTATTAAAAACCCATGACCTAGCCAGGAATTGAACCTGGGGCCGCTGGGTGACAGGTGGACAGGTTGCCCCCTACACCGCGGGGCCAGACTAGCCTAACCTTAGGGGAACTCTTCAGTGATAACTGTCACCGAAATAGAATTGTAATAATAATAATAATAATAATAATAATAATAATAATAATAATAATAATAATAATAATAATGTTGATGATGATGATAATAATAATAATGCCATCTGGCTATCTGCTCGTCAATTATTTCGACGTTCTGTTTTACTCTAGGCCTACTAGATGGCAGAGTAAACCAGATTTCTCTTGAGTGTCTGTAGCTGAGTTTTAATGGATTTTGTCAGGTAAACACCAAATGTGCCACTAGGGATCTTTTACCTGCCAACTTCATACGACATGGAGTGTCAAAGGGACTTTTTCCGAACTTCAAAAATCCAACTGCCTCTGTCGGGTTTGAACCCACTATCTTGGGATCTGGAGGTTGACACACTACCACTGATCCACAGAGGGAACTGCCCCAACTACTGATAAGAGTGAAGAGGAACTGTAACAGTTCTGTAATGAAATTGAACAAGCACTGCATTCTACAAAATCCAGGGATATCACAGTCATCATGGGCATTTCAATGCAAAACGTGGAAAAGAACATGAAGGAAAATATAGGATATTTTGGACTGAGAATATAGAATGAAGGAGGAGAAACTATGGTGCAGTTCTGTCAAGAAAATAGTACTATTAGTTTGCAGCACTTTTTATATTGTATTACTAGAATGAAGATTGTACACCTGCAAAACACCCAGAAGATAACATCAACAACATTATTCTAAATCAAATTGATTTTCTATCGGAATTCCATCATGGCAGTGAAGCTTGACTCCATGGCTAAATGGTTAGCGTGCTGGCCTTTGGTCCAGAGGGTCCCGGGTTCGATTCCCAGCCGGTTTGGGGATTTTAACCTTAATTGGTTAATTCCAATGGTTCGGGGGCTGGGTGTGTGTGGTGTATTCAGCATTAGAAATCATTCTAGGTAGGACCTTAACCTTAACAGACATGCAGGTCGCCTAATAGGTCGTCTATGAGAGAAAGACCCGCATGAGGCCTCTCTGGAGGCCATATGCCATTGTTATTATTATAAGGCAGTGAAAATCTATTGTGGAACAAATATATAATCAGATCATAATTCACTAGTTGCAAGATTCGAAATGAAACTTAAGAATGTACTCCCTAAGCAACATAAGTAAATGATGGGTATCTCTCAGAATGAAAAATGGAGCTTCTTCATGGACATACTTCTGCGTACAAGTCGAGAGATACTGAAAGAATAGAGAGGTACATAATCATGAACAACCAATGAAATACTGCAATTAATGGAGAGGAAAAGACTGCAAATGGTATACAGAAAGGTACAGTGAGGTTGAAGAGCTAATATTTTAGAAATGGTATTCTATATATAAGAAAATCGAAGAACTGGTTGACATTAATTTAATAAAGGGGAATAAATTGTTTGACAAAAATGGCAGCATTATACCTGATACTAGAGAGATGTCCCGCTGTGGGTGAGGGCAGTAGAATATCACCTACGGTATCCCCTGCCTGTTGTAAGAGGCAACTAAAAGGGGCCCCAGGGGCTCTTAACTTAGGAGCGTGGGTGGGCGACCTCTGGGCCCTCAGCCGAGTCCTGGTATTATTTCCACTTACTTGTGCCAGGCTCCTTACTTTTATCTATCCTATCTGATCCGCCTTGATCAACTCTTGTTCTTTTCCGACCCCAGCGGTATTAGAACATTCGTGGCCTAGGGAATCTTTTAGTTCCACGCCCTTCATGACCCTTTCCTTTCTTTGGGCGATACCTTTATTTTTCAAAGTGTCGGATCCCTTCCATTTTTTCCCTCTGATTAGTGTTATATAGAGGATTGTTGCCTAGTTGTACTTCCTCTTAAAACAATAATCAGATGAATGTGGACTGGATGTAAAAATTAAAAAAAAAACAGTTTTAGGCTTATATGCTGGTGAAGAACAAATGTGGCTCTGAGAGCAAAGAGCTGAATGTGGCTCTTGCCATTGACTTGGAGCTAACTCGTGTCAGGCTTGCTATCTCGTTGTTGAGTCACCGGCTGTGTAACATGAAGGAAACATTTAAACAGAGGTTCAGCAAGTATCGCTTGTTTTGTATCAAATTTTATTTTCATCTCCTTTTATTACAGTTAAATTCTAGATCAAGCTTTTATAATACAGTCTAATCTTAAGCTGAAGGAAAAATGTTGCTTGTGCCACAATGCTATCAGCATTTTACATAAGCTTCTCATATTAAAGATTTCCTGTTTTGTTCAACCTGATAGTTCAAGTAATAAGCACGTTCAGGATAACATACTTCAGCAAAAGAGCATTTTCTTTAATGAAGTTTACCAAGTTCTAACTACGAGTGAATCTATCTGATTACATGAAATAAACTTCATCGTAAAGCCTGTATTGTTGTAAGTAATTACTTGTGCAATTCTTGATCATACACTCCACCTTTAAAAAACAAATTGCCTGTCTTTATTAAGACAACATTAAAATTCAATACATGTTTCCTCCTTTATCAGGACACCATCACTCAAAAAATAAATGAAACCTTAAAATTGTAAGAAGGGTATTGAACATATTAAGTATAAAAGTTCAGTAACGATTGCGTCCAGGGAATCATTCCAGAAATTCATTAGCAGTAAAATAATTGATGTGCTTTCTAAAAACAGAGTATATTAGATAAGAAAACCCAAGCACTTATTCTCAAAACCAATAAATCTGGTATTTTTTTATTTTCATTATGTCCAAAGTATTTAAATTTCCACAGTCCTCTGATTAATCTATCTGAAACCCAAATCAGTGATGCCAATGCGGTTATCTCAAAAACAGAAAGCACTTTGCAAAATCTACCGATTGAAAATCAAATTGAATTTAGATTCAATATTAGGAAAAACCTATCTAATTTATGAACGAAAAGCATAACTTCAGTTCCCCCATTTCAGTAAAGAAATCGGTTCATTGAATCAGAAAATTAAGGATAATGACCTAATCCTGACGAAAGCAGACAAGGGTAATGCAACAGTTATTATGAACAAAGAGTCGTATATCCAGAAGACAGGAGCATTCTTTGCTGGGCATTCTTTTAAGATAGTTCAAAAGGGTCTGACTAGTGGTATTCAAAGGAATCTTAAACAAATTTTCAAACAGTCTTCCTTTATTCTTAGTGAGAGGAAATCTCAAAAGTTGATCAATATGAACCCAAGTATCCCTACGGCTAGGGCACTGTCAAAAGTACATAAAAAGGATATACCCATTAGGTCCATTGAAAACTTTAAAAATAGTCGAATGTATAAGACCTCCAGATTTATTCATTTAAAAAAAACTATAATTTTACGAATAAGTCCATCAAAAATTCAGTAGAGTTTTGCAATCTGACCAAAGAGTTAATTGCACAGCTGAACTCTAAGATGCACTCTTTCATTGTTAAGAATATGTTTTCGAATATCCCATTGTTAAAAACTATTAAGCTGGTTAAAGATCATTTTGCTAAAACACAGCAAGTTAAGTAGACAAGAGATAGAGGAATTTATCAATATACTAGAATTTGTAACTTCCAATACAGTAACTGTTTTGCTTTTAATGATCAGATTTACAACCAAAAAGGTCTCCCAATGGGTGCCCCAGCTTCAGGGATCATGGCAGAGATATTATGGATCATTTGGAAAGTACTAAAATCAACGACATTAAACTTTCTGGACGTGTTACTTAAACGGTATGTTTTCCATCATCGACCACATCACGAATGGGGAAGAAGTATTCAAGCAGTTGAATAAGATCATCAGAATCATTATCTAAAGGCTTTGCCTTGTCGCTGCAACCATTGATCTCTTCTCTCTGCGATCCTTTTCATCTCTCCAAAACCTGGGCATCCCATCATCTCAACTACCTCTTCAATGATCTTCTTCCGTGGTTTCGCTCTGCCTTTCTTTCCCATCACCTTGCCTTCGAACAAGTTCTTTATGAAGTCATTATGCCTGAGAATGTGACCAAAAACTGATGCTTTTCTCCTTTTTATCATTGTTATTAAACGTCTCTGGGTGTTTATTTCTCTAAGCACTGCTTCATTAGTTTTCTTCTCAATCCAGCTACTGTAGTTCTTGTCATCTTCCTCCATAGCCACATTTCCAATACCTCTAATCGTTTCACGTTCTCCTTGAAGAGAGTCCATCCTTCACAGCCATATAGCAGCACACTCCAAATGAATGTTTTGATAAACAATTTCTTTTGTTCACTATCTAAGGATTTATTAATTAAGAGCTGCTTCTTCTCCTCAAAAGCTTTCTTACACAGGGAAGTTCTTCCTTTTATTTCCACAGTGCATCTGTTGTCATCGGTAGTAACTGATCCTAAGTAGCAGAACTTGTGCACCTGTTTTATTAAAATATTTCCAATTCTGAGATGTGCTGGTGGCTTCATTTTAGATTTGCTTGCAACCATAACATTAGTCTTGGAAATCTTTTAAGATGGATGTTAATTTGTTGAGCATGATCTGCATGTTCTTCTTGTTGTCAGCCAGAAGTGCGATGTCGTCAGCAAGTCTAATACAGTGTACAGTTGTTCCATTTATTTTAATGCCAGGTATTTTTGATTTAAAAATTTTCATAGCCTCTTCAATGTACAGATTAAGTAGAAATGGTGATAAGGAACACCCCTGTCTTACTCCTTTCCTGATCCTCACCTTGCATTCTGTTTTATTTCTTTCAATGATTACTCTTTGATTGATGTAGAGGTTTAGTATTGCTTTTCTGTCTTTCCAGTCCAAATGAATATCCTTCATAATTCTGAACAATCTTTTCCACTGAACATTGTCAAAAGCTTTTTCCAGGTCTACAAAAGCTACCTATATGTGTATGTATGTATTTCTGTTAAGCTCTAGTCTTCTCTCCAAGATGGTTTTAAGTGCTATAATAGCTTCTCTCATTCCTACTCCTTTCCTAAACCCAAAATGATCATCATCTAGATTCTGCTCAATTTTCATTTTGATTCTATTTTTTAATATGAATGTAAATAAGATGGTCCCACAGATTAAATTCACGTCAGAAACTGAAACTGAATTTTCTGGAAACCCAAACAGTCAATGCCATTAGATGAAATTCTGTGCATCTGGAAGCTCATTAAAGAGCCACATTTCACACTCTAATCCACAGAGCCTTTGATATACCTTTGTCGGACAAAGATTGAAAGAACGAATTGAATATTATTTACTTCATCGCGGGAAAAATGGTTTCACTAGGCAGTGTATTGACAAAATTATTAGGAAAGTGAGAATAAACTGGTTTCAACATTAATTAGAGAATCCAAAAAGAAAGAAAGTAATTATGTAATTTTCACTTAAAGTTATAAGAATATATACAAAATAACAAATATTTTTAAGAGACGCGATGTAAGGGTATCCTTTAAGACAGTTAATCATAATTCTCAGCTTTTCAACAATCATCACACGGTTAATAAGGTCAAGGATAAATATCAGCAATCTGGAGTATATAAACTTAATTGTAATCAATGTCCAGCAAGTTATGTGGGGCAGATTGGACGCAATTTTGCTATTAGCAGACTGGATGCAACTTTGCTATTAGATACAAAGAACATGTTAATGCCTCAAAATATACACTGAGACCTCATTAGTGCATTCCTTATTAACACGTTTTCCCGCTTACCACGTCATAAATTCGAAGTCCGGATTCTCATCATATTAAAACTATATAAAAATACCTCACTCATCGCATCACAAATTTTCGCTATTACCACATAGTAGTATCACATTTTTCCTAGACTTGAAAATGATACTGTATTTGTCATCCCTTCTGAAAGAAATGTAATTTACAGTTCGGGTAAAAGCCATCGCCACAGTTGTGTGATTACAGGAAAAGGCCTTTGTGAACTTCAGAGGTGCCAGTTAGCAGCGAGATTGCTGAATAGCAGAGTGAGCCTGTTTGTGCTTGTATTTCGCACTCTATTCAGAAGGTAGAATGTATTTTGTGTTGAGTGGTACAGTGAAATGTAGGTAATGTTTGTCGCGTGATACGGTAGCCTACATCTGGATTAGAAACATAATCTTGTGAAATTGACTAGTGTGGTGCATATTTGTCTCGTGATAGCCTAGTTATGGACATGGAAAATGTGAAATTCATTAATAACTCAATGAAGACAAAATTAAAGTCTGTCGGAAAGTGGACTGGCACAAGTGTGCAGAGGTCACAAAATGTTGAAACTTGCACTTTCGAATTTCGACTCGATCACCCAAGTTGGTCAGAGTTTTGTTCTATTCAAAATGACGGCCAAAGTTATTCCTCGCAGTTGCACATGATCAAATGTAACCTCCAATTCACTGTCTTAAGAGTTTGACCAGAAAATAATGTTTAACAACCCACTGTTCCGAAATAAAAGGCTTCTACTGACATTTGTTTTAGAAAGAGTGTGATCCGCAGAAATACTTTGATATTTTTGTTGGCCCCTGTTCATATGTTTTCATATTTGTTGTCTGGTGTTTTTCACACCTTTCAGTGTACCACTACTTGTTATTTTATAATCCCCACCAGAAAAGGTTTTCATATTTGTTCTCTCTTGTTTTCACACCTTTTAATACTTTACTCTCATCTTTAGAAATGGTAGATAGGCCTATACTTTTCAATGTACCCGCGGATACACGACATAAAATACCCTCATGTCGAAAAAAGTCGTATCTAGTGTTTCCATATCCCTGCTGGATAGTTTTTATTTGTATATTTGTATATTCATTAGTACGTTTTCTCACTTAACATGTCCTTTTTTTCCTTGTGCCCTGCCGAAACATCTTAACGAGGTTTCACTGTAATCTATTTTCAGCCATGAGCTCCCACTTGGTTGATTTTAATCATTCATTCACCTCTTTGGAGCAACGTCTTTGGATTTTATATTTAAGTAGGAAAGGTAATTTCCTTAATATCTGTGAAAACATCTTTATAAATTTTGATCAGAAATGTAATCCCTCTTACAATTTAAATGAGATTTCAGAGGAGTTAAACATTCTTACTGAAGAAATTACTGATAAATTCCTCAAGCTAGGCTCCTCATTAGGTCAACACTCTCTCCCTCCCCCCTCCCACGCTGGGTCAGCCCCTCCTAGATAGCTCGCCTCCCAAACGACTTCCCAGTACAGCACTTAGTTAGGCGCTGGAACTCAAGGTGAGCCAGGCCGATTCGGACAGGGCAGAACGTGAGTAGCCGGATGTGCCAGTACATTACTTAAGACTTGAACCGTGTGTTTGGTCTCCTCCCGCCTTAAAGGACTTGGTTCCTGTGCTGTGCTCCTGGCGAGCTCATTGAAAATTTACTACCATCATTGTGCGTATTTCTGAATGTCCTAGGCATTGATTGTGTAATAAATGTGTCTCTCCCTGTTCCTCACTTATGGCTCCATGGACAAGGAATTCTTTCCGTCCTGGGGCGTCCCTCCGTATTTGCATTTCTTTCGTATGTCGATCGTCTGCCATGCTCCCTCGCGTGTACTTACCCCCTCCCGGCTTCTCCGAGAGAGGGGCGTGATGACGTTGGTATCGGGACCTACCCCTCCCGGCGAGCCAGTGTGCCTCGCCGGGCGGTGGTCCGTCTCACTTACCTGCTGCTCTTGGTGGAGAGCACTACTCTTGGGTCGAACCAAGGACCGTGAGAGGGGCATGGGAGGTAAGATCTACTGGTTTGCTATGTGTTGGTAGGATGATGGGAGGAACTAGGAACTTGTACAGTTATGTAACGCCATGTATCTGGTTGTAATTGATCAGGAACGGCTTGGTGCCGAGATATTTTGTGAAAGTAACGTAAAGTAACTTAAAGTGTTGTACGTTTCTTGTAACATGAAAGAAAGATTCCAGAATGTTCTGGACGTGTAGTCGGGAAGTATGCGTGTCATTGTGAGTTCACTGATAGTAGAGTTTTCCTTACCTTGTAACTGGCGAGCTGTATATACGTTGTAGCGCTGTAGTGATTAGTAAGACATTCATTTGGTACCAAGGTGCGCAGCTTACGTTATGTTAAGCCTTTTATTAGAAGAGTGGAATTCCTCTTATATTTTACAAGGATGAGAAATGGAAACGGGTTAAAACCCTTCTTTAGTTATGTTATGTTGGTTTTCGTGCGCTTCCGAATTGGTTTGTTTTACTGTGTCTATGAATAAAGTTGTTGTCAAGCTGTTTGAATTGGGACTTGACATTATCCTCTGGGTTGGACCCTACATTTATGTCCAGATCCCTGGCCCGCTCTCCTTTGGGTCATCCTGCCGGGGGTACACCACAGTGGTGGCAGCCAGGAGCGTGGTTCGATCTGGATTTCCTTTTTTTTTCATTTACTTGCGAAATTTGAGCTCCCAGAGCTCTCTCGTCTCGGTGCTTGTAATTTTGCCTTGTGTGTTGTATCATTTACACGATGTCTGCTCGCGACATTATTTATCCGGGAGCTTTGCGGAAGGAGGAATTGCTGTATGAGTTAGCAATACGTAATTTGGAATCGAAAGGGACAGTTAAGGCCGATGAACTCTTGTTGAGGAACAATTTACATCGGAATGTCTCAGCGGCCTGTTATACCGAAAGCGAGGTCACGAGTTCGGTATCCCTTATTGAGACTAACCTCTCTGATATCGCCTCAGTGATGGATTTTCTGGAGAGCGACGTCGCTTCGCCCCATCAACTTAAGAGAGTGCAGGGTCGTTTGATGCATTATGTTCATCGTGTAGGTGATTTGCTGTCATTAGAATTAAAGGAGGAGGTGTTAAATCAGGTTCAGGATTTACAGGTCAAATCTTCTACACTTTTAGAGAAAGTTGAGACTTGGCTAGCTGACCCGTCCATCAAGACTAAGCCAGTGTTACCTTCCACTGCGGCGGTGGTAGGCGAGTTAAACCAACCCACTCCTGACCTTGGGCCCGACGGGCAGCGAACTTCCCTCGAGCCGCATTTCTCATCTTTAGAGCGTTCTTCAAAACAGACTACGAGGCAACAGCCACCTTTGTCGCCGCAGGTTTCACCATTTTCGAGTATTCCTCACCCATTGAATAACATGCTGAAGGACAGCCCGCGCTACTCAGTGAATTCGGCGAGTGATGTGGTTGCATTTCTTCGTTTTCTTGTCGAATTCTTGGATCACGCTCAAGTATTTGGGTTGACGCATGCACAAATTTTACAGGTGATCTATCCGCATACTGTTGGAGTTCTTTCTGATAAGATTGTTAATGCTATATCGGAACAATTATCGTTGCATCAGTTTCATGCCCATATACTAACTCACTTTATCCCCGCTAGGGCTCTTAATTCTTTGGTGCAACAATTCTACTTTCGTGTGCAACGTTTAAATGAGACCTTATCAGAATTTATTTCTGACATTAAATTTTATGCCAGGGTATTCGCACTTGATTATACGGAGGAGCAGGTGGTTTCGACTATCGTGGAAGGGATTACTCCGTCGTATCGTTCTTGCTTGTGTTTTGTGTCTCAGCCTCGTAACTTTGCCGAGTTGGAAGCTATGGTCGTCTCGGCGGAGGGCATTCGACATGCCGACTCGCTTCGCGATCCTGGTCTTTCTTCTGGCCGGGGTGTATCTGAGCGTGCTGTTACTCGTAAACCCGCCCCGTTAAAAATATGTTTTGGCTGCGGCGCGTCTGATCATCTCCGTAATAAGTGCCCTTCTCGATCTCTTCAGGCACAAGGGCCTAGCCGTGGTTCGAGTACCGAGGGGCCGCCTAGGGTTTCGAAGGTTGTATGTTTTCGCTGTGGGACCCCGGGTCATGTAGCGAGGGATTGCACGAAAGGGCCGAAAGGTATCTGACTAGACCGGCAAAAGGCCAGGGACAGGCTCATTAATTCGCCGTCGCCTAGTCAAAATCATCGTACGACTCCAGGTGAACGTTTGTCATCCTGTCCTGCCGAATGTTTGCAGATAACGACCGAGAATAAGGGGGTAGCTCCATTTGTCAAGGCCGAGATTAATAATGAGCCAGTGACGGCACTCTTAGATACTGGAAGTGTTGTTTCCTTTGTAAGCGAGAAGTGGTTTGGTCTGCATAAATCTGTGTGTAAATTTCCCGTCGTCCACCCGGTTTCCTTTTCCTGTGTGGCTGCTAATTCTTCTAGAGTTGAAGTCTTGGGAGTTGTGAAGTGTAAGATTCGTGTTGCTAATTTTTCGTGGAAATTTCCGTTGTATGTGGCCAAAGATTTACCGTGTCCTGTAATCTTTGGATCTGATTTTTTCGCTTACTCAGGCTTGGTTTTGGATATACAGGAAGGGTCCTGCTGGTTCAAATTTTGTCGTGATGTTCGGATTCCTGTATTGCGGTCTAACTCGAGTTCTTCTTTTGCCGTGGTGCCCTCTGAGGACGAAAAGGGCTCCGATCTTAGCCATTTGCCCGAGGATCAGGCCAAGAGCATTAGGGAGTTGTGTGATGCCTTTCCCGAGGTTCTGACGAAAAATTGGGGATGACTAACTTGTTGGAGTACAAGATAGAGGTCTCAGATTCTATTCCTGTTAGGAGTCCGCCCTATCGTCTTTCTCCCCCAAAAATGCGAGCATTGAAGGAGATCATCGATAACATGTTGCAGGAGGGAATAATTCGGCCTTCCACGTCCGCTTACTCCTCACCCATATTTCTCGTGCCTAAGCCTCAGGGAGGTTACCGTCCAGTTTTGGATTATAGGTCATTGAATAAGAAGGTGATATTGCAATCTGTTCCGCTCCCAGACTTGCATTCCTGTTTTTCGTGGTTCAGAAAGGCTAGGTATTTTACCGTCCTGGATTTGAACCAGGCATATTATCAAATCCCTTTGGCAGAGGAGTCCCGTCATTTGACAGCCTTCGCAACCGACTGGAACCTCTACGAATTTTGTCGATTGCCCTTTGGCATTTCCACTGGCGCTGCGGTGCTTAGTAGGCTTCTAGATCAGTTGTTTTCGGATATTAAATTCAGTTATCTTTATCATTACCTCGACGATGTCGTCATCTATTCGGAAACCTTTGAGGAGCACCTTGACCACCTGCGCGAAGTGTTGTCTAGACTGCGTAACGCTGGCCTGACGGTTAAATTGTCGAAGGTTTCCTTTGCAAAGCCGCAGATGTCCTTTTTAGGCCATATAGTGTCATCTAATGGAGTTTCAGTCGACCAGTCTCGCACCCGGGCCATTGATGAGTTCAGACCCCCACAGGACGTTAAAGGCGTCGCCCGCTTCATCGGGATGGTAAACTTCTTCCGTAAGTTTATCCCTAACCTTGCTAAGCGTGCTGGGCCTCTTAACGCCCTCCGGCGTAAAGGGGTGAAGTTTGAATGGGGTACTTCACAACAAGCAGCCTTCGAGGATCTGAAGTTGGCTATAACTAATGCTCCCATACTTGCGATGCCCGATTTTTCCAAAACCTTCATTGTTCAGACCGATGCTTCAGCCTCGGCGGTTGCAGCTGTCTTAATGCAGGAATCCGACCTGGGCCGGCGACCTGTTGCTTACGCTTCCAGGACCTTGACTCCTCTTGAAAGTAAATATTCAGTCTATGAGTTAGAGGGTTTGGCTGTGTTGTTTGCCCTAGAGAGGTTTCGAATGTATTTAGAACATGTAAAATTCGAGCTTGAAACCGATAACCAAGCGTTGAGCTGGGTCCTGGGTAAACCTAGGAAAACGGGCCGTCTAGCTCGGTGGGCCATAAGAATATCGGCGTTTCAGTTCGATGTACGGCACATTCGAGGCTCGGACAATGTTGTGGCCGATTCGCTTAGCCGCATGTTCACTGGTCAGCCTATTCAGGATGATGACTCTTCTGACCCTGAGGTCCTAACTTCTTTACCCCTGGCTGGAGCGATCTTGACTGATGCCCCGTTGTTATACCATGATCTTGCAAAATTCCAAGTGGAAGATCCTATCTTAGGGCCTATTGTCCAGCAGTTGAAAGAAGGCAAGATTGTTAACCCATATGTGTTAAGAAATGGTGTCCTTTGCTGTCCCTCCCGCTCTGATCACAAGATGAAAGTTGTTGTTCCATCGGTATTAGTACCTATGATATTTAAATATTTCCATGAAACTCCCTTGGCTGGTCATCTGGGAGTGTTTAAGACCAGGGAGAAAATTCGCGAAAACTTTATTTGGAAGGGGCTGGATGCTGAAGTCCGTGAGATGGTCAAAGCGTGTAAGATTTGTAGGATGAGCAAGCCTGCCCTTAATACTCGGGTCGGCCTGTTGTCTTCTACCCAGGCTACGCGACCCATGCAACGTCTATTTATAGATTATGTGGGACCCCTCCCCAAGTCAAGGACGGATGGCAATAGATTTATATTTGTTTGTGTCGACGGCTTCACTCGTTTTTCTTGGTTTTTTCCGACGAGGTTAGCCACGGCAGAGTCCACCATAAGGTGTTTAAAAACCATATTTTCTTCTTTTGGTCCGAGCCAGTACTTGGTGTCCGATAATGCGAGGGCGTTCACGTCGAATTTGTTCAGAAAGTTTTGCTTTAGCCTGTCCATTACGCATGTGACAACGTCCCCGTACCACCCCCAACCCTCTTATGCAGAGAGAGTCAACCGCAATTTGCGGGCCGCTCTCATCGCCTTCCATCATGACGATGTTTTGAGATGGGACACTTCGTTGCCATGGCTGGCTTTCGCATTTAATTCTGCTGTACATGAAGCGCATCAGTTTTCTCCTGTGTCTCTTATGTTCTCCTTCGTTCCCAACTCTCCACTCAGTAATCTCTGGAACATTGATGAACTGTTACCAGAGAGGATTGACCCCCTTAACATCAGGGCAATTTGGAAAAAGGCTAAGGAAAACCTCAAGGTGTCCTATGAGAAGAAGAGAGAACGTTACAATGAGGGGCGCCGACCGACCGATCTCGCTGTAGGAGATAATGTTTTTGTTAAGAATTTCGTGCCTTCCGGGAAGCTCGCTCCTAGATTCCGTGGACCGTATGAAATTATGGATTTCTTAACGCCGGTCACCTTGTTGGTAAAGGATCCGGAGACGGAGAGAGTCTTCCGAGTTCATCTTTCGCAAGTAAAGCCTGCTTAGCGTTTCAGCTACGGGTACCTTGGTTTCATGTGGTATGAAGCTTTAACTCGGTTATCCGGAGAGTTTTGACTCATTTCCATTCTTGTCGGAGATATGCTCTTCCCTTAGTTAGTTTAAGTTTGTTCTTCCCTTTTTAAGAAAAACAAATCTGGATGTATTATTTATTTATTATGAATGATTTAGTGTGAGTCCTCCCGGAGTCCTATCGCACCCGTACTGCTCCCATGCCCCCGGTCCGGTCCCCTACACTGCATTGGTCCCCTGTACCCTGTACCGGTGGATGGATATCTTTCGACATCTTTGCTGGCCTTCTGCTTTATTTTACAGTGGACTGGAGTATCCACCTACGCCCACTGCTCCATGAGAAGGGCCCCTCGTGGCTGCGATTCCTGGCGATCATTGACTCCAGCCGCCGTGTCTTACGGCTACCGAGTTCAGAAGGATTGGGATTTCCAGCGTCTGAGTTGCCTAAGGAGGCTCCGAGACGGTCCGCTACTGTGGCCGTTGTCCTGCATGCATGCCGCTCAAGGTTTGGTTGGGTTGTATCCCAGCTATGATGGTTGCCGGCCCTGATGGCCCACCTTTCCCCTGGCGATTGCTGGGGACATCTTCATTGAACTGAATGTTGCCATATCCCGGGATATACTTGTCAAAGACTCGCTACTTCATTGTGGTGTACAGTAAGAAACTATTTTTGATACAGCAAGAATGTAAAGTCAGAGATAGGCTTGGCAAAGACTCGCTACTTCATTATGGGGTATAGTAAGAAAGTAATTTCAGTGCTAATCTTGGCAAGAACTCGCTATTTCGTTTAATGTACAGCAAGAATGTAAATTCAGAGATAATCTTGGACTCACTACGTCATTTTGGTGACCAGCAAGAGTATTAATTTTATATATTATCTGGGCAAAGACTTGTGTCTTCATTTTTATGTGCAGCAAGATGTTACTTTTGTATATAGTTATTTATTGTAAAGCAAGAACACTATTGTATATCCAGCAAGTATTCAAGATAATGAACTTTATGCGGCTGATCTTTATGGAAGGAAAACACTTTGGTCAACCCTGGGTTGGTGTTTTGGGGGGGAGGTCTGAACCGTGTGTTTGGTCTCCTCCCGCCTTAAAGGACTTGGTTCCTGTGCTGTGCTCCTGGCGAGCTCATTGAAAATTTACTACCATCATTGTGCGTATTTCTGAATGTCCTAGGCATTGATTGTGTAATAAATGTGTCTCTCCCTGTTCCTCACTTATGGCTCCATGGACAAGGAATTCTTTCCGTCCTGGGGCGTCCCTCCGTATTTGCATTTCTTTCGTATGTCGATCGTCTGCCATGCTCCCTCGCGTGTACTTACCCCCTCCCGGCTTCTCCGAGAGAGGGGCGTGATGACGTTGGTATCGGGACCTACCCCTCCCGGCGAGCCAGTGTGCCTCGCCGGGCGGTGGTCCGTCTCACTTACCTGCTGCTCTTGGTGGAGAGCACTACTCTTGGGTCGAACCAAGGACCGTGAGAGGGGCATGGGAGGTAAGATCTACTGGTTTGCTATGTGTTGGTAGGATGATGGGAGGAACTAGGAACTTGTACAGTTATGTAACGCCATGTATCTGGTTGTAATTGATCAGGAACGGCTTGGTGCCGAGATATTTTGTGAAAGTAACGTAAAGTAACTTAAAGTGTTGTACGTTTCTTGTAACATGAAAGAAAGATTCCAGAATGTTCTGGACGTGTAGTCGGGAAGTATGCGTGTCATTGTGAGTTCACTGATAGTAGAGTTTTCCTTACCTTGTAACTGGCGAGCTGTATATACGTTGTAGCGCTGTAGTGATTAGTAAGACATTCATTTGGTACCAAGGTGCGCAGCTTACGTTATGTTAAGCCTTTTATTAGAAGAGTGGAATTCCTCTTATATTTTACAAGGATGAGAAATGGAAACGGGTTAAAACCCTTCTTTAGTTATGTTATGTTGGTTTTCGTGCGCTTCCGAATTGGTTTGTTTTACTGTGTCTATGAATAAAGTTGTTGTCAAGCTGTTTGAATTGGGACTTGACATTATCCTCTGGGTTGGACCCTACATTTATGTCCAGATCCCTGGCCCGCTCTCCTTTGGGTCATCCTGCCGGGGGTGCGGCACAAGACTAATTAGCCAATTTATTTTATTTTTGCTTAAGATTATTTCTATGTTTAGGCCTACATTATTATTATTACAGCTCAACTCTCAAAGCAACTTATGCAGTTCAAATCAAATATTCCACCTCCTTGTAAATTTGCTTACAAAGCAACCAAGGCTTGCATCACTCTGTGCACATTACAGACAATTACACAGCAGTCAACAACGAGTGCATCAAGTATTCATTCATCACACAAACAGGCTCACCTAAGATTTTAATCCATGTTGTTTTAAATTCTGATGTTTTAGTATCATTATGACATGACGTTCCATACGTCGTATTTTAGCTGGACACAATCATTTTTGAATTTTTATACTTAATATGTTCAATATCCTTGTTAGAATTTTAAGGTCTGTACATTTATTTTTCGACTGAAGATGTCCTGCACTTGTCCCATTACTTAAAAAGAAAAAACTTATCATTGCAGTGTCTAATGAGTCAAATGCTCAAAATATTTTAAAATATTCTCCATCAGCAGATCTTCAGAAAATTAGAACAGGATGTGAGTGAAACACAATTTGGATTCAGAAATGTGCTAGGAACAAGGAAAATGTTGTTCACCCATAATGTGCTATTACAGAGGTGCTTGGAAGTCAACCAACCAGTGTTTTCTTTTTGGACAATATTTGTCATGACTACCTCATACAACTGCCCAGGAGGAAGAATTTGGACATAAAGGACATTCGAATCACCAGCAACTTTCATTACAATCAGACTGTTGTAATTAAGGAAGGGAGGGTTTTTGCTGATGGCATAGAAATAAGGCATGAGACAGGATTGTGTCCTTCCATCCTCCCCCCTCCTCCCATTATTATTTCCATATTTAAGTAGTTCTGAAGGAAGAAATGGCAGTTATCAAAGTTAACGATTAACTAGATAGCAACTTATTAACAACTACCAAAAGACTGAGTCATGGAAGCTAGTGAGCAGTTGGCTTAACACTTAATGTCAGCAAGACTCATTGTATGATAATATGTACAATACTACATCTAGGTAACTTGATGATCAATGGAGAAACAGTACAGAAAGTATCAAAATACAAGTATTTAGGCACTAATTGTGAATGATGACAATGACTGTACTGAAATAAAGACCAGAATATACCAACCAGAAACTGTATTCAATAAATTGAGCAAAGTGTTCTGCAGCAAGGACCTTAGTCTAAATCTAAAGACCAGATTTGAAATGTTACATCGTCTTGGTCTTGTTCTGTGGAGTGGAAACCTGGGCTCTGAAGAAAAGGGAAATGAAAAGGTTGGAGGCTTTTGAACTGCAGACTTACAGAAGAATATTGCGATGGAGTTGGATAGCTTGGTTCACAAATGATGAAGTAATGAGACAGGTGAGGAAAAGAAAGGAAGCCTTAAATTCAGTCAAGGGCCTTTGATGTTAGGCTCCTTAAAACAACAAGCATCATCAAGCATCATCAAATTCAGTCAAGATCAGAAAGCTGTAATCCTTGGTTATGTGGTGCGAGGATAGGAATATCACCTATTACAGTTGGTCACTCAAGGGAAGATACAAAGCATTAGATCACACGGAAGAAGATACATTTCTACTGTAGCACTACTGAACTATTGTGGGTTGCAACATCTAAAGCCCAGATCACTGTGGCTGTTGGCAAACTTTTGAGAGAAAATGGCACTTGAAGAAGATGAAGTACTGAGACTTCAGAAGAAATTTAGTAAAAGATTTTATTAATCCTTTACAAGTCCAACTTTACATAGTAGAGAATCCTGTGTTTTATGTTTTTATAATGCCATATTTAACAAATTTTATATCCAAATGGACTTACTGTTTTTAGCTTGAAAAATGTCCTGTTATTCATCAAAATGAGTATATGGACATAAAAATAAAAATATGTCATGCAAAGATAACATAAGCACAAATTCAAAATTCTTTCTATTTTTTTTAAGTTTCACTGACACTGTTTGACTATGAAATAACTTTTAGATTTTACATTTTCGCCACATCCATGGTGTCTGAATAGTGCCACCTCAGATTCTATTCATCCATAGATTTCAATTTTGGCCTGAGGTTTGGAATAGGTTTTCAGTTGAGGTAGTTGAGAAACTACCTGATATGAAAGGCAGTGAACTTGGTCAGGAAAGCCAAGTAATGAGGCTGAAGAAGATAACATTAACCAAACAACTGAGTCATGGAAGCTAGTCAGCAATCGGCTTAACACTTAATGTCAGCAAGACGCATTGTATGGTAACATGTTGAACACTACACCTAGGTAGACCGAGCTCGATAGCTGCAGTCGCTTAAGTGCGGCCAGTATCCAGTAATCGGGAGATAGTGGGTTCGAGCCCCACTGTCGGCAGCCCTGAAAATGGTTTTCCGTGGTTTCCCATTTTCACACCAGGCAAATGCCGGGGCTGTACCTTAATTAAGGCCACGGCCGCTTCCTTCCAATTCCTAGACCATTCCTATCCCATCGTCGCCGTAAGACATATCTGTGTCGGTGCGACGTAAAGCAAATAGCAAAAAAAAAAACACCTAGGTAGCTTATATATATTCCAGACTAGTATGTTGCCGGCCTCACAAAACTCCAATATCGGGAGGCCATTTGACTAGACAGCAGTAATTTAAGCAGGTCAAAGCTCCTGATAAGCTACGAGGCATGTTTTATAAGTATCGTTTTGATATAGAAAAAAAGTAATGCAATTTTTTAAACAATTCCTTTTTTACATATAAGCCTGTACTTTAAAGTAAGTTCCAAACATACTGTATTAAGACACTTGTCATATCATGAAACCAGCTTCTGAATTCCATCCTCATAGAAATCTAATGCCTGATGTGCCAGCCACTGGAGCACGGTCGTTTTTTAGGTCATCATCATCATCGTGGTGCCGATCTCCTAAATGCTTTTTCTGGTGCAGAAACAAGTGATAGTCACTAGGCGCTAGGCCAGGACTATATGGAGGAGATCAAATTGTTCCCAACCTAATAAAGTGATGAGGTCTCGGGTTCAAATAGCTGTGTAAGGTCACGCATTTTCATGAAACAAAAGAATCCCCTTTGTGAGCATGCCATACCGTGTATTTGGAATTGCACAACGGAGTTAACATAAGGTCTCATAATAAGTCTCAGCATTTATTGTGTCAACTCAGTGCAAAAAATCCACAAGCAACACTTCCTGCCTATCCCTAAACACAGTTTACGAGCTGAAATTGTTTACTTTCACTTCACTTTCTTGGGTGATGTTGAGTGTGTCCATTCCATAGATTGCTGTTTTGATTCTGGCATAACATAAGCCACCCGTGTTTCGTCGCCGGTGACAGTTCGACTTACGGACACATCACCTTCATTACTATACCATTCAAAGAAAGTCAAAGCACTGCCTACGCGTTTGGTTTTGTAAACTTCTGTCAGCATCCTCAGTACCCATTGTGAGCACAACTTCCAATAATCTAGCTATCCTCCCCACAATTTCATAAAGAACACTCCTTGATGCTTCTCGTCGTGGACCTTAGTACGGCCTTTGTTAAATGCTTTAACTCATCTTCTTACCATTCCTTCACTCATAGTGTGTTCTCCATACACTTCACTAATCTGCCAATGAATTTCAACAGCTTTCACGTCTTTTGCATTTAGAAAACAAATTACAACGCGCACGTTACACTTGGCGGGACCATTAATTGTCAGAGGCATTTTCAACATGCACAACCAAACGTAAATGCAGGTGAATACTTTCGTAATGATGTTTGTGGCTAGCCAACAAATGTACTACTGAGCGCATGTGCTCTGAAACACAACCGAAGCGCTGCAGCGGCCATATTTAAAAGTGGTACTTACTTAAAAGACATGCCTTCGTATGTTGACTACTTTACTTCCCCTCCCCCGTCTGAGGAACAATGGGCTAAGTAACATAATGACTGACGTATAGAATCTCTGGCATAGTTTTGTCGTTTTCGTTATCGAGACACAGTTGTGCAAGCTCTATGGACCGGTAGTGGGGTGTCACCTTCTCGACCCCAAAATCACAGATGAACCAGCAGAGGTGGTGAAATTTGTGAAGGGCAGAAGAAAGTACATTTGGCCCTCCACATTGTATGATGTTGGCATGTAATAAATCTGTGATGACACATTTGGTGTTTACCCAACAAAAGTAAATAAAACTGATAGATCGCCCAGTGGAGATCCGTTTCTCTACCATGTGGCAGAGTGAACCAGACATTAAAATTGGTTCACAGGCACCATAGATGGCATCAAATCAAAATGCCTGTACGTAGTATTTGAGGCAATAATAATATTCAGTAAGCACTTTACAGTTATAATGCCAATGGTTGTTAAGTGTTTGGAAACTTTTGACCGTCATTAAGGCCCTTTGATGATATACACTCCTTGACTAGCTCTTGGAATATTATTATTTAATGTGCTGTAAATGCCAAATTATTTTCAGTATTATTCAGTTGTCAGTATGAATTAGAAATCATGACTTTTGTACAAACATATGAGAAATCAGGTGGTCCTTCAAATCAGTTTAACTTAAAAGCTATGCCTCTCACTGTGACTTGGTTCAGGTAGATAATCTATTGTCTGTATGTGATATTGGACAGATGGGAGCCAGAAGTATATGCCCAATGAAATTCACATTTAAAACAGATTTGACTGTTAAGAACATCCCACTGTGAAGTATTCTATTCTGTATATACTACAGATCTCTGCATATGGTAAAGACTTGTGAAGAAATTAGTATGTTAAGTTTTACATAACTTGAGAGACATTCTATTTGACAAAAAAGAATCCACCATAAATAGAGTATAGTTTCAGCTTATTCAATGTTAATTTGCTAGTTATGACTTTCATATTTATTTACTTTTTGTAATATGCTCTGTACAGCACAATACTACTTAGTAGACTACTGTCAGAATTTAAATATAATGATTCCCTATATACACTACTGTAAACAATATGGTGCTCTTACTTTGTCATGCAAAATGGCTCTCATGGACTCAGCATTGCTAACACACAGGGCAAAAGATAAAATAGAAGTACAAGATTCCTTCTTATAGAAAATTGAGTTTGTAACATTGGTCTGTAAGGGAGTGACTTATGGTAAATCCCAGTCTTTATCAGGAACTCTCTGAAATTATTTCTTTAGAATGAGCTGGAGTTAGCTCCTTTAAGACGTAATTCCTTTGGGAAGGATGTTTCATTTTACGGTTTAATACATTGTTGTCAACAACTCGGCATATGTCTTCTGCAAGATCAGCTGCACAGAATTGTTGGTTAGGCACTCTCCTTCTACTCTGAATGTTGTGAAAGTAATCCTTGCCTAATTGGTTGGCATTTAAAAATGCATAAATACAGTAGATTGTGGACAGTTGTATTTAGTGGCATGTTAAGCAGCCCCTTTCCAGCGTAAAATTATGACACTCTAATGTCTCTTCAATTGGTATAGCGTTTAAGAAATACCAAACACACAGCATTATTATTTGCATTGTCCATGTGAATTCTGTATAAAGAATACCTTTTTTACATGACTCGATATAATGATCATAGAACCTCTTGCTTTATGTTGGTTTTGAACCATAGGAATGTAACTTTCTCATTTTAAAAAAAAATCTCACATACATCATCTAGGATTCAAATCGTGGCTACTTGGATGAAGAGCCGATGTCATTGTTGGTATATGTGTATTATTCTTCTTCTATTCTATTTGGGCCTCTATGGACCATGGAGTAACAACTTCATTATATTGGATTCGTGTTCATCTTCTTCCGTCCTTGCCTTTGATATTCTGCCAATATTGTCTCATTTGGTCGCTTATTAATTTCCTGCATTCTTCCAAGGTTTCCTTCCCTTGAAGCCTGGTATCATATATCTGAAATGGTTTCTTTCTTGAATATTATCCTGTTTCATACCCATTTTCTCCATATCTAAACGGGTTTCAGTGAGCCACCTTTCTTCCCTTCAGAGTGCACCGGGATCTTTCTTGTAAATCTTTCATGCTTCATTGTTAGGAGATGCCCATAAAACTGGACTTGTCTTTTCCTCTTAAATTCCACAGTTCATTCAGCTTCTTTGTACAGTTCATTGTTTGGCCTCATTCTTTGTTTTCCATTAACATAACTAAGCCCTAGAATCTTCCTCTCCTTCTTCTCTGTTGTATCAATCCTCTGCTTTTTAGCTCCATTACTTCAGTAGCATGCAGTCAAAATATGGAGTAAAATTGAATAGTGCTCTGCTCTCGGTGTGCATGTCATAGCATTTTAATATGTCTTAATTTTGTTCTTGAACTAATCAACTTCTTGGTGTACACATCTTTTGTTAATTGGTATGGGCAGGTCCACCTTTTGGATTCTCCCTTTGATTGCTTCTTTTTCTAAACCGTTGTATTGGATCACTTCCCCGAGATATTGAAGCTCCTAACTTTCTCTGTCTTTCCTTCGTCTGTGTTCATAATTTATAACCGTTAGGCCAGCAGACTGAAGAAAATTTTATGTTTGTCATATATTTCATTTTCTCAAATGAGATCTGTAGATTGGTCTTAATGGTGTCTTCTCTGAGGATGTTATTAGTCTCCTGGATAATTCAACATAATTCACAAGGATTGCCAGATCATCTGCAAAAGCTATGTGTATTATTATGGTGTCTGTTTTAATGTATATATTCCAGACTTTCTAGGGAGGTGATGAGAAATGAAACAGGTGAACATTAAAAAAAAAAAAAATTACAATTCCCATACACCTTGGAATACAAACTCACTTTCCTTCTAACACTGGCAAGTAGGGATGGGAATTCTTCTCGATTGAAAGTTTAGGCCTGCGATCCAAAAATGGAGTAAAATTGAATAGTGCTATGCTCACTGTTTGCATGTCATAGCATGTTCAATATGGGATTCAAAAACACTTTTAGAGGATCATATTTTTGTTTAATTTATTGTAACTTGAAACTAAGTTCTCTCTTGTTTTGTTATAATTTCCAGTTTTTATAACTACTTGTTTAGAAAAAGGGAATGAAATAGAAAAGAACATTGTTCAATCTATAAATGCAGTCTGCAAAGCGGAAGGCTACTATCAAATGCTTGACTGACTTCAAATGTTTCATAGCTTTTCAAATTGTGAATCATGTCCAACATATCTTTGCTTTTGCAACTAATACGCCGGGAATAGCATGTTCATACATTTCGTTTGGTAGCCATCAGTGTGCACAAAAAATACTCTGTATTATGGTCATTTCCATCCACCATAAGTGAAAAGTTCAAACAAAGTGGACTGATTCTGTGAGCTGTCTCAAGGGTTGACTGGAGTAAATCAGTCCTCTTACACCACATTTCTTCTCTTGTGTGTACATCCATGCAATTCGCTCATTTGCAGTGAATGAAAAACCAGTCCGCCTGCTGGTTCATTTGATTGAATGAGGCATCTTTGCATGCTGTCACGAGTGTGCCTACTCTTCTCGAGAATCTTACACGATACATCTTACCAATGAAAAGTTCTCATTTCGCATCCCTTCTTGCAAGTAATTAATGTGCAGGCAGATATTTGGTCATATACAATTTTTGTTTTTTAAACACCATCTAAATTTATTTTGCCCTGTGTGTCAGTGGTGATGTTTTGGAAAGAAAAAATCCTGTGGAAAAGATAACATTACATTGAGCCATTTTAAGTAGTGCCTGGAGATGGGCTTCATAGTAACATGGTTTATCTTTTAGTGAAATGTGTGTCTGTGGTGAGGTTTTGGAAAAAAATCATGTAGGAAAGATAACATTGAGCATTTATAATGCATTTTTAATGGGAGATGGGCTTCATAGTGAAATTTTTCAGCTGTGTTCTTTATTTTAAAATATAAAAAAAAAAAAAAAACACTAAGTCCAAAATGTAAACAAAGTGTCCTGAATGTTTGGTTGATCAGAAACACTTGTCATTCCATCTCATTGCATTATAATTGCTTCTTGTTAACTTTCCTACATTTGAAGAAGGTACCTGTTTAATTTATGTTTGTAATTTAATTTTTTTTTTGGACAGGAAACTCTACGATTCATAGAAGTTTCAACGCTGGGGCTGGACACTTGAAATGAGGTGTTGGACTTAGGGGATATTTTTAAGCACTTTTTTCAGCAAAAATCGAGAATTTTTTTGGAAATTGTCGTAAAAATTTTATTTTTTTGAAAAAATTGTTTGAATTGTTATTGGAAGGTTTTTTTATAAATTCATTTATTTTTTGAACTGTAAGTAATATTTATTTCTAAGTCCAAACTGTAAATAAACCTTTCAGATACAAAACTCATTAAGGATGATTTTTATTTAACTAACCAATATGTTACATGTAGGAATAAATATTCAGGATGTTTGGAAGGTAAGATAATACACAATGATTTAATTAATTTAAGTTCAGTTTATTTTTTATATTAGCCTCATTACAAAGAAATACATCACAATAATTATTCAACATTTGACAGTATAATTTTGCAACACATCTTCATAAGAAATTGAAATTGTCCAGTACATAATTCATAATCAGTGTGATATATTGACAATTTTTGATGAGAAATTCTATGACAAAGTGCTTGAAGTACTGTAAGGTATGGCAAACATTCTCTAATATGAAATGACTAAGAAAGCAAAGTATCTCCTATCTAATATAATCTTTCAATTGTAATTACAGTATTTGCAAAATGTAAGGGCATTTGAATCAAAGTTCTTAAACTTCAACTAAAACTGTCAAAATATGTTAAATAAGATACACAAAATATGTTTTTATAATTTCCTGCATGTATCTTGAGCCAGTTAATTATGAGCATTAGATAGTTCATAATCCTATGCAAGAACAGTTCAGAACTGACCTGAACAAGAAAAAAAAATTGGCTGAAAATTTATTAAGGCCTGAAGAGACAAGGAATTGTATTTCTTGGATAGTTCATACACTGCAGTTTATCAGCTCTTCTGTGACATTTTGACAGAATGCAAGCCAAAGTCATTTTTCCTAGAAACAGAAAAAAAAAAAATTTAAATTGTATGACATAGGCATTATAAATATCTTGCATTAAAAAGTATTAATTATAAGTATGTACATTAGTGCCCAAGAATTGGCCAGTCAAAAAAATACTGTAAATGTATACATTCTCTAAACAAGGATATTCCTCAACAGTGGGTAGCAGATAATCCTTCCACATGCAGAATACATTCCTCTTCCATTTTAGAGAAATTTTGAAGGAAAGCAATGGCCAATTTTTATGCACTCAGTTGTACAGTATACAAGATATTAACAGTCACAAAGTCCAGCCCCATGTCTAAGTGGTTAGCGTGCTGGCCTTTGGTCACAGGGGTCCCGGGTTCGATTCCCAGCAGGGTCGGGAATTTTAACCATAACTGGTTAATTTCGCTGGCACGGGGGCTGGGTGTATGTGTCTTCATCAATTCATCCTCATCATGACATGCAGGTCACCTACGGGAGTCAAAATGAAAAGAGCTGAATCTGGCAAGCCGAACTTGTTCTTGGATACTCCCGGCACTAAAAGCCATACGCCATTTCATTTATACAATCACAAAATTCATCAGGTAAAAAATGAACTTGTGTATGGCTTTTGTGCTAGGAGTGTCCAAGGACATGTTCGGCTCGCCAAGTGCAGGCCTTTTGATTTGACTCCCATAGGCGACGTGCACATCGCGACGAGGATGAAATGATGAAGACAATACATCCAGTACCCATGCCAGCGAAATTAACCAATGATGGTTAAAATTCTAGACCCTGCCAGGAATCTAACCCAGGACCCCTGTGACCAAAGGCCATTTAGCCATGGAGCCAGACAGTTCATCAGGTAAATCCACTGTAATGTTATGGGCAATTTGGTATACACTAAAATTACATGAACATTCTACCTAGTGTTTCAAGGTTAAATTTAGACTGCTAGGCACAAAAAGGAATATGCTCATCTTTGTCCATTGTCTCTCCATGACTCAGGCATCTGAAGTCATTCACATAAGACAACTTTAAACCCAGCTCCCTCTAATTATTTTGGTAGTTATAAGTGATTGGTTTCCAGTCATGGCTGTCATAGCCATGTAAGAAAGAAGTAGTTAAGTATTTGTGCCTAACAACCCATGGGCTAGTTTTAGGTTTGACCTGGCCCATAGCACAGATTAACACACACAAAACATTGATATTTATACAAAAGTTTTTCCTTCTGCAAAGAAGAAATGAACAGAAAGCATAAACAGGCATGCATTCCTACTACTTCATCCATTTTCCCTGGACATTCTGAATTCCTTGGCTTCTCCACAACATGGAATCCATAAAGTTGCAGAAATACAGTAGTCCTCATCCTGGAAGAGCTTCCCAGACCATGAGAACTTTATCCCACGAGTCTATTCCTGAGTAGGTTCTGTATGGACGCTGAGCTGTCTGTTTTAACAGAGACTATACATTCTGAAACATTCAGAGCCAGTTACTTGAGACATCTAAAATTCCAAATCACCCAAAACTACTGTGTGTGGTAGATGGTTATCCTGTTGGAAACTTTTTTGTTGCAGATGACATTGTTGAACAGAACAAAGAAACTGATATCTGGTACAAGGCACATGATCAATTAAGATAGTGGGTTCAAACCCAGAAGGTAGTCTGATTTTAAGGCCAATAGGAAGTCCATTCAACACTCCATATCATACATCAGCATGTAAAATATATTATTAATTATTATTATTATTATATTTGCGTTATGTCCCACTAACTACTTTTAAGGTTTTTCAGAGGCACTGAGGTACTGGAATTTAGTCCCGCAAGTGTTTACA
This sequence comes from Anabrus simplex, assembly GCF_040414725.1. Lineage (NCBI taxonomy): Eukaryota > Metazoa > Arthropoda > Insecta > Orthoptera > Tettigoniidae > Anabrus > Anabrus simplex. The sequence continues at coordinate 164,305,103 of NC_090270.1, read as the reverse complement.
TGCCAGTAAATCTAGACACGAGGCTGATGAATTTGAGCACTTTCAAATACCACTGGACTGAGCCAGGATTGAACCTGTCAAGTCAGAAGTCCGTGCCTCAACCATCTGAGCCACTCAGCTCTGCTGTGAAAAAGATTAAACACATTTGGCATTTACCCAACTAACTTCTTTAAAAACTCTGCCATACATTCCTAAGCAAGATTCAGTATACTCTTTGCCATCTTGTAGGCCTAGAATAAAACAGCATCACAATTGATGAGCAAGAAGCCAGATGGCATTAAATTAGCTTGCACACAGTAGCTGAGGCCATACAATTATTCATCCATCCATCCATCCATCCATCCATCCATCCATCCATCCATCCATCCATCCATCCATCCATCCATCCAATCACCACTTGTCTGTATTTAAAGGCAGTCACCCGGGTGCCAGATACCTAATCAGTTTACCTGTTCTTACACAAATTCAAAAAAGAACACATTGACAGACTCCTACCAGTCGCTGAAATGCATCTGCCTTCTCCCAACCAACAACAGACAACACTTCACAGCATGCTTCTGTCATGGCCTCCTTCCCATCAGCCCTCCAGCTACAAGAATCAAAGGTTCATCCCTCTGTGGGTAAGTGGTAGTATGTCTGCCTCTCAATGTGATCATAATTAAAACCTGCCAGATGTAGGATTTTTGAAGTGCAGAGAAAGTTCATTCAATGCACCATGTATGTCTGCATCTGTGGTTCACCTTAAGATGAGATCATGATACTCTGACAAGATATGCAACTGAGAAGAGTTTGTTAGTAGTAGTAAATCAAATGTTTATAAGTGAAATGTTACATGAAATGAAAAAAAAACCATATATATATATATACACACACACATACGATTAGAGCCTCCGTGGCTCAGGCGGCAGCGCGCCGGTCTCACCGCTGGGTTCTGTGGTTTAATCCCGGTCACTCCACGCGAGTTTTGTGCTGGAGAAAGCAGAGACGGGACAGGTTTTTCTCCGGGTACTCCAGTTTTCCCTGTCATACTTCATTCCAGCAAAACACTCCAGTATTTCATTTCATCTGTCATCCTTAATCATTGCCCCAGAAGAGTGCAACAGGCTTCAGCAGCCAGCACAATTCCTATCCTCGCCACTAGATGTGGGCTTTATTCATTCATTCCATTCCTGACCCAGTCAAATGACTGGAAACAGGCTGTGGATTTTCATTTTCATATATGCATACCATTGCAGCAGGGTTCAGAAGAAAGCATGCTATTACTGAGCCAACTGGACAAACTGTTCAAAGTCATTCAGGCAAAAGCTAAACTGTTTAAATCAGTGTAAAAATACCCCAACTGTGCCATTTGATTAAGAAGTATTTATGTTATTCAGTTTAAGTCCCCATTAAAGGCTGGTCAGGTGGACATCAGTGTTCTCCCCAGAAATTTTTGTCATTCAGGTGGCAGGAATAAATAGCCAGGCAGGAAATACTACATGAAAAAATGAAAATGACAAAGTGTCAATGTATTCCTCTTAGGGCTTTAACATTGAACTATTTTAATGTTGTCAGGAACAAGACAGTAATTGGAACTCCTAGTGTTCTACTTCTTGTCCATAATCATGTAACACCAGGAACCATTTGATTGCTGTGCATTGCCATACGGGTTTGCAATGTCAAGTGGAATGTAATGCTTCCATACGATTCCACGCTAATACAGACCCTGCTCGCACACGACACTGCGTGATAGTCAAGTTAAACATTTAAAATTCAATACAATGCACACAATTATGGTGACAATAATGAAGATTTTATCTTTACAGTACAGTAGAAGTCTGTTACAGCAAGAATCCATAATAGCAAAAAGTTACTCGCTATAGCGGATTGTCGTTATATCCGATATTTTTATAGAAGTCTGAAAAACTCCCCATACACACTAAATGGCAATCAGTTTGTTCAAAACTTGCGTTTCTGCAGATGATATCCACACTAGGCTTACTTGTTTGTTATTTTTTCGAAATCCGATACTACGTGAAAGTGTATGTTATTTCATTCTAAAAAAATTATAGTACCATATATCTCAGAATCCAAGATAACCCCCCCCCCCCACACACTTTTTCCTGCACAGAATTTAAATCAGGCTTAAAAGGTGCTTTGTAAAATCATATGAATGCCTTTGTTGGACAGTATGCATTTTTAGACTTTTTAGACGCTGAACATTGGCTTTTGTTATGCCATTTTTTTCTGCAGCTGCACAATTATTCTTTATTTCCGCTGGTTTAATGACCATTAACTTAAAATTTGCATCGTAATACTGAAGAGAACTTGCTGAAAATTGGCCTGCAATATCTGTTCCACTTTCGCTCAGTGTCAGATATAACCGTGATTGGCTAACTTCAGCAGTTAGGCCTAATTGCGGATGTTGAAGGTCAACGAACAAGCTTATTGTGCCGCGGTATGGCCATTCCGCCCTTGCGTTTTTTGTGGGCATACCTCAAAATTTCATCTTCAACTTCTTTAAAGCATCCTTGTTGTGGACCACTGAATGCATTTTTTGTATAGTACGCACTTTTTTAGCTATCTTTGTCTTCACGTTAACGCCAAATATTGGCTTTAGTTAGATCTATACCTTATTTTCTTACGACTGCACAATTCTACATTTTTGAGTGTTTAATAACCATTAACGTAAAATTGGCATCGTAAAATCAACAAGAACCTGTTGAAAATTTGCCGGCAATACCCGTTTCACCTATCTTTACAATTAGACTATCCATTACAAAAATATTCCAGCTGTTCATAAAACACTATTTTACTAAGTCAGGTACAGTAGACACATTATAACTGCCACTGAGTAGCTGTTGCCTTTCTAAGAATTTTCATTAGTCAATGACCTAGATGTTAAGCTTCTTTAAACAACAAGCATCATCTAAGAATTCAAAGGCTCACATGTTATTTTTGCCATTCTGCAGATTTGAGAAACGATTCTGTAGAGGCTAATAGAACGTCATTCACTTTTTTCCCTATTTCCTGAGATCCAGTGACGTTGCACAACAGGCACTGTACAACCGGCTACTACTACTAAAGATGATTCCATTCCTCCCCTGAAGGGGGAGGCAGGCCTCTTAGACGGTGATGCCATCTCAGGCCGGGAGATTTCTTCGGTGAAGGAGACAGTCTGAGAAGGTGAGGGGGTTGGCAGCCGTGGCCTATACTAGGAACTGTCTGGGCATTCGCCTCTGCTCTGTTGGCCGGTCAGAGTGCAGAGCTGTTGGACCACGGACCAGCCGTGGCCACTTAAGGGCCGAGACCCATTCTGCATCTACCGACCAACTGATTGCTGCGGCTAGCGATGTATAATAAAGAGGCGGTCATTTATTTTCAACGAGTTTTCTTTGTGTGCGCGCACGCGCGTGGGTGAAAGGAACCAGCATGGTACCATGCTAGTTGCCAGTGGTGTTCATTACTGTTAGGCCGCGAATCCGAAGACCACTCTTGATTTTTCACACGAGATTCTGAGGAAAAAAAGTCTTGGATTCGGAAAAATACGGTATCACTCCAGAGGCTTCTGTGGCAAACATTTCAGTTTTCTTCAAATGGCGTCACCTAACCTAACCATATAAGAATCGTGAAAACATTTCAGATGTAGAAAAATGATTACCTCCTTGCTAAAATTTAACTAGACACGAGAAAATATGAACTATCACTATCTTATCACATCACATTCTATCGCACATCACATTCTTAATTTCAGTATATAACATTAAAATTTAGTGATCGTTTAGTCAGCCTTTATTTTTAATGATTTAACTGTTATCGGACAAGTTATTTACACATTTATTACTAAAACATGTTCTCTTTCATTTCGAATTTTCTTTACAGAACAGCAGTTGATGGGTATTACTAATTGACTCAGACGTTGCCTTTGAATGTTGACAAGAGCACTCGCTAGTGGACATAGCGAGGAAACGATACCGAAGGTGATTGCTCGCATGCAACATAATAGCTGGGCTGCATAAATATCTAAGAAAAATTGTGCGCGCTTAATCGCTCATAACGGAGGAGTGTGATAGGACTCTCTGTAACCGAAGGATAATACACAGTTTAATATAGGAATTTTGAAGGGACAGACAAAATTTGTCGTCATAACGGGGTTCTCATATGCTGTATTCGCTATAGCAGACTTCTACTGTATATAAGTTTTAATTTTAAGCACCCAATAGATTGAATATGTATTAATGTGATGTAATTTGCACATAATCTAGATTATGTTAGCCAGGCTATCTGGAAAACCAGCAGGGCCCAAAAATTTGTCGTCATAACGGGGTTCTCATATGCTGTATTCGCTATAGCAGACTTCTACTGTATATAAGTTTTAATTTTAAGCACCCAATAGATTGAATATGTATTAATGTGATGTAATTTGCACATAATCTAGATTATGTTAGCCAGGCTATCTGGAAAACCAGCAGGGCCCATTAAAGAGGTTCTAGGGAGAATACTGGACATAAGATTTACAGAATGATTCAGTTGTGTATTAGACATTTCATAAAATTAGGCTGCCTCGGTACCTGCAGTCAAAAGAATTATATCAGTACTTTTGATCAGAAAAAATTCCTGAAGATAGCTACAGAAAGACAATGATTCCATCACTATCCATTGGACATCAGCTTTGAACCTCCCAAATATTTAGAATATTTTCACTATTAGCTATATTTTTACTCAAAATCTAATATTGTCATCACACGGCCTTAAAGTTATGGAGAAGATCATTGAAGCCAGAGTAAGGGATATACTAGAGCCTATCTTAGAAGAGGAACATGGCTTCAGGGCTGAAAGCACAACAGATCTGATATTTGCTTTGAGGATCTTGGCAGAGAAACACTAGGAAAGAGGAAAAGACCTCATTATTGTGTTTATGGACCTTGAAAAGGCATATGATAATGTTCCTAGATCAACTATTTGGAAAAGTCTCAAAACTGGGTGTACCAGAGTACCTTATTAGGAAGATCCAAATGCTATATACTAATTGCAAAAGCTGTGTTAGAATCAGAGATGGTCACTCTGAATGGTTCAATACAACCAAAGGAGTACAACAGGGAAGTGCCTTATCACCTCTTCTATTCATAGCAGTTATGGATACCATTTTAAAGGAACTAAAAGGAAAAGGTAATAAAGATCTTCAGGCTCTGGTGTTTGCAGATGTGGCAATATGGGATAAAACAGAGAAGGTAGTGCAAAATAATCTGAATGCATGGTGTAGGAAGTTTGACGATTATGGAATGAAATTGAACCCATCAAAAATAGTAGCATTGAAAATCAGCAGACATAATACAGAATGCAACATAAAAATACAGGACTACCAAGTTGAAGTAGTACACCAATTCAGTTATTTAGGAAGCATAATGGCCAGTAATAGTAGAGCTGAGATAGATGTTACAGAGTAACCGAAGGCTCTTAACTTTTACAGTATCGTTAGACACCTATGAGATGAGAAGATCCCACAAAGAAAAAAATGACCCTGTACAAGTCATATTTCATTCCCATCCTTACATATTCTCTGGAAAACCTGCACACTAACATCAAAGGATTGTAGTAGGATTAAAGCCTGCGAAATTAAATTTCTTAGAACTGCCCTCCAAAAGACACGACTTGAAAAATGAGATCCGATCTAACCTAGGTCTAAATGAATCAATGGTTTGGGCACGTTAAACGAATTAATAGCACAAGGTTACCATGTGCTTATTTGGAAAAGAGAATAACAGGTAGAAGACCAAGAAGATGGATGGACCAACTGAGGGAAGACTTGGAGAGAAGAGGATGGAATTGGGAATCTGTCATGGACAAAATCTTTTTGAATAGGCAACTTTGGAAGACTCGTTTTCAAACACTCTACCCGGTTCGCTGGAAGGGCAAACCGATGATCAAGTAATCTATCAGGATTTTTCTATAATTGCATCCCCCACGAATTCTCTTGTTACAGTAAAGAGTACGACCTGTTTAGCTGCTGGCTGTTGCTGAAGGCGAGGATTTGAATCCTGGTCAATGTCAGATTGGAGACCTTGCCAGCTGTTTTACAGGAAGGCCATCCAGTCTTGCCAAAGCTTAAAATGCACCAGGATAGCTCCAGTACCCTAGAAATACTTTGAATAAGCTGAAGATTTTGACAAAAATTACTCAATGATTGTATGAATTGAGGACCTTTAAGATTAACAAACTTTATAGGCAGTTCCAACAAACAAATTAAATCAAAATGTTTAAAAGATTTAATTTCACTCATTTTTTACAATTATGACAATCTAAGAAGCTCTGACTAATTAATTTTTTAAGAAGGAAGTCATTCAGTGTTGACCCTGTTATAACTTTCAAGTTTTTCCAGTCTGTTGGAACAGAATGAAAAATGTTATTCCTTAACTAATTTTTTAACAGGTGTGTTGTAGGGTTCAATTTTCTGTTCCAACAGACTAGAAAACTTGAGTTATAAAACCTTATACCACTATAATTAGGTTACAGTGTATACATCCAGTTACAGAATTTTTCTTTTGCTAGTGGCTTAACATAATTTTGTAGTTTTTCAGTAACAATGAGACCGAGAAGGCAGCAGCCGAGGTATTAAGGTAGAGCCCCAGCATTAGACTGGTGTGAAAGTTCGATACCACAAATCGGTCTTCAGGGCTGCCAATGGTGGGGTTGAAACCCACCACCTCCCAAATGCAAGCTTACACATGTGGCCCATGTCATGAATATCCATTTATATACAGTAGATTGAAGATTCTGCAAACACCAACAAGGAGATTTAACAGCACCTGTAAACAAAAATAAAATCACTTGTCACAAATATTCTTCAAACAAGTCTTTCTAGGAATTGCACTAGTCAAGAAGCACAAGGCCTTTTAATTAAACGGAGTAGATGAACATACATTATGCAAACATACTAACAAGGGGGTATTCCCTACTCGTCACCACTGATTTCGCTCATATTTATAGAACATGCAGGGCTTGGCTAGAAAGGAAAGTATCCGAAGTGGGAACTCCTGATGGCCAAGTGTATAGAAAAGTAAAAAAATGTTAACGCGGCTCTCGCACCGAATAAGCCACTTATGTTAACACGCATGCCGAGCAGTAGTTGGCGTAGCGGTAAGAGCTCGGGCTAGTAATTCGGTGCTTGTGGGTTTGACTACCCGTGTGGAGACTTCTTTTCTTTCCTCTCAACTTTAATATTATTCATTTTCCAACTAAGCAAAGAGGTAAATATTTCATTTTATTTATTTATTTATTCTCAAAAGGCATAGCAAAAGTAAAAAATTGGGATTTCATTGTCAGACTTTTCAACAAGGGATTGTAATTGAAGTGCATATAAAAAGACTTTTGTACATGAAAATTAAAAACTTTATTCATTGATATTCGATGCTTTACATGTGTCGGGATGATATTGTAGAAACAGGGGAAACAATTATTTCTGCATCTAGCACAAGTCATAAACGCCGCATTTTTACAACCACATCATTGTTTCAACGCCCCCATAGAAAAAAAGTCTCCATACAGGGTGTCGAACCCACGACCATTTAATTACTAGTCCCAGCTCTTATCGCTACACCCACTACTGCTCAGCAGGCGCACTTACGTAAGTGACTTATACGGTGCGAGAGCCGCGTCAACATTTTTATTTTCGATACGCTTGGCCATCTGGAGTTCCCACTTCGGGTACTTTTCTTTCTAGCCAAGCCCTGCATGTTCTATAAATTTGAGCAAAATCGGTGGTGACCAGTAGGGAATGCCCAAATGCCTAGAAAAAGAATCAGCAGGTTATTAGGCGAAGTGGCCTGTTACAGTCTCAGTTCATCGAATACATACTTCATCTGGGCTGGTTTGCTTCCATATTTTTTCCCTTCCCATTCTGTTGCCTTCCTAGACATTAACAGCAGTTCTAGTCGTTTCATCACCTCATTCCATTTACAGTCCCATCATGGGTATCCTGCCATACATCTTGTGAACCATGCCTCTGATTTAATCTCTTTCTGATTGTCCATGCTTCACTTTTAGAAGAGACGTAGTCTGGCTAGTGTCTTGTAAGTGTTGACGCAAGTGTGATAAACTGATAAGTTGGAAATAATATTCTCTCACCCATGGGTAAATAATGCAAGTATCAAACTATTATATTTTACAATTATTATTATTATTATTATTATTATTATTATTATTATTATTATTACTACTACTTGTAAGGTATGGCTATGAAGTGTTTACATCCATTTAGTATTACCGGTATTATTATTTACGTAGTTAAATGGTCGCAGTGTTTGTGAGGTTATGTAATGAAACATGCACTGTATATAGACATTTATGAGTTCAGTTAATATAAATACCTGTAAATTAATATTAACAGTATATAATTTGATATTACCTGTATATGTGTAATCCACTACAGAATTGTGAAACACACTGTAACATCCAGAATGGCTCTAGATCAGACAAGATGTTGGTAGAATATTCTGTACATTATGACCATGTTAGGCACTAAAATTTACGAGAAGGTATTTTTGTAACTTTTCTAGAAGCCTTGCCAGCCACCTATTTAAGAAGGCAATCTTGATGGTAGAGAAATTGTTTAGTAGGTTTCACTGGTGAACACATGTGGTTAGGCTGACATGCCAATGTAGGCAGTCAGTAGTCGACTGTTTAAACTGTGTTTCAAGGCTGTAATCTCTTGTGATGGACAATTGTTAAAATGGCAGCTTGTTGATGTTCTCAGAGTGAAGTGTTTTTGTTTGTGATACTTATCATACAATCTCATTATCTACTGTATCTGTATACATTATTGTTAAGGTACCATACTCTTTGTCCTTGGGCAACCTGCATCTTTTGCAGGAAGATTATATAATAAAAAATGATAAATGTATATCATTGTGGATACATCAATGTATAGTCTTGTTTCATTATTGAGCTTATCATACTCAGTTTTGAAATGTTACAGAGTTGCCAAGATACTTTGAGGTGGTTCGTTCTGTGTATAATTTTACAGGCAACTGATTCTTTGCCTTTGAAGAAATGTTTCTGCTTTTTCAACTGTTTCCATATATTCTGCAGCTTTCTATTATGGTGCACAGAGCATTTTAAGACATCCTCTGAGCTGGAAAATAGAACCTGGTCATCCATATACAATAGCAAATCCAGATTTAAGCAGTTATTTTTGGTGATGCTGCCTTGGGAAGAAATCTAGTGCCTTAAGGCATTTTCATCATAAAATCAAGGATAGGCTCCAACCTTATGCACTTCTTGATTAGTTTCTGTTCTGATACTGCATTGGGACCTCATTGTTTGGAAATTCTTTTGCATCTTTACTGTGTCAAAGGCCCTTTAATAGTCAACAAATTCTATGGTCTTACAAAATTTGAGTGAAATAATGAACACCTGACATTTTTAGAATAAGTTTTGTTCATCCCCTATTAGGTTGGAGTAGTCTTTGCTCTTATTTTACACTGGCATACATTTTATATCCCAAGTTGATTAAGCTTGTATGTGTAGAATTCACATTTCTTTTTGGATATCCTTACAAAAAATTTCTTTCAGCCAGCTAATAAGAGGATTTCAACCTTTCAGTATTTAAATTTTGAAACACAGGAATGATTGAAAGTTTCCTGCAGTTTGAATATTTCCATATCAGCTTTTCTCCTGGGGTTTATTCATTTTCAGTTTCCTATGGTGAATGTTCAGCTCATCTAGGGTAGGGTTGCTACATTAAAATGGTCAAAATTGGCACATTTATAACAAGTATTGTTCCATATCCTGCCTACTTCTGCCTCTATCTGGTTCAGTTTTGTGACCAACTACATGTGTATTCATTGATTTCGGTATCATGGCAGACTCTTTGAAACACTGTGCACGCAAACCTAGCCCAAGGAGATCGTAAATGTCTTTGTCCTGCGACTTTACGACGTTTGCTCCCAATCTTCTAGTTTTTTCTCCATGGCTCTTCTTCAAAGTCTTTATTCTTGAAGGGTTATGGCAGGCGACAATGTTCACAAATGCTTGTTTCTACAAGAGTTATTATAAACGCTTTAAGAATATGTATATTGTCACAGGTTTCCAACGTGCCTTGGCACATGTATGGCCTGATTAAGGTAATGTAACTGCCTTTTAATTTTTCATTCATTAATGGGCGTGGTATTTATTTGGTGGCCCGTTTTGCTCTTTTTGTTGCCCATATAACATATCAGCTATGTTTTTCTGTGTCACAGCTCGGTACATGGATCTGCGTCTTACTACAGTCGGTGCCTGTATTGCGTGAATGAGCTCTGTTGTACCTTGGATATGTTAAGTGTATCTCTTTACGGTTCATGTGTGGAAATCTCTATTATTATTATTTATATACCAAATTGCTCTCTGATGTCCCCACTATGTGTATTGGAAGGGCCTGTACATGGATGGTTTGTGCTGTTTAAGCATTTGATTTGTATATAAGAAACTTGTGTGTTTTGGCCTTTAATATAAGCATGAGACGTTATTTAAGAACCGTACTTTTAAATTTGGGTCGTTCTGATCATTGTTGTCTTTCATGCTTTCCCTGTTTCTTGGGCCATTTTAACCTATTGTGCGTGTTCGAATGAGAGGTATGTAGGACGCATATCATTCGCCTAGTTTTATTTATTCTTATTTTTCTCATGTGGCCCCTGGCTTTTTTTTTGGAGTGTATATATTCCTTTGGTTACGCTTTATCTCTGATACCAGGCTCCATGCCTGCATACGCCTCCTCTTGATCTTTGGTCCAGCCATATTTGAATATCTCTGTGGTCATTGGAAACCATTGCTGAGTGGCATCCCATTGAATAGCTGTGTATCGTGACTGTTAAAGACTCGTCCTGTTGATATGGAGGCAAGTAATAATTTATTACTTTGGGCTGAGCTATGCATCACACATTCATTGTGTAATTGTTCCCTGGGAACAATTTCTATTATTTTCTGATTGGTTGTATTCTGCGTGGGACAGAAACCTGTTGGCTGATTCAGGCTGTGAGGAGGTGCGATGCTATGAGGATAGTGAATTGTGTATCGAGCTCACGTTTTGTTTCTATCTGGGCTTATTTTCCATTTTTCTTGATGTTATCTAATCTCCTCTGATTTGTGTGTGGCCATCTGAAAATTAAAAATCCACAGCCTGTTTCCAGTCATTCGACTGGGTCAGGAATGGCCATCTTATTAGATTTATTATTCAATAAACCCTTTTGTTTTTTCTAATCGGCATTACTGGAATAGGATGGGTAGCCTTTTAAATTTTATCCTTTTAATAGACAAGTTCAGTTCCATGACTTGGTCTCTAGTCATTTTCGACCCAGTTCACGTGAACATCGTAGGCAAGTATTTATGTATCGCCCCGTTACCTCTGGTTGATTTGAGCTTCCACTGATTTTTTAATAATTTTTTTTTTTTGTTATCTTTCCGCCTGTGTATGTGTTGTGTTTCTCCAGCTATTTATTCCTCAGTGCTCATTGTGCCCAGTTCTGCTGTGGGCATGCAAGAATAACACGGGGCTGGTCTAACACAATAACATTGTATTCATTGTGGAAATTACAGGTTTGCATTGCATAGTGTAGGGATGCATTATTTTTAAGGAAACCAATGTAAAATGGGTATGTAAATGAAAGATTGGTATCCCATATACTGCAGATAATTTAAGCTTTATCTTAGCCCAAAAATCTTACTAATTTAAGGTAAATGATAAACCCGCCCATTGGCTTGACTCTGCTGTTAGCCAGTTTTAGTCCTATCAGAATGTTGGCTGGCAGGGTAGGAGAGATGGTGGTATACAATTTCCAATCACTAGATTGCATGCCAAAGTCTGGATTAAATTCCAGTGTGTCTGCATTGCTCATATGGAGATTTGTCCGTCTGATGGCAACAAACCCTTGAGCAGAGCCTCTGGTGCTTAATCATATATCACGTCATTCATTTAATCTCATTAACTCCTCTGACGAGGTTGACATCAGGATGGGCATCCGGTCATAAAAACCCGCCACAACAGATTCATCTCACCTCATCCCCGATCCCGTAGAGCAACGGGACAAGGTTTGAACAAACACAGTGCTGACTGCACCTGCAAGCTCACTGCATTAGCTTTGCTGGACGTTGATTCAGTCTTCCTTACTTTACTACCATCTTGGGAGAATACTCATCCTAAATACATGAAATAATCCACCAATTCCATTCTTGTATTCCCAACCTGACATCCAATTCTCTTAGGTTCCTTACCTACTAATGATTGTGCTTCTTGGTTAAAAGGGCGTAATATCTAGGTAATCAGCCCCTAATTGCAAGAGGTGGAACTAAATTGAAATTCAAAATTTACCCACTGACTAGAATTTAAAAGATTAAAAAAATTGATTTCAAGTAATCAGTGGATCTAATTAGCAATGTCTGATTTTCTTACAAATATATTCAAAATGGACAAATAAGTGATACAAGTTGCTTTAAGTCACACCAACACAGATAGGTCTTATGGTGACGATGTGATAGGAAAGGGCTAGGAATGGGAAGGAAGCAGCTGTGGCTTCAAGGTAAAGCCCTGCATTTGTCTGGTGTGAAGAGAGGAAACCACAGAAAACCATTTTCAGGGCTGCTGACAGTGGGCATAACCCACTATCTCCCGAATGCAAGCCCACAGCTGTTCACACCCAGATGCACAGTAAATTCTCTCTGTCAATAAAAATATATTAAAATGGAATAAGGCATTGCCTTTAAAATGAAATATATGTCATCAAATTATAAGTTAAAAACATTAAAAATACAGAAAATAAAACAAGAGAATGAAAACACCTGAAATTGATCACATTCCCTCTGAATTACTGAATGCCTTGGGAGAAACCAACATGGCAAGGGTATTCCATTTAGTGTGTAGGATGTACGAGACAGAAGAAGTGCCATCTGATTTCGGCAGAATGTTTTTATACCTATTCCCAAGAAAGCCGGTGCTGACAAGGGTGAAAATTACCGCACCCTTAGTTTAGTATCTCATGCCTGCAAAATTTTAACATGTATTATTTACAGAAGAATGGAAAGGAAAGTTGAAACTGTGTTGGGAGAAGATCAAATTGGCTTCAAAAGATATGTAGGAACAAGTAGAGCAATCCTGACTTTACGTCTGATCTTGGAGGATCGAATTGAGGACAAGCCCACGTACATGGCGTTCGTAGATCTAGAAAAGGCATTCCATAATATTGATTTGACCAAGCTATTTGAGATTCTGAAGGTGATTGAGATCAGAAACCAAGAACAAAGAATTGTCCACAATCTGTATAAAAATCAGTATGCAGTTAAATGAATCGAGGGCTTTGAAAAAGCAGCAGCAATCTAGAAGAGTGAGCCAAGGCTGCAGTTTGTCCCCCCTTTTCAATGTTTGTACAGAACATGCAGTAAGGGAAATCAAAGAGGAATTTGGAAAGCCCCCCCCGCAGTGTATACCTGTTGTGGTCATCTTGCTGTAGTATACATCCTTACGGCGTGTGCACCTGGCCGATCTGCGCCATAGTCTAAAACTTCAGAGTACCCTTGCTCTTATCCTAAGGAGAGGAAATCAAAACCCTGAAATTTTCCGATGATAGTTATTTTATCTGAGATTGCAGAAGATCGAGAATTTGCTGGATGGTATGGGCGGAGTCTTGGGTAAGGAGTACAAGATGAAAATAAGTCCAAAACTAAGTAATGGAGTGCAGTTGAAGGCAGGTGATGCAGGTAATATTAAAGGAAGTAGTTGAATATTGTTTCTTGGCTAGTAAAATAACGATGATAGGACATAAAATGCAGACTAGCACAAGCAAGGAAGAGCTTTCTTAAGAAAAATTTCCTCACTTCCAATATTAATATAGGAATTAGATGTTTCTGAAGACTTCTCTGGAGCATAGCATTGTATGGATTGAAACATGGACTATAACTAGCTCAGAAAGAAAGAATAAAAGATTTTGAAATGTGGTGTTACGGAAGAATGCTGAAGGTGAGATGGATAGATCGAATCAATAATGAAGAGATAATCGATTTGGTGAGAGGAGATAGATTTGGCTAAATATGACAAGAAGAGATAGAATGATAGGACACATCTTAAGACACCCAGGACTTGTTCAGTTGGTTTTTGAGGGAAGTTTAGGCTGTAAGAATGGTAGGGGTACACCAAGGCGAGTATGACAAGCAAGTAAGAGCAGATGTAGGATACAGTAGTTATGCAGAAATGAAAAAGTTAGCACAGGATAGGCTGGCATGGAGAGCTGCATCAAACCAGTCTCTGGACTGATGACCAATAACAAAAAATGTATAAACAAATAGAAAATTGACTTGATCATGATATAACAGACCACTATCCCTCTATATTACAGGATCCAGTGGCAACTGCAGGAGGGCTGTGGAATGTGACTAAAAACTGGATAGAGTCCTCTTTGAATGAATCTCGAGTACCAAATACTAGAAGGCAACAGTGGATCTCTGTCTTGAGCCTTCAGCTTGTAGAAGAAGGTGCCTTAAAAAGTCTGGCATTAACACTAAAGAAAAAAAGAGAGCAAATGTCTGATCTTGATAGAACGATTCAGTCTTCTTGTAGAAGAGAGAAGAATAATTTCCTTAGTAACATTTGTTTTGAGATTGAAGACCATGCAAATCAAAACCACAGCAAGGATCTTTTTGACAAAATTAGAATAATCACTCGAGAATTCAAGCCATATTCCTGGAATATACAGAATGTTCTGGAAACATTGAGAATGTACTGCCAGGATCTGTACAGTGAACAATGTAATGCACAAGACCAAGTGAAGATAGACAAGCAGTCAGATCCTGAACCTGACATCCTCCGAGATGAAGTAGAAATGGCTTTGAAAATGCTGAGAACTGGAAAAGTGTGTGGACCTGATGGAGTAAGTGCAGAAGTCTCAAAAGCTAGACGATGCTGGAATTGAAATGCTGTTGAAAATCTGCCAAGCAATATGGAATTCTAGAAGATGGCCTGAGGAATGGGTACAGTCAATTTTTGTCCCAATCCACAAGAAAGGATCGAGGGAAAATGTGGAAATTATTGCTTAATTGCTTTGATTTGATGTAGATGTTGATTCCCATAAGGAACCTAAAATATTTGTCCTGAATGAATTTATAATTGTCCGTTATTGGACATTATAAATTTTCCAGCTAACTCATTCTTGGTTGCCTGCATTTCGCCCTTGTGTGCTGAGTTAGGCTCGTCAGTTGGGACTTAGCACACCACCCAAGACGCAAGGCTAGTGCATACCGTGGACGCCACTGCATAGGCTATTTGAAGCCACCAGCAGGCAGGCATCTATTTTTGGAAATGAGACATAGCTCTCATAGTGCATTGGCACTGCTGGTGGCTTCAAATAGCCTATGCACTGGCCTCCACGGTATGCACTAGCCTTGCGTCTTGGGTGGTGTGCTAAGTCCCAACTGACGAGCCTAACTCAGCACACGAGAGCGAAACGCAGGCAACCAAGAATGAGTTAGCTGGAAAATTTATAATGTCCAATAACAGACCATTATGCTTTGATATCACATGCCAGTAAAGTTATGCTTCATATCCTGCACAAGACACTCCAGGCATTTCTAGAGTATCAAATTCCTGAAGTTCAGACTGGATTTATGAAAGGAAAAGGTACTCGAGAACAGATTGTAAGCCTAAGACAAATCATAGAAAAGGCTAGAGAATTCAATGTTCCAGTCTATCTGTGCTTTATTGACTATCAAAAGGCCTTCGATACTGTCAAATGGAACCATCTTTGGAAAATCTTGGATGACATGGGTTTGCCACTCCATTTGATTGATCTCAAGTCCTTGTATAAGGAAAATACAGCCACTGAAGATTCAAAACAGTCTCAGCAGTTTCGTACAAGGGCTGGAGTTCGCCAGGGATGTATCCTGTCACCATTACTTTTCAATATCTATGGTGAATATGCAATGAGAACTGCATTAGATGGCTGGGGCAAAGGGTTTTCCATTGGGGGATGCAAGATCAACAACTTGAGATTTGCTGATGACACCACCTTGATAGAATCATCTGAAGAGGAGTTGACAGAGCTGATCAAGAGAGTAGAGGAAGCAAGCCTAGAAATTGGATTACGCCTAAATCGACAGAAAACCTAAGTCATGATTGTTGGAGGGTGTGAAGTTATCAGTATGTATACCTAGGCTCCTTACTATCCAATTCTGGTGGTTCCAAAGATAAAATAAAGCAAAGAATTGAAATAGCAAAGGTAGCAATGATCCGTCTGCAGAAGATCTGGAAAGATAACATCACCAGTAAAACAAAAAAGAAGCTTGTTGAATCTCTAGTCTTCTCAGTCATCTTGTATGGCGCAGAGACGTGGACCATCCTCAAACGTGATCGTGAACGGATAGAAAGCTTTGAAATGTGGTGCTGAAGGAAAATGTCAAGGATTCCTTGGACAGCTCATTGCACGAACACATCAATCCTGAACCAACTTCAGATAAAAGTTGGTCTATCGTGTAAGGTCTCTCAGCGGATTGTACGCCATTTTGGACATACAATGCGCCAAGATGGTAGTCTTCAAAAGCTGATTGTTGAGGGCAAAGTCCAGGGAACCAGAAAACGAGGACGAATACCAACGCGATGGATTGACATGGTGAACGGCCCCCTACAGT
Source organism: Anabrus simplex (assembly GCF_040414725.1). Lineage (NCBI taxonomy): Eukaryota > Metazoa > Arthropoda > Insecta > Orthoptera > Tettigoniidae > Anabrus > Anabrus simplex. Next base: position 164,288,480 of record NC_090270.1, on the reverse strand, counting down.
GTTCTCTCTGAGTAACCACATTGAAAGCTTTAGGTAGGGAAGAATGGCGGAGTATGGTTCATCGGCCAGAGGGCTGAATATTATGATAGTCACGATGCTTCAGTCATGAGGCAAAATGAAGAAGATAGAAAATCCCTCATAAAACAGATAAAAGATATACAAACTGCTTGTCATCTCATAGGATAAGAGCAAGGGTACTCTGAAGTTTTAGACTATGGTGCAGATCGGCCAGGTGCACACACGCTGTAAGGATGTATGCTACAGCAAGATGACCACAATAGGTATACACTGCAGTGGGAGGGGGGCTTCCCCCTTCAATAATGGCCAATCCGAAGACATACCACTACTTCTCTCCAAGAAACCCGATGTGCAGTCTTATACTTTTAAAGTTTCTTTAATCGTCTCAGTTTATTTGGAAGGGTGGCCTGCCACTACCGTCTCCCAATATATCACCAAATTCCTCAGCTGAGAATGAATACTACTGGCTGGAACCTTTTAAGATAACAGGGGCAATGTAACCTTGACAGACCTGTCTGCTAACCATTTTCCTGCTACACCTTTGTGTCTAAGCAGCCACAAAAACTTGATTCTGGTGCTAGCACTCCAACACTCAGCCAGTAGGTTCAGGATCCGCTGTACCAGAGGGTGCTGCGGGAAACACACATCAGTAGATTTTAACAAGCTCAAGGAGTCTGTATACAGCAAAAACTGCCAACTTTCATTGAACAGTGGGTACCGCAGAGCTTTAACGATAGCATAGAGCTCTGCTGTGTAAACATTAAAAAGTTTCTGGTAGAGAAACAAGAAACTTATTATGAACAACCAACTTACACCCTACTGAACCTGGATACTGGCTAACAATGGACAGGAAGAGCCTCTGATACACCGAGGGGTCAGTGTTCACTTTGTTGGCCAAGTGCAGATCCAGGACGATTTCAGGTCGTCTTAACCACAGAGGTACCTCACTTTGTAGTCTAGCAACACTAAGAACTGAAGGTACAACAATCTAACTGCTATCCAAGCGTATACTGTAGCAACTGGCTGCATTGCTAGTGGATAAGCAGCATACAACCAATGGTTTCCATTGTGGAATACATAGGAATAGCTTGGGTGAAGTGGCATCTGTTACAAATTTATAGCATAGGACAATAAAATTTGTTGGTACCTCGGGTGTAAAGGCAGCACTTCAGATTCAGCAGGCAGGCTAGCAATGGGCTTTTATGGAATGCTCCCGTTGCCAATTTAAATCCGCTATGGTGGATGCTATTCAGTTTCACAAGGACTCTGTCTTGCTGATCCATATGCTGCACTGTCAGTCTAACCTGGATAAAAACAGATAAAAGAGTAACAGTTCCACCTTTTCAATACAAAAATAATTTTTTTTACAATGCAGTTTACAAGTAAAAAATGTATTTGGTACTAGTTTTGACCTAAGGTTAAGGTCATCAGCCAATAACATGAATTACACAACATATCAAATGGCTCAAACATTAATAAGAAACATGTAAGAGTTAAAATTAGACAGATTTTAATATTTTGGTTTGACGCTATAAAGTTAAAAGTTCATGAGGAATAGTCACAAAGGTGATAAAGGCACTCGACTGCCGTTAAAGGCTAATTAAAGTTGATTGATCTAGGTGCTGAAGATTCTTAAAACTTGCATATCTTTCGTTACAAACGTCTGATAGTTATACATCATTATATGATAGTAGTGGCATTTATAAACATGCTGCGAATAATGTAGAAACCTAGTACACTGATGCCATTAAAAGAGCTATTTGATGTCAAAGCTGAGGGTGAATGTTGCGCATGAAGGTCAAATTATTTCTACGAATTAGGTGGTGAAGATTCACAGCTCAATGTGGAACGAGTGACCTGATAAATAATAAAAGCCAAATTAGTATAAGGGCTGTTGAAGAAAGCTACATCCAGCAGACCACAGCACAAGGAGAGTCACATTTTTTGCTATTCGATCGGCCCCTGTCCTCAACAGCCCGTATACTAATTTGGCTATTATTATTATTATTATTATTATTATTATTATTATTATTATTATTATTATTATTATCAGGTCACTTGGATGAAGTGGCATCTGTCACAAATTTGTAACATATGACAGAAGCATTTGCTGGCGCCTCAGATTCAGCGAGAAGGCTAGCAATGGGGCTTGTTCGAAAAGCTCCAGTCACCAACCTAACCGCGCTGTGGTGGATGCTGTTCAGTTTTGCAAGGACGCTTTGCCTTGTTGAGCCATATGCTGCACTGTCGTAGCCTAACCTGGATAAAATATCTGCCCTATAAAATCGTAGGAGCACCGTGTGGTCAGTCCCCAAAAAGTGGCAGCATTCCAGCTTAAAACCAATTGTGCTAACTAGCCCCTCTGATATATTCTACTTTTATACAACTATGAGTGGAGTTCAATGCCGGTTACGACGTTTTAAATCGCCAAATACAAATGAAGGGTGACGGCTAAGAACGATCATAATCTCATTTTGTTTATATTTCAGAAATTGAAATTTTGTCTTTCAAGTCAATTATATAATATAATGTTGAGAGGAACAAAACGGAACTCCTTGGGAAGCATAACTTATATTAGGCATTACATAAATGAAATAGTTGAAATGTACACTGAAACAAAAAAAATTGATTTCATTATAAACAAATACAGGACATTGATTGTTTTTCCCATTAAACACAAGGGGGATCGTCCAAAAACTCCACATTACTCATTTTCTCCCTGCTCATTGTCTGGAACTAATGCCTGGTAAAGTGCCCGAGCATCAGGATTGACCAAAAACCGTGTTAAATGTATCAAGTCCTTGAACTTTTTAAACATTATTGGTAATGGCCCACTGTATAAATTCTTCAATTCACTGGGATCCATACTTCACTCTTGTCTCTTAGGAACCACAACAGCTTGATTGTAACATTACAGTAATAACTCTTGAGAAAAATGAACATTGGATGTTTGTTAATTTTCATTACTCATTGGTCTGGTAGGCACAGGGCATTTCAGATGTACATCCCTGAAAGAAACTGTCCAGGCTTGAAAGTTTACTTCAGTAGCGCAGTCTATTAGTTTGAAAGGTGGAGGTTTGATTTGACTGTTTTTAAGCACATCCCTCCAGTCATCTGGAGTTTCAGTGTAGGTATTTTGATTAACAAGGTTCATATCCTGTCACTCTCCATAAACGAATGCCCGCCTATCTGGAACACAACTTCACACAGTCAAAACCGTTTTTCTTGTGGAAAATTTTATACAGGAAGTGCAAACTAATTCTTGTTTTGGCCGGAGCAAGAATCACAAAAATTACTAAATGTCTTGTTAAAAAAGTGATCCAACATTAAGCATACATCAGCCCCCTTTCGAACAATACTCTCATCATACATGTAAAAAAAAAAACTGATGTAGTCTGACAAAACATATTGAATGAAATGAAGTTAAGTTGTTGGAGATAATAAACATCACTTGTAATATTCTGTATAGGTAGGTTCCTCTGAAAGTCCATTGTTATTGCCTCCAGTTTTACATGCTTCCTTGACTCCTTGTACTTCCTTTCCACAAAGTAAAACTTTTCACTTTGCACCAAGTGATTTTCCTGTTCTATTTTTCAATTTGTTACACAATGATTGTTTAGTTCCTTCAACCTGACAAGTAGGTACATTTTTTGCCAACACTGAAATCTTCTATTCATATCACAAGTACTACACGAGTTTTTCATGGGTAACAAAGTTATGTTAGAATTACCCACAAAATTTTCTTGGAACATTTTATAACCTACTTGATTGTCCTTGTTGGACTCATATGTCCTATGAAGTTTGGCTAAATCTAGTTCCTCAGACAGGCACAATCAAGAAGTATCTTGTAAGGAATAGTGGGATTTTCTACCTTGAAGTGATCTGATGAAACCTGTAACTTTAGATTGCGTTTCATTGGATAATGTATTAGGTCTGTTGGTATGTTTTCCTCGGCCATCTGTTTTAGCTTCTCAAATGTTTAATAGTTTCAGCACAGCGATTAGAAATACCATGCAGAGATAAAAATGCCTTGTAGCAAACACTTAACATTTTATGTCATCTACACGTGCCCTAACACGATAATAGTAAGAGGAGGTATGGAAACTTCCTTCACATTCATCCTTCCGGTTGTGCCACTGCTGAACAGGAACAACAGTAACAAGTCCACTCAAATATTGACTCTACGCATTATAGTCCCCTAGTTCATTGAAATGGGAGATGATACGTTTCTGTTCTTTGGAACAAATTACTTCGAAGCACTTTAACCGGGAACACTTAGTCTTCTCCAGTCTCTTGTTGTAGCACAATTTTTTCATAACGTCACTCATCTAGTTTCTTTTCTTTGCACTACGTTGCTCACTATTAGCCTGTTCATTGTCTGTCTAATATCACTCAACATAATTATTACGTACGACAGCAAAGTACTAATTCTGTGCATCATAATGGCAGCAATGGAGGGGAGCCATACCGACCCTGATCAGTATTGCTCGGCAGCATGATTGCTATTAGCCATTACCCCATATCTTTTGACTTACTGCAAGAGTGATCTTTCTTGGACTGGAGGGTCGTACCTTACTCTATTGGTGGAAAAATATTTAATTCCCTCCTTGGGAACTTGGAATTACCATTTGTATTCAGCTACACAATGCCACTGCTAACTCAATTTTGTAAAAAAAAAAATTGGACTGATCATTCTTAGCCGTCACCCTTCAAATTATAATATGTCCACATTTTCAGTTTAAAGCTAATCTTATACAGGATTATACTCTTAATGATGGACAGCTACATAAGAGACACCAGTATTAATACACTGTTTTACCATGACTTAAGTTTTAAAGGAGACTTATGTTCTCAATTACAATTATAACATGACTATTTTAACCAGATTTTCTAGGTACAAATTATAGTAAGTGCTATGTTTCAAATAATCTTCATTGAATAATCTCGAACTGAAAGAAGTTCGAGACATTTAAGCTTAGATGAATCCAACATAATTGTCACTAAATTGTAAAATATTTTTATTCAGTATACTTAGAATTATTTAAGTCACTATCACAGCCAGGCTGTTTTATATGTTCTATAACCATAGCTGTTTTCAAACAAAACAAGAATATGTAAATTTGATTTTATGACTAATTATAGAATCCAATAGTACATTTTTGAACATAATCAGGATCCTGATTTGAGGTGCAATTGATGGCTGATGATGCCTGACATACAGATGAAACATGTACCAATTAGACAATTGTAAGAAGGATTAAGTCCTAACTAGAAGTAATTACATGTATTGAATAGGTGGTTTGTTCAAATAAACATTTGTATTTTAAGAATTAAGTGGTATGTTCAGAGCTGTCAGTGGAGAGATGGCATGGAATGACAGTAGACGAATAAGTTTGAGTGGTGTCTTTGAAAGTTCAAAAGATCACAATATGAAGATATAGTTGGAATTCAGGAGGAAAAATTGGGGCAAATGTTTGTTTATAGGAAGGGGATTTAGGGATTGGAATAACTTGCCAATGGAGATCTTCAATAAATTCCCAATTTCTTTGCACTTATTTAAGAAAGATCTAGGAAAACAAAAGATGGGGAATCTGCCACCAGGGTGACTGCCCTAAATGCATATCAGTAGCAATTGATTGAATTTGAATAAAAAATTGAATGCAGTTGTTTCAAACATTCAAATCAAAACTCTTACTGTTGTACGTTTTGAAAAATGATAGTTCAAAATAAGCACTGGTAATTCATATATGCAGTATGCATACTGTACATAACTTAAGTCACTATACTTGAGAAATTTCAGTATTCACAATACAATGTCCAAACTGCTGTTTCTTCATTAGTTCATTTAACACATTTGCAGTTGGTGTAATTTCTATGTACGCTGAGGAGTGTTAATCCACTCGAACATGTATTTCCAATAGAATTAAGCAAATATGTTTTCAGACAGTGTAATGTTGAGAAAAATCATTTCATTTGTACATGTGTTGTACATATGGATACAGGGAGCACAGTTGGCATTTCTAGCGAAGTAACATTTAAGAAAATGCTAGGAAAACAACAGATAGTGAACGTGCCAGCTGGGTGACTGCCGTAAATGCAGATCAGTATTGATTGAAATATATTTGGTATATAATCTATATATATAAAAGAACGTCCTGACATTCATCATCGCCAAGCCAAAACTACTGGACATAAAGAATTGACATTTTGGGGATACATTCATATTAAGATGTAGGTGCTCACTAAGAGGATTTTTGGATATTACGTCACTAAGGGGTTGAAAAGGGGGGTGAAATTTTAAAATGAGTATATCTCAAAACTTAAGGTTTACAGATGTAAAAATTGGTATTTAGAATCTTCTTTAAAAATAAGGAAACACTTATTTTGTTTTTGGAAAATCCCAATAGGAGGGGTGAAAAAGAGATTGAATGCCTTGAATGAGGATACTTATATCTCAGAAACTGAAGATATTACAGATCTAAAAATTGGTATTTGGGGTCTCTTAAAAATAAACATTTTTTGTTTTTGGAAAATCTTAATTAATGGGGGTTAAATAGGAGTGACAAATTGGGGTGAATTTTTAGAAAGACTATATCTACAGCATATCTCAGAAACATAAAATGTTACAGACGTAAAAATTGGTATTTGGAATCTCCTGTAAAAGTAAAGAAACATAGGTGATTTGTTTTTGGAAACTCCAATTAAGGGGATATAAAAAGGGGGTGAAATTTTAAAATGAGCATTTCTACAGTATCTCAAAAACTTAACATGTTACCAGAGTGAAAAATAGTATTTTTTATCTCTATTGAAAATAAAGAAACATGTATTTTTTGTTTTCTGAAAAAACACTTGGGTAGAGGGGTAAAAGTGACTGAAAATGGGGTTGAATTCTTTTAATTAGGATACCGATATCAAAAGCTGAAGATGTTACAAACGTGAAATTTGGTATTTAAAAGTAAAATATGTATTTGTTTTTGGAAATCCACCTAAAGGGAGAAGGGAAATTGAAAAATTAGTTGAATTATTTGTATGAGGATACTATTATGTAAAAAATAAAAGATTTTGCAGACATGAAAATTGGTATTTGGAATCTGCTTTAAAATTAAACAAACATGTATTCTCGAAAAATCCAATGAAGGGGGAGGGAAGGGGGAAAATTGAAAAATTAATTGTATGAGGATACTTACATCTAATAAAATTAAAGTTGTTACAAACGTGAAAACTGATATTTGGATCTCCTTTAAAAAAAAGAGTTTTTGGGCGAAATCATTTTGGTTGGGGCGGGGGTGAAAAGGTGTTGAATTCCTTTTATGTGGACACACAGTCATGATAATTGGTATTTAGAAGATCCTTTACTATTAAAGAGACAGTATTTTTAACGGAAAATTCACTTAAGGGGCGGGGGGTGAAACGAAGTGAAAGTTATTTCTTTTTATAGGGATACTTGTATCTCAGAACTGAAGGTAACAGACATGAACATTAGTATTTGGAATCTCCTTTAAACATAAGGAAACATGCCTTTTTTTTGGAGGGGGGTGTGTAAATCAACTTAACGGCAGTGGGGTGAAAAAAGGAGTCGAGACCAATTGATTTTACTGTTCATAATGTACTTATTCTGATCATAAACTGATCATTTTTCATCTTTCCTGGGTTCGTTTTCAAGAATCATCTTTTCCTTTGGAGTAGGCAGACAAAGTTAGATTACAGTAGATTCTCCTGGCATATAAATAAAAATTTAAACACATTTGAAAGAAACAATATGAATTTGTGCTCTATAGTAAGGTCAATAATTCACGGAAGTATACCATTTGTGTCGCCAGAAATCTCTCGCACTTGCCTATGCGCGACAGTGGTGCTGGTCACATTGTAAGCAATGACTATGGCAGAGGATTTAATTTACCGCCAAGTAGCGGTCTTGCATCTTGCTGTGGGTTCCAGACCATTAATAATGATGATAATAATGTTCTGGACCGTCGTCAAAATGTATGGACCACGCTGGAAACTGGTTTTGGCTGGGTAATGACTACGATTGCAGTCCGGCCGCGGCTTCAGTACCGCCAATGCTCCCAAAAAGACAGCACGCCGGATCTCAATTATTTGATCCATATTAAAATGCTTATAGGAAAAGATGGCAAATATTTAGGGACCCAACTGGCCAGTTGGAATACCTGGACCTAGCCCGGGAAGTACGAAATTGATTACTGGAAAGAAAGATTGAAAAATGGGAGGAACTTTGTCCTAATCTCTCAGAAAACTAGTCAGATCACGAATTTTGCTTATTCTCTCAGAAAATGAGTTAGATCGCGAATTTTGGCAGATTATATATAAAACATTAAGCATTCAATTATAAATTTCATTATAATACCATAGCGAAGCACGGGTATCTTGCTAATGTATATTATATTATGACCTATGGTCATGTTTCGGTGGTCTCCCTTCTCAGGAGATGAAATTTTTCTGTACCATAAATTTAATTCTTCATTCGGTATTCTTGGCAACTGCTGCTTACGTCACTGACTTAGAAGTGGATGAAGTGAAATCAGAAACCCGATGGAGCAGAGGGAATGGGTTTGTAGGTAGAAGGAACTAAAAGCCTGATATTTCCTTTTGTTTCAAAAACTCAAATCTATTTGAGACATAAGGTATCAAGGAATGGAATTAAAGTAGACACACAAAAAATAAGTTTGGCATCACTGATGGGAAGTCCAAGTTCACGCGAGTTTCTTCATGCTGCCATGTGAGCGGTTTGAATGGAGGACCTAAACTTACTGAAGACTTAACTCATTTCTGCATATAAATTTAATTTAATTGTTAATATCTTCAAGCAAGGTTTATTGCTTCTACAAGATCTGTACTATTAGTTAAGTCTCTTCCCAAGTTCAAAACTGCCACCACATCTCCAACTGTGGTGTTCCCTATTAAAAAGGGTCAACTATTCTACTGTATATCCTAGAACTGCCAATGGCCATAGCCGTGTTGAAACACCGGATCCCGTGAGATCTCTCAAGTTAAGCAACATTGGGCGTGGTCAGGAGTTGGATGGGTTGCCACGCGCTGTTGGTGGGGGGTAAGGGAATGGAGGAGCGGAAAGGAACTGGCCACTCTACCGCACGTAAACTCTGGCTCAGGAACTCCTCTGCGAAGGTTCGGACCTGCCTTCGGGCAGAATAACCCTTACCTTACCATCCTAGAAGTTCAACATGTTTCAGCTAGAGTTCTGTAATTAAAATGTTCCAGTGCTACCTTGTATGTACTGTAATTGAGAATGTTTATGTTTTGAGCTTTAGTAACTTAAATAGAACAATCCATTCAAAAATTTTGGACTGAACCTGAGCTAAACAGACAGTGGAAATGACCAACAGCGAAGGAACAAGTTCAAAACATATTTCTGAAAGGAGTGAAAATCTAATCAGCTTCCCACTTCAAGTACCTCGGAAGCACAATGTCAAAAGACAACACTGTTAGACAGGAAATACTCAAGACACAGAAAGCATCAAACTTCACAGTCAAGTCTGAAATCATCTCTGGGACTGCAAAATACCACAAAAAGGGAACAAAATCGTGTACCACACTTCATGCTAATCCTCACTTACGGTATAGAGGCATGTACCCTACTAAACAAAGACTTCAGCAGAATCCAAGCAACTGAAATTAGATTCATTAGAACCATGAACCACATTACCATAAAGGACAAGATCAGAAATTAAGTGAATAGGAAAGTAGCTGGTATCAAGGTTCCTATTACCAGTGTCAAACTCAGACTTCAGTGGTATGCACACATGAGAATACACGGGGAAAACCTACCAGAAGATATTTTGACCTTAATCTCATCAGGAGACCACAGGGAAGACCAAGAAAACACTGGATAGAGACTAAGATCAGATGTGGAGGAGAGAGGATACACTGGAACAGAAGATGTATGAAGACAGAAGGTGGCAAGTGCTTTTACACCACACCTGGGAAACTGGAGTTGGGAAAATGATGATCCCTCGAGATGTTTATTATTTTGGAGTTATATCCCTGTTCTAAGGTTTATCCACAAATCAGTCTTATCACATTAAATTCCACCAATAAGAAAATACATTACATTATTGTTCTAGAAATACTGTGAGTTTTTGAGCTAAGATATCAATATACATTGAATATTTGAGTGTTCTATATATAACTGAGGTCTCCCTTGGCAGGTGGGGGCTGGCGTGATAAGGCGGAATTTTCATGTAACTATATGAACATTAACCAAGTGTGACTAGAGGTAAGATTCCAGTGCCCCCCCTTAACACAGGTAGACCTATGTTTACTTTGAATTTAAATCAAAACAGAAACCTAGGTTTTTTCTAGGTAATTGTATGACTTAAATAATCACCCCTAATGCAGACTATGTAAAATGCAAGGACAAACTCATTTCCCTTCAATTTTGTCTTTGGGTGATTTAAGTTTCCCAGTTTTCTAAATTCATCAACCTTCCTTTCAAACTTTAATTTTGTTTTTGTTAGTCACTTAGTAGTATGGCTTATCCACTGCATCAGGGCTTATGCCCTGTTAGGCATTTCTTTGGTCTTAAATGTTTGAGTGTTTTCAGCCTCCATTATTCGTATTTTGTTCTGTGCCTTTTTTTTGTTAACCGTTCCCTTTTCTTTCCTGTTTATGGCTGTGTAGAACTTCGTGCATCTTTTGATCCATGCCTCCAAAGTAGCTTCCCTAGCAGATTAGTGTAGTGAACGTATTAGAGCTTCTTAATTTCTTAAAGCAGAATATATTTGCTGCTTCTAGTGTCAATGGTGTTTATGACTAAAAAATGTAATCTCCTGGTCCCATAAAGGGCAGTTGTAAATTATAAACTGTGCTACTGGATTCAGGACCTATCCTATGTAACTTTGTTCCAGAAGCAACGACTTATTTCTCTTAACTGAATTTCTCAATGCTACGTTAAGCAGAGTGTATGTAAATTTATAAGACCTATTAGTCCGAGTTCTGATTTACACTATATGGGAGTTGTTCTCCCCATATTGCAAGTTCTGGGAGCTTATAAGCTTTCCTGTATTGTCAAGGTTTCCCCTCTGTTCTTGCTTGAAAAGAAAGGAACATTTTTCAGTAGTTATTGTCGGAAAAATTTAAACTTTGGTTCATGCTTTGTCCAGCTATTCTCCCCTCACTCTTCTTTCCCTCTCTGCTCCATGGAAATCACCATAACAAGATCAATAGTTTTATTCTGCAAGAATTTACAAAATCAGACACTTAAAAGTAAATTGTCTTTGTATAAATAAGCAGCGATATCAAATTTACAGTCAAGAGCACTAAAGTGAATTTGCTTGTGAGGACAAGTCTTTCAATTCTGATGCTTCAAGGGTTGGAATATTTATAGTATCGATTTTAGTGCTTGAGTGTCCCAAGGACATGTTCAGCTCGCCTGGATGTGTGCCGACTATGATTATGATGAGGTAGGGAGAAACCCCATGTCAGCATGTAGCCTACTCATGTCTAATAAGACCAAGCAGTCCGCTCGAAGCTGTAACATCCCCCATCTGACTGATGAATTACCATCGACAGAGTCATATGCCGTCACTCCGTATGAGCACTGCTGAGGTTTGGAATTGAATCCTGGCTTTTGGCACAAATTGTATACTACCACCTCCCCTACCCTGCCGGCCAACATTTCGAAGGTGAAAATTTTTTCGGCCAACAGAACTAAAACCGGTAAACCACGGTGTTAGACCATAGAGTTCAATGCCTTAATGATCATGGCAATCAGGCAGGCTCTGGTTGCAATAATAGGGGCATACAATTCCACTACTGCAGCCATGGAATTATACTTTTCCAACAAACATATTTCACAAAGATGAATAAGTTTTTCATGGTGTGAAGTTTTAGTTTCCATTTCACTTACCACTGATTCTAAAATGTTACCTTTAAGGTGTATTAAGAAATTCATACAATATATTGTAGTCATACAGTTTTTAATGGCAGGTACCCGTACTTCACAGGAACTGGATACAGCTGTGTGCTGAGTAGTGGACATAATGCTGACCGAGTTACATGCCTGGACACTACTTTTCCTGACATGGACATAGCTGTCATACCCTTGAACATGTTATCTTACTTGTGTCTATTTTAGTAACATAACTTTTCTAGTACCGGTACCGTCTTGATTCCCTTTCCCAGTCACACCCTGCATTGGTATGAATTGTAGGAAGTTTTCCTTCACAGTGAAATTTTCTGTATCAACATGAACACAGTGGTAATTATTCAGAGCGTGATAAGCCTGAGTTACCGGTGAGAATAGAGAAGCAACTGGAGGAATTCTGTTTTCATGAGATTTCAAACAATGTTCATATGAAGCGCGGGCATATGATTGTTTCATCTGGTGGAAGGGGTTAAGCCTTGAGCAGACCGCTTTGTGCTATTCGACAGGAGTACGCTATGTGCCAGCACTAGGTTTCACCTTCTCCATACTATTACCATGCCATTTATTTTGCCTCATCAACTTTTGTGATAAGCTTGACATCAGGAAGGGCTTGCGGTCATGGAAGCTTTCTACATAGATTTACCTCTTTGTACCCGACCCCATAGAGAAACTGTACAAGGATTGGACAGATGGCTATCGTCAGTGAAGTGGGGGTGTTCCTTTTGTAAAGGTGATGGCACATAACAAAAATTGATTTCCCTGAATCTGTTATGTTAAATCTACAAGATCCAAGAGGATGAAATTGTAAGTTTGATATGATTTCATTGCAAATACACAAAGCAACTACATACCAACATACCAATGCCATACATCACTATGGATGAGCAACCATTTCCGTCTAAATGTCGCTGCAGATTTACACAGCTCGTGGCCTCAAAACCAGATAAATACAGACAGAAGTATGCTTAACATTTTGTGAATGCTTTTTTCTATCTTCAAACATACGACACTAGACCCCATGGTGAGTGTATTGGTGACTGTTGTAAAGCAACTGATGGGACCTTACATGTACAAAGGAAGAAATACCACATCCAACAGTTTCTTTACCTCCTTGACTCTAGCTGAAAACTTGAAAACTAATTCAACTACCTTTGTCGGTACTATGAACAGATCTCATATGGAAGTTCCAGTCTTGTGTCAAAAAGGCCAAGGAAAAGTGGTATACCACAGCATTGCTGAAGACCAATGATGCTACACTAATGATCTATGAACTGAAATTCTCATTTTCAGTACTATACATCCCGATGTTCACAGAGTGGTGAAAAGAAGAAATCAGTCATAACTTTTTTAAACTGATCTAAATATGGAGTTGATGTGGTCAATCAAATGTCCCGTAAGTACTCAGCGAAAGCACCATCCATAATTCCAATATAAATGTCCCATTATTAGAAATAAATCACATTTTCCAGCCAACTCATTCTTGCTTGCCAACATTTCAACCCAATGCACCAATTTGGGCTCATTTGGTAACCAGCACACCTACCAAGACCAACAAGCTAGAATAACAGTGCTGGAAGTGCTGATTGGCTGAAGCTAATTGAATGAAGGTCCGCGATATTTTCTGTGGTTACAAAAGCAAGACTGTCGAATAACTAAAATTATTGAAAATATGCATTATAGAATCACTGGCACAAAATTAAATGACTTGTTTAAGGGACCTAACAGCTAGGTCATTTGCCCCTTATGGTATGAGGTTTAATGAAGACATAATTAAAATTTTAAAATATATCCACTGGCTAGAATTTTTAAAAATGATTAGATTAAAATAATCAGTGGATCTAATTAGCAATGCCTTGTTTTCCAATAAAATTATATAAAATATTGATTGCAATGAAATAAAGCATTGCCTTGAAATACAGAGATATATATCATTCAAGTTAAAATTAAATCATTAAAATCTGCAAACATGAACTAAAAGAGTCAATGGGATAGTAGGCAATAGTATGATAAACAGGGTTAAAAGTCAGGTTGTGAGTTTCACAAATAGGAAAAGTCCTCTCAGTTTTAATTACTGCATTGATGGGGTGAAAGTTCCTTTTGGGGATCATTTTAAGTACCTAGTTGTTAATATAAGGAAAGATCTGCAATGGGGTGATCACAAATATGATTGTTAATAAAGGGTACAGATCTCTGCACATGGTTATGAGGGTCTTTAGAGGTTGTAGTAAGGATGTAAAGGAGAGGGCATAAAAGTCTCTGGTAAGACCCCAACTAGAGTATGGTTCCAGTGTATGGGACCCTCACCAGGATTACTTCATCCCAGAACTGGAAAAAATCCAAAGAAAAGCAGCTCGATTTGTTCTGGGCGATTTCCAACAAAAGGGTAGCGTTACAAAAATGTTGCAAAGTTTGTGCTGGGAAGACTTGGGAGAAAGGAGACAAGCTGCTCGACTAAGTAGTTATGTTCCAAGCTGTCAGTGGAGAGATGGTGTGGAATGACATCACTAAATCAATCAATGAATATTCAAGATAAACTTAAATATTATAATTAAGCAGTCCACCTATTCAATACAATATATAATTTATTAATATCTAGGACATGTTTCGTCCCCTAAGGGACATCAGCTAATAATATATTAATATATCAGAAATAAATATTAAAATTTGAAAGACACATTAACATTTTTGACAATTTAAAACAAGATCTTCAAATTTTGTTAAAATTGTAAATCATAAAACAGGTAAAACAGTTAAATTGTCCATATTTCTCTTGTTGATGTTCTTGGAAAATACCAGTTTTGCTTATAAAATCTTAAAATATCATTTGTTGTAAATAGCACACTTGATTTGTATTACTTGGTGAAAGATTTGTTGGAACTTAATAAGCATTCCTTAGATTGTATACTAAAATTTAAATGCTTCAGAATTCAAAGTCAGATCGGGGCCATGATGGTAAAGTTCTGTGTGGTAATGGATATAATTGTATCTGAAAATGAAAAAATGTGTAACATGAAATGGAAGATGAAATAAATATAATGTAATAAAATCGTATTACTTACTCATTATTGGCCCCGATGTGCAGAGAAGGACTCACTTCTACCAAGGTAAGTGTGCATCTGCTTTAAAACAAGTACTGGTAGTTGCTACGCTGAGCGGGGAGTGTGGAGGGAAAGTAGGAGAGTGTCATTGAGCGTGTGATGTGTTAGAGTCTGGCATTTCTTCCTAACTTTCGCTTTTAATAGTTCATATAAAATGTTATTCTTCTCAGAAAGCTCATTGATATTATTTGTTGGATTGTTTCTCTGGTCCAGATAAATGTATATTTCCTCATATGTTTAATAAATGGCCTTTCTTTATGGTTTTCAGTATTTTGAGGTAATTATCTATGTTTATAAACATGTGATTGGAGTCTCATGTGTTCGCTCATTGCTGAGTATCTGTTGTATTTCTTGGCTCTGGTGTGTTCCTGATATCTTATAATGAAGTTCCTACCTCTTTGTCTTAAACAACTAGCACATTTCAGTTTATAAACACTGAAATTTTGGAATTTATTATTATTATTATTATTATTATTATTATTATTATTATTATTATTAACGATATGAGTGTTATAAAACAATTGAGTTTGTGTTGTTAGTCCTAAAAGCGATTCTTAAATTACATTTTTTAAAATAGATTCGTAATACTATATATATTTTACTGCTATTATATGTAAATACGGCAAATTTCTTATTCTCTTTCTTTTTGTTCTTGTATTAACGTTGTCTTAGGCTTACTTTTTACTTTATTTATAATCCTGTTTACAAACTATTATAGCCATACTTGTATGCTAAATGCTATATAGCATTAATTTCTTTTTTTACATCCTGGGTTGAAAGCAGAATATTAAAAGCTCTGTAAATCAATTACAATTCTAACAAAATTTGAAGATCTTATTTTAAATTGTCAAAAATTTTAATGTGTCTTTCCAATTTTAATATTTATTTTGGATATATTAATTTATTATTAGCCGATGTTCCTTAGGGGACGAAACATGTCCTAGATAAATTATATATTGTATTGAATAGGCGGACCGCTTAATTATAATATTTAAGTTTATCTTGAATATTCATTGATTGATTATAGTCAATACGGGATTAGTATTACTTGAAATGAAGCTGTTAAAGCTTATCACTTGTAATGACATCACTAGACGAATGTATTTGAATGTCGTCTTTAAGAGTAGGAAAGATCACAATATGAAGATAAAGCTGGAATTCAAGGACAAATTGGGGCAAATATTCGTTTATAGGTAGTTGAGTTAGGGATTGGAATAACTTACTAAGGGAGATGTTCAATAAATTTCCAATTTCTTTGTGATCATTTAAGAAAAGGCTAGGAAAACAACAGATAGGGAATCTGCCACCTGGGCAACTGCCCTAAACGCAGATCAGTAGCGACTGAATTGAAAAACATAGTTAACAAAGATATGCTAATAAAAAATACATTACAATAAAAAGGCCACTATCCCTTCTAAGATTGATGACTAGGTCTGCTGACTGCTCATCTCGTAGGATGAGGGAAATGGCACTCTGGAGTTGTAGACTACATTGAAGATCGCCCAGGTCCATGCACTCCGTAAAGATGTGAGAAACAGATGACCGCCGCAAGTACACACCTGAGGGCAGGGGGGTTTCACCCTTCAGTAGGTAGGAGTGCGTTACTATGCACTGACTGATCAAGATGTAATACCACAGCTTCTCTCTGAGAAGCCTGAAGCAAAGTTTTCCATACCTTCGTAGTTCCTTTTATCGCTCTCAGGTTATTTGGGAGAGGGGTAGCCTGCCACTCCATCTCCCAATGGGACATAACCAGATGTGTCTGCTGAGAGAAAATGGTCACTAACTGGAATCCTGTAAGGCAACAAGGGCAAGGTAACAGCCTCCTTGGCATCCTTGTCAGCTAACTTGTTTCCCCTCTATACCCATGTGGCTTGGGAGCCATAAACCTAATTCTCGTGCCAGCATCCGAACACCTGACCAGCAGGTCCTGGATCCCTTGCACCAGAGGGTGCCAAGGGAAACTTGTGTCTATAGATTGTAGCATGCTCACACAGCAGAAATTACCAGCACTCGCTGGAGAGTGTGTACCACAGGGCTTCACAGATAGCATAGAGCTCTGCTGTGTACACACTAGACTTCTGGGAGAGGAAGAAGAAACCTGTTATTGTCAACAACGAACGCACAGCCTACTCTCGCTTTTGCCCTCGAACCATCCATGAAAAGAACTACCAAATCAGGATACCAGCCAACAACAGACAGGAAGGGTCTCCGATAATGGATGGGTCTGTGTCCTTCGGGCCGGTGAGCAAATCTAGAATTATTTTGGGTCATTGTAATATCCAAGGAGGTACCCAACTTGGTCGTCTGACAAGACGAGGACCCAAAGCTGCATCAAATAATCTGCGACTACTATCGAAGCGTATTCCAACTGCTCCCATTGCTCGAGGGTAAGCAGCGTACAGCTGACTGTTTCCATTGTGGAATATGCAAGAATAGCTTGGGTGAAGTGACATCGGTCTCAGATTTGCAGCATAGGACAGAAGCATTTCCTGGCACCTCAGGTGTAAAGGCAGCACACCTAATTCAGCAAGCAGGCCAGCAATGGGGCTTGCACCTAACCCCGCTGTGGTGGAGGCTATTCAGTTTTGCAAAGACGCTGTGCTTTGCTGATCCATATGCTGCACTGTCATCTAACATGTATAAAATATGTGCCCTATAAAATTCTAGGAGCACTGTGTGGTCAGCACCCCCCGAGTAGTGCTACTAAGATGCTTCAAAATATTTAACTCCTTAGTGCATTGCACTTTTAACTGCTGCACATGTAGCTCCCATGATAATTTGCTATCTAAAAGGAGCCCAAGAAATCTGCAAGCGTCAACTACGGGAAGAGCGACATTCCCTAAACGAAGCTCAGGATGAGTGAAGAGTGCGCTTCCGGTAAAAGTATGCTTGAGGTCTTGAGGTGGAAAACCTAAAGCCATGTTCTTAAGTCCACTGTTCCATTCTCTTAATAGTTTGCTGTTGTTGCTGCTCTGCGACTGCCATATTGTGTGAGCTATAATTCAGAGTAAAATCGTTCACATATAGCGATGGCGTTACTACTGAACCAGCAGCAGCGACAATACTGTTTATGGCAATCGCGAACAGAGTGACACTAAGAACCAATCCCTGTGGGATTCTGGTTTTCCTTAACATGGTGTTGCAAATATGCCCTCCCTACTGACAAGGAATAGACGGAGAGAAAATTCTGAAATACTGGCAGGTTACCTCTGAATCTCCATTGATGCAGGACTGAAAGTATACCATATCACCATGTGGTGTCATATGCCTTTTCTAAGTCGAAGAAAACCACCAAATGCTTGTTGCAGAGAAACTAATCCTGGATTGAACTCTCCAGACATACTAAGTGGTCAGTGATAAAGAGCGGCTCGAAAACCACATTAATACTGACGAAAGTAGTCTTCTCCAGACACCACACAAGTCAGCAATTTACCATCCTCTCAAAGAGCTTACACAAACCGTAAGACAAATAGGTCTGTAACTTCCTGCATACTTAGGATTATGTCAGGCATGAGGACAGGAATGGCTATGCCCTCTCATCACTTGAGACAAACTCTCCCTCTATCCAGATTCGGTTGAACACATGAAGGAGATATAACAGACTATCCTCACTTAGGTGTTTCAACATCTGGTTATGGACATTGCAAGAACGTGTCTCCCAGACCAGACAAAGTGCCAAGGCACTGCGGAGTTCCTGCTCTTTAAAGGGCACATTATAGTCCTCTCAAGCACGAGTGGTAAAACTAAGAACATTCTGCCTCCTGCTCCAGAGTGAGGAAATCACAATGGTAATTCCTGGAGCCAAACATCTGCAAAATTACTGGCTAGATGATTAACAATCTAGAGTGGTTCAGTGACTATACTGCCTGCAATGGAAATTCCTGATACTGAAGATGATCCAGGTATACCTGAAATACGTCTAAGTTTAGTCCACACTTTAGATGACTGTGACATCACAGATGACATCTCCCACAAAGCTTTCTTACTCTGCCAAATAAGAACACGTGCCTTAGGACAGTTTATCAAATGTTACCTAGTTGGCCACAGACTGCCTATGATAGCATTTATGAGTGCGACTGCATTCTTTGATAGATGCTGTACAATTTCTTCGCTCCACCAAGGAACAAGTTCTTGGCAAGGAGTCCCTAAAAATGATGGAATAGAATCCCCAGCAGCAGCAAGAATGACTTGTTATGTAAGTTATATCACCATCTACGGTCTGCCTAGTCACGTACTTAAAACGACTAGTGATGTGAACTTTGGCCAAACAGCATGTTTAAGAATCCATTGAGGAGCCTCGACGGGTTTCTGCTTCAACAAAGTAATAATGGGAAAATGGTCACTGTCAGAGATTGTCTATTCCACCAAAACACCGGAACTAACGTTCGGCTGCATAGGCTAATGTCTGTGCGAGATTATGTGCCATAACTTACATTGAAATGAGTGTTCACCTGTATCTGAATTATATAATTCCAGCTCTACTCTTTCCAACTCCCTCCCGCTGGGGCAAGGTGTTTCAGAGCCCCATATAGAGCAATGGGCGTTACAGTCACCGAATAAGAGGAATGGAGGTGGGAGCTGATCTATAAGAGCAGTGACATTTATATTAAGAAGGCTGGTTTGGTGCATAGGTTCTGGATCTCCAATCTACTTTGAGCACAGTGCTCGTCTTAAGCAGCAAACGACCATTGCACATTTTCCTAAGATCCTCAAGTTCGCCGTATACATGCTCGATGTGTTGACTGGAAAGTATACTTTTAACCAGCTTGAAATCTTGCCCATCAGTTCTGGTAGCAATCAGGAACCTAGGGAAGCTGAAACCCAAGCTAATTCACTGTTTTTTCCCCAGGGGGTTGCCCTCCGCCCTTAGGGAATCAAATGTTAAAGACTTGGGTAGCGTACTACCCGTGGCACGCGGAAGTTGTTTCGACGTCACACCCAAAATCATCCTTCCCGAATGACACCCACTCTGATCAGGGGCCTCTAGCCGAACCAAGCAGTCAAGGCAATACCCACCTGATCGCAGCGGGTATTGTCCAGGGTCCGATGTTAAACGATGCCTAATATGGAATGACTGAGGCAATGAGCACTAGGACTCCCTCCAATCACCCGCAATAGCATGTACCCCATAGTGTGTACAGAGTAATAAACAGAAAAAAATAAAACAAAACGTCCTGGCATTTGACTGTGCGGGGACCTGTGCTGTCAGGCGGGATACTACATGGCAAATGGCACTCCCACCTGAAGGCTTCCCGGGGTCACCAGTGGGCTTTCGAGCGTAAACGCACATGTAAAAGGCCCATCTCTGAGCAGCACGCACATCAAGACTTTTGAATCTGAATACAACTTACCTCAAAAGGATCGATAGCCACAAGGCCCCTTTAGTCGTCTTCTACAACAACAGCAGGGATTACCTGTGAATGTATTCAACCCCTCCCATCTACAAGGTGTCCAGCACAAGATACCAAACTGCAATCCAAGTGCACGCCTAGGTTGTCCCTTTTAGCCACCTCTTACGACAGACAGGGGATACCGCGAGTGTATTCTTCGTCTGTGTCCCCCACCCACAGCAGGGCAAAATTAAAGATCTTTAATCGAAAGCAGAGTGAGAATAGCACCACTTCATGTTGCAGCACGAAGCAAACATGATCAGTTGATTGTAGGGTAGTTTGAGAAGTATATAAGGAGAGTCTCCATATAGTGATATATGGACAGGTAATGAAATCAAAACAAGTGTTACTCCTACTTATTGTGGTTAAGTGTAAATTACAATAAAAACCGTGGGCAGAAATGAGTATCAAGGAAGTCAAGACAAAGGGTATCTACAATAGGTTAAAACCACGTTCTGATCATATTTTTAGATGTATTGCATCCCTACGAGTACCACTATAATTGTTTAATGTAATTATGTATTTATTTTTGCTACTTATCGTCACATGAACACGAAGGTTTTTGGGGACAGATCCACGGGAAAAGGGTAGGATTGGGAAGGTAGCAGCTGTGGCCTTAAGATACAGCTTCAGGGCTGCCAACGGTAGGATTCGAACCCACTGTCCCCCAAATGCAATGTCAGCTGCGCACCCTTAGCCTCACAGTCCACTCGCTCGGTGTACAATAAACACTTCATGAATTTCAAGAATACCAGTAAAATACTGTATTCACCATGCTTTGTGTACTTTTGACAAATAGACCTACATCAAATCAATGCCCAAGCACAACAAGTCTTCAGGACCATTACCGAGAGAAAGAACTTTAATATCAAACTTCATTGAATCATACTCCAAACTGGATGGCAACAAAAATGAACTTTCAAGGGGAAAAATAAACAGGTACCAAGAAATCACCACTAATATGTCTGGAAAAAAGGGAACATTATCAATCACCTCACTCAGATTAGTGCAGCTATACGCTGAGCCAGTGGCATGTACTGGTCTGAAGATCTGGGTGGCTACTCAGCTGAGTAGTACATAAAATATTAAACTACATTTTTTTTACAATATTTTTATGTGAAGTTGAGTCATCTGGTTTGGAATGAAAATTCCTTGAAGATGTCCTCAATGAAATTGCAGTCATAACACTTGGGAAGTTTCTGAAGAAAGGACTTTTCAACTGACTAATACCAAACCACAAACATTCTTGTGTCTGTGGCAATATGACTATCCTCTTTAGCGTAAAAAACTATTTCTACAGATGCTGAGATTGCTGGTATTGTCGCAAATAATGTTGCCAATTTTAATACAAATTTCATGGACTTTTTTGACGAACGAAATGCGTAGTAAAATATCACGATTTCTTTTTACATGAGCATTATATTGGTCAGTACACAGAGCATTTTTTTTTATCTAGCTCTAAATTTATTCTTATATTACCAAAGTTTGCAAAGTTCATGCTATTGCAAATGTGAGCCTTTGATTTATCAAAGTTTTGATCAGTTGTGCAAAAAGAGTATATTTGAAAGCCTTTCCTTTGACCATACATTAACTTCAAGACTAAATAACACAACCAGCAACATACCGTAGTTTATAGACAGTTTAGAACTACCAGGAAACCAATTGTATCAATCATATGGCACTGTAGATTATGTGATTTGTGTATATTCATGCTGAGTTACCTTCACTTCGACACAATTGCAGTTCAGCAGTAATGGCCAGCCAGAAGGACTCCCAGATGGTGTCCTGCCTAGAGAATGAGGTTTTTAAAATTTTTCCTCAATATTTAAAATCAAAACTGGACTTTGATAACGCTAAGAAAATTTCATTTCATCGTAAAACTAAATTCTCATTGATAAGGAAGACTGTTAGACAGTATCAAACTTAGGCGAGTGAATTCAGCGTGCAGATCGATGGTAAATGTTTTCAGGTTGAAGATAAGGCATGGACCCTCGAGCTTCCATCCCAGGTTATAGTATGGGTGAGTGGAGAGAGATGTATGGGGTGAAGCACACCAATGGACAGTTTCGGATGGATGAAGAGTGCTAGAAGTGGCTTTAAGCTTGGCAGAGTCCGTAGGAGTAAAGGCATCTTCACAAACCCTTCTATGAGTATATGCCACCCAGGGCTGCATATGACATTAAATAATTCATAACCTTGTTTGTCCTATTTTTAATTATATTTGAAGACAAAAAAATAATGAATTATAATGAATATTGAGAGCAGGAATGTTTATTCCAATTGCAAAGGTGAATTAACACAGGCCTTTGGCTTGCATCCCACGTTTCATGAGGGTTGACAGCAGTGAGAGCATTTTCACATGGAAAACTTTAATGAGTGCAGTGACACTGGTCTGTAGTTGTACACTTTGGGCGTAATCTTTATGGTCATGCTTCGTGGTGATTATTCTGTACGCTATTAAGCTTTGAAAGTAGTGTGTTAATTTACTGGTGCGACTGATTTGGAACTGCTTGTGGTGATAGTGATATCCTTGAGTTTTTCTTATCTGTAATAATAATTATCATCATTATCATTATGATCTTCCAAGTATAGGGCCATGTGTCCCGTTACAGTCTTGCATTTTATTATTATTATTATTTCCGATGAGGCCTGCTAAGGACCACGTGCCAATTTCAATTCAGTTCGTACTTGGGTGATATACTTTCAATCATCAGCTCGTGGGTCACTCAGTCTTCCAGGAAAATTTTTCTTATACATCCTAGTGAAGAACTCTCCAAGCCATGGATGTTGACGAGACAGGAAACTTCCAGCTTACAAACACACCTTCGAGTTACGATTGAAGCAGCACTGAGGGATGGTCCGTTAACATCCTGAAGAAAAAAGTCTACTCCACATGGTAAGAACTGTCACATCTATTCTGCTAAAGAGAATGACACTGTGGTCAGTGCCACTGCACATTCTGCAAGGAACGTCAAGAAAATTGCTGCACGAACTGTTACTAGCAATAAAATGTCGTCTTGAGCAAAACAAAGTAGCAAAGGGACATTCAATTTAGTCAGAAATATTTACAGTGTTTTGTCTATTGTTAGTTATAGGTTTCATTTTTATCATTTTTCATGTCAAAACTGCCTAATAGTTTGAACAGTACAGTGTAGTAATATTCATGTTCAGTGTTTTCCTCATGATTAATGAAGATTTCATAAAGATCAGTAAACAAAGTGCCATGTCCTGGTTGCTAATTTTGTGTCGTGTGAGTACATGCTTTTAAAATAAAATAAAGTCTTAAATTTTGCTAGGGTTTGTGTTTATGTACTGTCAAATTAGGGTTTGTGTTCCAGGGTTATTGAATCATTTAAAACAGATTAACTCATACTGAGACGAAGCATAAATTAATGCCTATTTTATCAGTCAGCAATTCTACACTTCAGTTTAAAAATATTCTGGAAATTAATGTTAGAGTTGCTTACCATATTCTCATAGTTTGCAACAACTCATGGGTGATGTCATAGGTTTACTGATGATTGCACTTCAAACATCCTGTGCAGTAAAGTGCAAGGATGACCTGCCAACTGGACTCCATATTGACAAGATCCACAAATATCATCCAACAAAGCAAGGCACTGGAAGGACTAACGAACAAGTCTGTAAGGAAAAGAATGGAAATATTAGAAATAATTTTACATAAACTACATATAAAGTCAATGTGTACAACGGGAAACCAATACTACTGCCTGTTATGTATGGAACAATTTCAAATACCACTGATCACTAACCCTTAAAGAAAATGTGTACTCTACCAGTTTATAATCCCTATTGTATAAAGCAGAAGGCAAATTGATTCACTCACTCATTGACAATGTTCACCCACTTCCAGATGAGCTAGGAACTTGAAATTTGGTAATCCGATCCCTATTACACTGTAACCCAAGGAAAAATAAAAGTTCAAAGTTTTCATATGGCGGACTCAAATTTCGGGTGTGCTAGCAAATTGAAATTTGGAAAAATTATAGCTGTTAACCCTGAAATCGATGGAGAAATTATAAAATGTTCCAATGTTCAACTTTTTTTACCCCACAAAAATATCAAACTATTGAGCCAATTTTCATGCTGGTACAGACCTTCCTTTTGGGATTTTGTGCCTAAACTGTAATTCCTACCAAAAAATGGATAGCACTTTTGGTCCCTGGAACGAAGAGATCTACAACTTTGGTCCTACGACTTTGTCACATCTCTACCCCTACCTTAGATCCAACTTCATTTTCTGATTTTGGGTCAATTGTTTCTTTTCCATATATTATTTCACTGCTTGAAACATTTCTAAGACAGGTAGGATCACTAAATTCAGCAGACTCCTTGCCACATCCATTGGTAATATGTAAACCGACATTCCTGCCGCCATGTAGTTACGGGAAAACTGAAGGGATATGTGGAAACTTCTCAAATTTCAGCTTTATGCTTCTAAAGCAATCCAAGGTGAAACCGACTGTGATACGACAAAACGTCAAAGAACTGAAATTACAGATTGTTTCATGGTCGATACTCCTGCCAAGTTTCAAGACTTGTAGCTGTCTGGTAAGTTGGCAAAATAATTTCTCAACTTGTGACAAACATACAAAATTTGACCTATATCGAAATATTTACCTGTGTGCTATAAATAGCCTGGATGCGATAAAATGTTTTAGGACCAAAAATGTAGGCTACAAAAGGGCCTTAATGCCACAGTTAGTTTGCCAATAGAACCAACCATTCTGCCAAAAATTTCCAAATGAAGGTCTGCACTTATAAACGTGCACATCTTCAGCGCTTATCTATCTATATTATATACAACCGTATGGCTGGCTGACTGACTGACAAAGATTGACCACTTCCAGATGAGGTAGAAACTTGAAATTTGTCAATGTGATAGCTATTAGGCTGTAACCTATGGAAGAGTTCCAAATGTTCAATATTGTATTATTTTTACTTCCCTTCCCCTAAACTAAATGGTGGGCGATATGCTGCAGTGCGCCAGAAAATTAAAATTTGGCACAGTTCTAGTGCTTGACCTGCAACTGACTGAGAAATACCATCAAGTTCCAATGTTTAACAGTTTACCTCCAAAAATTATTGAAAAGTGGAGGCAATTTTCATGACTGAAGACCCATCATTGAGGTTCTTTCTGGTTAAGCAGCAAGTTGTATCACAAATAAGACATTTGGAACCCAACATGAATAGATCTAAAACTTAGCTCCCATGACTTAGTTGTATCATGATACCTTATGCCTTACACAGAGCTGCATTTTCAGGTTTTATGTCCATTTTGTACATTTTCTGTAATTTTACTGTTTTACACACTTACAAGACAGATAGAATCATGAAATTCGGCAGGCTCATTGGAACATCCATGGGTCATGTGTGAGCAAAATGCATGATTCTAGCACTGTGTAAGAATGGAAAAAACTAGAGGAATATGTGGACACTGTACTCCAATTTTAAGATTCTAAACCAATCTACAGTGTACCCAATGTAGATACGAAAAAACATCAAAGAACAAAAATGTAGAAAGTTTCAACCACAATCCACCTACAAAGTTTCAAGACTATAGCTGCCCATCTGGTTAGGAAAATAATTTCTCATCTTATGAGAATCATACGCAATTTGCACCAGGTCGAAATGTTTACCTCTATCTTTGCTATAAATCTTGTATATACTGTACGAGAAAATATAGGACCAAACATGTAGGCGAATAAATGGGTCGTCTGGTGGCGCAATCCATTTTTTGTAGCGATGTACTGGTTCGTCACAGTTATTTTCCAAATGACTACTTCTAATGTAGAGGACCTCTCTAAAGAACCAGAGAAACAAGGAAATGCCATTTGGTCCTTGTTTCAATGACTGAAATCCTGACATTCACCTCCCCGCAGTAGAGGAGGGGCAACAACTGCATATAAAAATATTTTATGTGAAGGCGGCTAATGAATGAATGGACCGATTATCTCCTGGTATAAGGAGATCCCCTATACCAAGTGCCAACAGTCTCTTTGAGAGTATGAGTGGGTATGGGTAAGGGCACTATTATCCTGGGGACAAGAAATTGTTAAACCAAATTAAAATAAGCAAGTTAAATCCACCTTTTCAATACAAATGAAATAGTGTTTATTAAACATTTAATGGGACTACTTTTGACCTATTTAAAGGTCATCTTCAGCCATTATCACGTGTAGAACAATGTATTGTGTTTCAAATTTTCAAAATTTGTATTGAAAAGGTGGATTTAACTTGCTTATTTTAATTTGGTTTCATCAAAGTTCAACACAGACCCATAAAATGACATTTATCTACAAGAAATTGTTCCCAAAGGCTGAGGAACCAGTTGTTGGTCAACAGCATTAGGATGCAGATGCCAATGGGAAACTACTGCTTTCAAGATCCTGAGAGATATTCCAATAAATTCACATGGTATGGCTGCAACGTCAAGATCAGAGCTGGCTGTGTGGATCGTTTACCTCTGTTTGGAGACATCTTAAGAAGAATGTAGAGGAGTTGGGGGTTTGGGGGCAGAGCCCCCAACGAGCGACAGCGAGTATGCATATAAAATTGTCTTTGGGGTTGTGTATGTAAAGGGGGAATTTGTTCTGCAGTGTTTATTATTATTTTTATTATAAAAAGGAAACGATCTTTGTTCTATTGCAAAAAATGGTGATGACTGAACACCCTATAGCAGGCTTGACCATTTCATTTTCAAATCTTACTGATGACAGAAGGAACCCTTGTTTCTGGTGTTCTGGAGATCAGAGTGCATGGGAATGATGCAAGAGAACCCTTGGTTCTGGTGTTCTGGCAGTTTCCAGAGGGTGTGAGAATGTTCCATCCTCATTTAACACAAATGCTGCCCTGGTAAAATTCCATGCACGATTGGTAGATTGGTTCCCTTGTTTTGGAAGGGGGTCATGTGCACACTGGGTGTTTTGAATGCTAAGACTGGAGTCAGTGTCTTTAATTCTGATCTTGGTTCTCTGTCAAGACTGACAATGTCCATTCTGAGCTCTTGCTCCACCCAAGGAGTTCCAGCATATATTACAGGATAATTTTAAGTTTTATTTTCTTTAACATATCTTAACCTTTTACTTGTCCATCTTTCATACACGGACTGTTTTAATTCAGAGTACCAAAGGGCCCATGAATCATATC
This sequence comes from Anabrus simplex, assembly GCF_040414725.1. Lineage (NCBI taxonomy): Eukaryota > Metazoa > Arthropoda > Insecta > Orthoptera > Tettigoniidae > Anabrus > Anabrus simplex. The sequence goes on along the minus strand of NC_090270.1, from coordinate 164,260,899 downwards.
GGATTCCACAACCTCAGAAAGTTTAGGGTTGGGTCAGGGTCAGCAGAAATGACAGTAACATTAGCTTCAGTTTCTTTTCAGCCTATCAAAATATCCACATGGGAAGACTGCTCAATTCTACCACTCTATGGACTCTATGGACTGGCCCGAAGATTTTTCTTTTATGAGAAGTCTTAAGACGCTTGCAACAATGTTCGAACAGCTCCAGTTCAATATATTCCCATTTTGGTTGCAGATAAAAGTTGTAAGTCTGGCTTGCCATGGTGTCGAGTCTTTACGCATGTAACACCCCCCCCCCCCCCCCCATGAAATGTTTCTCCATCTCAGAGTTTCCATCAATAGCGATTGCATCTCGCAGATGGATGTAGTTTTCCAGAAAGACTTCCATTTGGTTTGTCTGTGTGTAAAGTAAACATTCACTCAATTTTGTCATACATATCTATCCTATAAACAGACTTAATCTCCTCAAATAATGCAAACAATTTAAGTAATTTGCTCTGATAATGAGCTCGTACACATTCATAGCTGAAACTTTGCCCTTATTAGTGTGAGTAGGAAATGATATCCATCCTTGCCTTTGAGAAAGAGTAATGGATACTGGAGGCATCATACAACCTGTGTGTCTCAGAAATTGATCAGTTTGTTGTCCTTGGCTTTAAGTAAAACATGTCTTGTTCAAACTCCTGCCCCCACTGTCACCACTGCTACTTCGTTGCATATGGGGGCATTGAAACATCCTCCGAGAATTGTGAGGAAATTTGTCTGCGTACAGTATTAGGGCATACCCTGAAGTCTCACAATGGTCTGACTGGCACATTAAGAGAGCAGGAGCTACTAGCTCAAATACAGCATTTATTAAAGAAGCAAGTCTGAAACAAACCATTAAGAACAATGGACATTAACTGCACAAAGTAGAAGATTGACCAAGATTCTGAAGTGTCATATGGACAATCTCTCCCAAGATGCATGATGAAAAGGTCAAATCCCACACAGATCTACCACTGTATCACCGACACCTAGGGACTTTTGTTGTAATTGTAAGCCTCTGGAGTAATGTTAAATACATAAGATACTCAAACGCCTTGATGTTGCTTGATGTAGTCGGACACTTAACCCAATGTAGACATACGGGCAAGTACAAATTGTTCCCACTATTACACCCTGGGTTGAGCAAAATTCCCTGTACTTGCAGCCAAGTATACATTGACCAAACATGTCAGTCCATTGGGAGGAACACCAAAGAAATATCCATCTCGACCAGCCAGACAAGTCAGCAATAGCTGAGCATGCCCTATTATCTGGTCATTATATGTTCCAAGAGGTTCGAGCTCTTAACTACACTAAACACTACAGGTCTATGATTATACAGGAAGCTGTGGAAATGCCTTAAATTCTAACAACTTCAACAGGGATACTGGCTATCAATTGAATGGCTAAATGCAGAAAGGGAACATGTTCACTTTATCACAAATTTAATTTTTAACCAGAAATGGCATCTTTGGACCTAGCCGCTTCATTCTCTACAGAAAGGGAATCTCTTCCATAAGTAGAGATGTACGAAATAATCATGAGGAATATGCATTTGATGCAGAAAGGGAACATGTCCTGTACACGTTTCCTTTCTGCAGAGAACAGTTTTGTACAATTGGTAGACCTGTCATATCTACAGCTCCTTCTGAAAAAACAAAAGGTCGATTTGATTTAGGGAAAATGGCTACTTCAAGTGATGATGGCATGTGTAGTTCTCCAGACAAAGAAAAGTGCAAGGAATCCCAATACTTATAAGAAAAATGTAATTCGAGTTGCTAGGGTGAAGGGTGAGCCTTACGTGAACTGGGCAGGCAAAAATGTTCCTGGAAAGAAATATTAGATGTGGGTATGTATAACCTAAAAGCGTTTCTTCAAATTATTCCAAGTCCTGTTGTTGGAAATATTGCTGTCTTATGTAAAAGCTGACTCCTAAGTTATTGAACTCAACAGATGTTGACGCGGCTGTTTGGTTGACGTTATAGACGAATGCTGCAAATCATGGAAACATTTAATGGAATGAACATAAAAGACAAGCAGGATATACACCTACAATGACTCGGAAATGGAAGAGGGACTGAAATGTTCTAGGGAAGATACTAACATAAAAAAAACGATCTCTCTCTGCAAAGTATCAAATGCTTTTTGGATCGCACCGTGTTCAAGTTTGCAAAACTGCATTTCAGCAAGCTCATGGTGTAACATTTAAGATGGTTTATCATTTGCTGACACTTCTAAAACAGGGAAAAATCGTCCATTTATTTACATGGTGAATCATCTACTGCAAATGCTATTTCTGAAAATGTGTGCCGTCAAATTCATGATCATATATCGTCTTTTCCCCCCCCACAGAGTCTTCACATTACGCGGGAACAGAAATAAAATATTTAGATGCTAGACGATCTGTGAAGGATATGTATGAAATGTTTATGGTACTGTATCCTAATTCTAAAGTAAAGTACCAGTTTTACTTGAAGTATTTTGAACAGAACTTTTCTCTGCAGTTTGGCAGACCTGAAAAGGATACCTGCAGTACTTGTGAAGAACTCTCTTGTAAAATCAAGGATACGTTTCTGTGTGATAGTACCAAAAGAGTTGCTCATGCAGAATTGTTGATACACAAGAGCAGAAGCCAGAAATTCTATCGTGCATTAAAAGAAGCGACTGCAAGATGTGAACACAAGGAAAGTGTGCTTGGTCTGTGTTTCGATTACATGGCAACTGTTTCGTTGCCACATATTCCTGTGTAAGACATTACAGGCAGTTAAGTGTGAATACGTTTGGCATACATAATTTGAGAATGCATAATATGGAATGTTACGTGTATCATGAAGGAATAGAGAAAAAAAAAAAAAAAATCACCAGATGAATTGTGTAGTTTCCTAAAGATTACATTGACAATGAAGTAAGCCCAAGCATATCAGAACTTCACTTGTTCAGTGATAACTGTCCTGGAAAAAATAAGAACATTAGTGAGATTCTTGATGGGTTTAGCTGAAACAGGCCGGTTCAGGGTAATAAAACCGTATTTTCCCCAGAGGGGCCACTCATTTCTGCCCTGTAATAGGGACTTTGGTCTCATTAAGAAAGTACTTCATAAGCCAGATAGAATATACATAGTTAAGCAATACTGTGAACTCGTACAAAGAGCATCTATCAAGAAGAACAAGTTCAATGTTTTGAAGTTAAGACTATAATTAACTGGAAAGCATGGTAGCCATGTTAAAGAAAACTTGTTACTCAGATTTTTTAATGGAAAATAATGTTCCAAGTCAGAACAAAGAATTGTTTGGCAATTCCAAGTACTTTTATTTTGAATATTGTTCCATCAAACCAGGGTATGTGATGACTAGCAATTTCATTGGTGGCTTAATAAGCCATACTTTCAAACTTAGGAATACTGCTTGTGCAAAAATTTAACTGCCAACAGAAAAAGCCTACTCTGGGATACTTCCCCTCCTGAAGCAGAAGAGAAAAGATCTACAGAAATGTGAACAGTACATTCCAGACACATACATTTTCTGGAGAAAGACTAGTGAACATCATACAGCATAATGTCCTGACAAGAGAACACTTCCCTAACCTCCAGTGTGCATAATGGCATAACATTTCTTAAATGTAACAATCTGTAATTGCATAATTGCATAATTAAATAATCACATAACCTTGATCTGTGCTTTTTTGTACTCCCCGCCCGATATAAATATACTTAAAAATGTGATGTTAAGTACAGAAAGGGAACATGTCCCAAAACTAGTGATGATTGTAAGTATTTGTTAAGATGGATGACCAAAAATCCATGTAAAATCATTCCAATAATATCCTTTTAATCTCCCATTAACACAAAGATAATACAAGTACCGTACAGATGTAATATTGTTTTTAATTATTGCCCTAAACTTTGTCAAACTGGACATGTCCCTTTTTCTGCATTTAGCCATTCAACTAATACGCGTTTGCCAGCCATTAAGGATTTACGTAGGTAATTCTCTTCCTTGTCTTTTCTATATTATTTCATTTCATTGATTTCCAAATTCATACGTTCATCACAAGTTGGTACAATCCAAGCTGTGTGTTAATGTCATACTTTCATAACTTATGTACACAGGTTATGTGCCCTCCCCACTTCTCACAATCTCACATTATCACCCTCTAGTTTTCTTCACATACTTTCTTTACATTCTTCGGCTCTGTTCTATTCTATCCTGGTTTCTTTCGTTTCATTTATTTTATTATTTTCAATTTTCTTCTACCACATTCATCCCTGATTTGTCTGATGTCCTCTGATACTTCTCAAGTACACTGTGTGATAGAACAGAGCTTAATGTCAGCTCCCGCTTGGGAGCACTGTGCCCGCATACAGCAAGCCTCCTGGTGATGAACGAGCGTACCACTACAATTCTCCAACAGTAAAGCTTTCTTAACTTCAAACCCTCATTTTAGAAGACTTCTCGTGAACAGTGGAGATTTTCTTCTGAAGATGCGCAGCAAAATTCCCTGTGAAACAAAGTGTTTCACCTTGTTCTTTTTGACACGGCGTAAGCCCAAAAGCCCATATCATGCCTACAAGTATGGGCCGTGAAAGCATCAACAACGGTTTCACATCTTTTCCATCTGTGCTCTTCTCGTAGGGTGAGATTGGTGAAGATCAATTTTGGGCTAAACTTTAAGACTTCATTATGGATTTGACAAGCAAATTGGTGGCAGAACAATCCATTAACGAATTTTGGTTTCCCAACCAGTTGGCTTGCCGGTACTGGAATGTGACGTGGTGCACATGACATTCTCAGCCACATTGCATGGCTTTCGTGACCAGACCACTGATGTCTACAACTACTATTCATGTACAGAGAATTTAATGGGCACATTAAAAGCAGACAAGATGGGTAAAATTACCTGGGATGTTAGTTACAGAACCAGGAATGTTACTGAATTCTTAAATTTAACGAAGTCCAGTGACACTTATTTGCAACAATTTCTTCAGCAGGACCCTGCTGCAGTTAAGTCAATGATTTTAAACTGGTTTGGAAGAACAATTTCTATTACTTCCCAACACCCAACCAAGGTCATACCTTCAGAGTGCCTTTTACCTGCCTGCCATCATGACATTACTGAATGAATTTCTGAAATTTTCACAAAATTCTGAAATACTTCAGAAATTAAGTTCTCACTGATTAGAGAAAGCTGCCATTTCAATGAAATTGTGCTGTGGTCTCCATGGTGACCGTAACAGCACAACATGACATGTAACTGCAGTGTCACACAGGTAAGACAAGATCTCTGCACATTTGATAGCAGCTAGATTGTGCCAGATGGATGGGTCATTCCATCTCCAAAGTCATACAAAGCACTGGACTTTCCAGTTACATCAAGAGCATACCATGAGCATCTGGTTTTGAGAAAAATCCGAGTTAACTTCCGAGATGTAATATTTGCTGACAGGTATTCATCTGCTAGCTCAACTGTAGAGTGGACATACATTCCACAGCAAATCATCAGTCAAATTGAATTCTGGAGAACAGTATTGTGCAAGTAGTCTTAATCCTGAACCATCTTCTCAGAATGGGGTAAGAAACCCACTGTTCTACTTCAGCACTTTTGCTCACTGCATGTCACAAAATATAAAGACATGGACACAGGACCACCACCATTGGACTTAGGAAAAGTTTATCTGGACAAATGAGTCAAGATACCAGATAGTAAGTGTGCACACAAGGGGTGCCAGTGCTTCACCAACTTAGCACACTAGGGCAAAACGCTGGCAACCAGGAATGAGTTAGCTGGAAAATTTATAATATCCAATAACAGACCAACTATATTGGTATTACAGCTTTAAATCCATGCACTGGACAACTATCATGTAAAAACTGGGTAACTATACATTCAATTTTTCTTGAACAAAGTGTAAGGCAACAATCAAATGTTATTGCACCATTTACAGCAAATCAGCTTAATGCAGAGTAAAATAAACCTACTTCATATCAGAGTTGACTAGTCTAAACATTCACCTCTCATGGCAAGATATCGTCCAGAAAAAGGCGACCGTGTGAAGGTGCGAGTCAGTAAATGTAGATGGTGAAACTTCAGAAATTCTGGTTTCTTACTTTTTTTTTTTTTTGAGGTGTTACAGAAGTTAAATCTCCTTGAGAAGGTTATTGGAATATGAGCAGGAAACTTAACACGCAAGTTGTCGCTATGAGATTTTCTCACGTTATTTTGTATTGTGAGTTTACTTCTCAGCGATGCAAGGAAGGCGACTGTTCCCTCTTCAAGGTGAGTTGATAACTGTCATAAGGTGATTCACATTTGAAGGGTAAGCATCCCCTCTAGTCTTAAAGATTCGTACGAGTTTGTGCGCCTTGTGTGAGAGGTTCTCTCATCGCGCGACCAGTGGCAGTGTTATGAAGTTGAGGGAAACTTTCTCCTATTGTAGGCATTAGTATTTGACTTAAGTCGTGCGCGTAACTTTCTCCATTTGCGATTACTGATAAACGAGTCTTCAAAAATGAGTCGAGGAAGAATGCTGGAAAATAAACTGTTACAAACTCCAGGCTAACTCAAAGTATTAGAGTGATGACCTATTATACTTTATTCTTGCATTTGTATTGCAACTGTCAGAAAGTTCAATATTAATAACAATGTTATTGGTTTTACATCCCAATAACTACTTTTTACGGTTTTCGAAGATGCCACAGTGCTGAAATTTTGTCCCACAGGAGTTGTTTTGCATGCCAGTGAAGCTAAGGCTAACATATCTGAGCACCTTCGATACCACCGGACTGAGCCAGGATCAAACCTGCTCAGAGAGCCAGTGCCTTAACCGTCTGAGCCATTCAGCCCAGCACTCTTGTGAATATTACATACTTACATGTGACGAACTAATGACTAATTTCCATTAAGGAGCAATTTGTTTTGTAATATATGGATAATCATTTTTTTAAATCTAAACTGTAACGCAGTCTTTACATCTCATTTTCGTAATTCGCCCCCCTCCCCCCCCCCCCCCCCTGCAAAATTGTAGAAGATATTTATTTTAAATTAAGTTTAATGTGAGAGAAAGTCTCACGTGCGACTACTCACGTTACAATTCGGCTAGCGACCACTTGCGGGTTAAATATGAACTTCGGTAGAAAGTCTGAGGGAAGGAATAATTTGTATTCTAAAATGCAAGCAAAAACTGAATTTTTTACATTTGTTTTCTTGCACATGTGGTCCAAAATTCTATGCCAACTGCTGCAGCTGCTTCCGTATTGATGTTCACAGTACCGTAATTAACAAGATCTATCAGAATTTCCACATTTGTGTTCAAGTTAAATCCTTTTGTGAATTCTCCAGTGCAGGATATAAAACTGTTTTGGGTAACAAAAACAAGGCTGCTGTCTCTTCCCCCTAGACTCCAGAGAGACATTTTCCCAGCATTAAAGTCATTTTATTTCCATTGACAAATGTCCTTTGAAAATCCTCTCAATTACACTCCTGCATTTCTTTGCCAGGTAGTTTAAAGCCTTTTATGATACTTATCAGTTATTGAAGTGAAGAATGAAAAACACTGACAAAAGTTAAAATTGCAGAAACTCAAAATGTCTTTACCACTGCAATAGGAAATCTGTTACAAGAACTTGGAAGTGAATAGGTACACAATTTAAAAGTATCAAAGCTGTTCACTGGATTTCTGCAATACCAACATTGAATATATTTAACAGTAGTGCACACCATTTCTCACACCTTCAGATTATGACTGGATCAATTTGCATGCATCTGCAAAAATAATGGTCTTCCAAATGTTTCTGTATACTCCTTAATGAAGCTAAATCTTACCTTCCTATTGATCTTGCAAACAAATGTTTCTTCCCTAGCTATTCTTGCATACTTGTTACTTTTCCTTACAATCCTTATGATAAGTCTAATAATTTCTGGATGTCCCCTTGACTATGTTCCTCAGCCGTCACAGTTATGGAACACTAATTACCAGATGTTCTTCACTTTTATTATTATCAAATGCTTCTCCCTAGAGTAGAAAAAAATTCCCACTCAAGTTTGTGTTTTTAAAGCTGCATGTACAGTTGCATGACTCTTGTTTACAAGTTTACCAGTTTCTCAGGAGTGATTTCCCTCTTGTAATGAAAAATCATCCATCCTCTTCTTTCAAAGATTCGTTTTTGACACCCCATTATAGCAACGGAACTATTTCACAACCCTCCATAACAACCTGAATGTGGTGTATAATTGTGGTGTCAAAACAAATACAGCATTTATACTGCCCTCGTACCTGCTCATGTAGAATTGTACGAATTACATTTTAATGACATGCTCCAGCAACAAATAGACAAAGAATCTGTTATATCTTGCTAAGTTCAGGGATATGCTAACTAGCCTGTGGTGACAATTCAAGAACTACCTTTATTGTTCCCACAAAATGCAAACAAATTCTTGTCCACATTTCTATTCATAAACGTATGCTAGCTATAGTGGTATATGAGTTTCACTTTGACTCACTGTATGTAGGTGCCTAAATGAGATTTAGTTTTCTCAGTGAACTCCTCCATGTTGTCGTAGTTCTGTTAAAGTCACCAACTTCATAGAGAACAGGATTTCATACTATCACTACTTCAAAATAACTAAGGATATTCATTACAACCATAGCAATAATCTAATGATCAATGAGAATGTCTTTAGGCTAGAAGATTTGAGCCAACAAATTCAGCAGAGCACTGGTATTTTCAAACATAGGAGTATATACATATTATGAATATGTGAAGTGAGAAGGAAGCAGTGATGAATGCTGAAAATTATATGATCGAAATGGTCAATAGGCTACGCTGGAGGTAAGCAAGTTAATTTTATTTGATGTCTGGCTCCTAAGAAATTTTGTTGGGTTCTAGATTTCCTTCCAATTTCTTCAGCCTTGTTCTACTACATATTCTAATGTTAGTACCCTTAGCAGAAGGGCTTATACTCCACGTGGGTTCTTTCAAGCCACTCACCCATTTTCTTCTTTATTCACCTCAAATGCATTTGAGAACCTAGCTAAATAATTCTTGATCAACTCTTACAGATTCAGAGTGCTGACAAGCAGTCTCAACACAGTCTGAAGTAGACAGGAGTGCAGTCTACTTCCTGCTCTACTAGCCTGACTACTACACATGTGTAAACCAGCCTTGAAAGCTATTCAGGCAGAATCTTTAAAACTTTCCCCTTTTAAAGTCAATACATTTTTGCTAGCTTCTATAGTTTTAAAAATATTGAAGGTAGTGTAGTTTATACTTCTTGGGACACTTTTGCCGAAGGATCCAGTACTGGAACTAAATGACTTATTCTACGTCAAAATATACAGTGTATAGTGTTATATCGATTTCAGGCTCTGGCCTGGTCTAAATCTGAAGCACGTTTCCTATTCATCTGCAGCTAATTTTCTTTTACAACTAACTTTCACATGAGCTACACAATAGCAGACATTTTATTAAAACTTCAAAACTGAGGAAACAATAGGTCTAGAATTCTGTCTTATCAATAGTGATCTAGTTCTGAATGAGTCTACTTTCATATTTGTTTATCAATTCAAAATAAAAACTTTCACGATGTTATTTGTTTTACTTCCTACCAACTAGGTTTATGGTTTTCAGAGATGCTGAAATCCCAGAATTTCAGTGCCAGTAAATCTACCAAAACGAGGCTAGGGTATTTGAACATACCACCGGACTATCAACTAGCGCTGTGAAGAGGAGGCGGACCTCCTGTTGATTGAATCGGATAATACGATTACAGCGCTCCTCCGGAGACCTCCGGTAGTCCTCCGATTGATTCACTGGCGGAAAATTCAAATGCTTTGATGTGGGCAATGTTGCAACGGTGATCTTAGGAGGAATTACAATTTAGATTTCAGTACTAATTCCACAGATGCATGTGTTCCCCTACGTTTGTCATTCAAATGATGTAGTCGTTTCAAGATCGCCGCATTATTTGTTACGTTATGAATAACAGATTTTTGATCTGCTGACGTTCAGTTTGCAATAGGTGCAGGTGGATAGAATACTGTAGACTGAATATTGGCATATATTATACTGTTGCAAATGCGTTAACAATATTATTAATACTGGTAGTAAAATAGTTGTCCGCCTTTGTGGTGTAGTGGTTAGCGTGATTAGCTGCCACCCTCGGAGGCCCGGGTTCGATTCCCGGCTCTGCCACGAAATTTGAAAAGTGGCATGAGGGAGGTCAACTGAGTAGAGGTGGGTTCGATTCCCACCTCAGCCATCCTCGTAGTGGTTTTCCGTGGTTTCCCACTTCTCCTCCAGGCGAATGCCGGGATGGTACCTAACATAAGGCCACGGCCGCTTCCTTCCCTCTTCCTTGCCTATCCCTTCCAATCTTCCCATCCCTCCACAAGGCCCCTGTTCAGCATAGCAGGCGAAGCCGCCTGGGCGAGGTACTGGTCATCCTCCCCAGTTGTATCCCCCGACCCAGAGTCTGAAGCTCCAGGACACTGCCCTTGAGGCGGTAGAGGTGGGATCCCTCGCTGAGTCCGGAGGAAATACCGACCCTGGAGGGAAAACAGATTAAGAAGAAGAAGTAAAATAGTTTAAGTGGTAATTATATTCCATTGCATGTAAACATGTATTATATACGATGTTCTTACATTAATTATACTCGTAGCTCATTTATTACGGAACAGTACATCCGGCTCCATGGCTAAATGGTTAGCGGGCTGGCGTTTGGTCACAGGGGTCCCGGGTTCGATTCCCGGCAGGTTCGGGAATTTTGACCTTAATTGGCTAATTTCGCTGGCGCTGGAACTGGGTGTATGTGTCGTCTTCATCATCATTTCATCCACATCACAACGCGCAGATCGCCTAAAGACGTCAAATCAAAGGACCTGCATCTAGTGAGCCGAACTTGTCCTCGAGACACTCTCGGCACTAAAAGTCATACGCCATTTCAATTTTTACTGAAGAGTACGAACTGATTGAAACTGGTTATATGCTGTACCGGGCTGAGTAGTTCAGACGGTAGAGCGCTGGCCTTCTGAGCTAAAGCTTGCGGTTTCAATTCCGACTTTGCTCGGCGGTACCTGAAGGTGGTCAGGTGTACCGGCAGTATCGGCGATTGGGAATTAGAAGTAGGGGGAAAAAATGTAAAGACAACAAAGTACCCCAGTTTGTGGGATATAGCGGGGGGGGGGGGGGATATACGTTATACATTAAAACTGAAAAAAAAAAGCTACTAAATGGAATTTCGACAGAGAGGTAAAGATTCTCAGCCTACCAACTTACCAGTGTTGATAATATTTATTTGAGATTTTGATTCAATACTATACAATAAAACTTTCACGAGAGGAACAATATTACACATGTATTACAATTAAATAGACGTACGGCGTGATTATATAATTAAAATCATTTAGTATTTGACTACAAACTAAAAAAAAAAAAACTAACTGACACTAAATAGACTGCCAGACTAACGAATGCACGCGTACCCTTCCTCACAGCACATACAAAGTCTCCACTACAGTACTCGCTGTGGCGCTATACAAATCGGTTAACCGCGTGAACGACTTTGTTGCGTATTTCCGCTAATAATTTCGTTATTAATTAAACCAAATAATTAGCTGATAAGACAACAGGGCTTGTACAAATTGCTTGTTTTAATAATTCCTATAATACCTTGTTTCATCCAGCTAAAATGGAATACAAATGCAAAGTTTTCTCCACAAAGTAGGGGGGCGACTGTCCCCTCTCGCCCCCCCCCCTAATCGCCGCTACTGTACCGGCACATGACAGAACTCCTGTGGGACAAAATGTCGGCACCTTAACGTCACAGAAAACCACAGAAGTGGTTATGGGAGTACAATAATAATAATAATAATAATAATAATAATAATAATAATAATAATAATAATAATAATAATAATAATCCTTCCATCAATTTACCCTCCAGGGTTGGGTGTTGCCTCGGACGCAGAGAGGGATCCCACCTATACCGCCTCAAGGACAGTGTCCTGGAGCGTGAGACTTTGGGTTTTGTTTTATGTCGCACCGACACAGATAAGTCTTATGGCGACGATGGGATAGGGAAGGTTTGGGAGTGGGAATGAAGCGGCCGTGGCTTTCAGTTAGGTACCATCCCGGCATATTCCTGGAGGAGAAGTGGGAAACCACGGAAAACCATCTTCAAGGCTGCCGACAGTGGGATTCTATCCCACTATCTTCCGGATGAAAGTGGGTTCGAACCCCACTGTCGGCAGCTCTGAAGATGGTTTTACGTCGTTTTCCATTTTCACGCCTAGAAATTACTCTCCTTAGCCGTTCCTATCACATCGTCGTCATAAGACGGCATGACGTAAAGCAAATTTTTACAAAAGTAATCGACAAATGAAACACGAACGATAAATGAGAATGTATATAGTTCCTATATTCTCCTTCGTCATACTTATAAAGCAGTATTTACTATGTCGCTAGCACATCCGTTGCGCACCACGGATGGAACGGCAAGCGAGGCACACATTCAGTACTGTTGCTCCGTCCTCCGCTCGCCCTCCGCTCGCGTGCCGAAGCACCGATTGGTTTCCCAGCAACAGTTTACTACCGGAGAATACCGGAGGGAGCGCTCACTCGCACTACCGATTGCAATCATAGGAGCAACTGCTCCGTTCCCACCTCTATTCGCAACAGTAGCTCCGAGTGTAAGGACTTAGTGGGCTGTAATTTCAAACTTACGTCCATGAATGTAGGCGCCCTATAAAAATCGTTACCTACATAAACAAAAATTGATCTATATCACCGATATTCCATACAAAGAACGTATAGTCATTCAGAATAATTAATGCATCCTCTCATTTGTTATCAAGAAAATCCAATTATATCGACATATAATACATACCCCATATACCTGTAGGTATAAGCCCTGTAGATACAACAAACAATATATCTTAATAGGTTCAGTTGTTCCTCAGAAAAGTACTGGCCCTACCTGTGCAGAACTTACACAGTGGTTCGTTCATTATTATTATCATCATCATTATTATGGAAATATTTCCATTATATTGGCGCTAGAATACAGTAATTTCAAGTGAAATTTGAATTCGTTTTTAATTTCTGGACATATGTAAAACACGTGAAAGACGTGGCAGAAGTAAGGGATAATTATTTACGAGCGGAGGGAGGAGTTCAAGCGGTTCAAATCTGTAAATGCTGCTCTGTAAAACATGGCACAAATGACTCCTAACCACTGGTCTTGCGGTGTAGGTGGCAACGCGTCCGCCTGTCACCCGGCGGCCCCGGGTTCGATTCCCGGCCAGGCCAGTTTTTTAATTGTAAATTATTAATATCCCTGGCCTGGGGACTGGGTGTTTGTGTCATCCTTAACGTTCCTTTCCTCGCATTCAACACTTTACCCTACCGCCATTAGCATAATACACGCAGGTTTCCTCATATATGGTGCAAATAGGGGCAAAGGATCTTCATAGGTCGACGCCCCGAACAAATAGCATTAAAAAAAAGTTAAAGAAGGAGTGTAGTTTCGCGCAAAAACAGCGACGTCATAAATTCCTGTGAAAATGCTCGTTCATTCCTCCCGTATGAAGTTCACACTACGCGCTTGTCATTCAATGTTTTTTTTTCTTTGCTAGTTGTTTTACGTCGCACAGACACCGACGATGGGATAGGAAAGGTCTAGGAAGTGGAAGGAAGCGGCCGTGGCTTTAATTAAGGTACAGTCCCGGCATTTGCCTGGAGTGAAAATGGGAAACCACGGAGAACCATCGTCAGGGCTGCCGACAGTGGGGCTCGAACCCATCATCTCCCGAATACCATCTTCAGGGTTGCCGGCAATGGGATTCGAATCCACTATCTCCCGGATGCAATCTCACAGCTGCGCGCCCCTAACCACACGGCCAACTCGCTTGGTCGTACCGACTGTAACAGCCTGCCTGTATATTGGTGGGAAGTAGCTGGGGTGTAAGATAACTTTCTTCTTTAGCATGCCATTCCTCTGGTTCATACATTTTCTGATATATCTGGTACGTAACACACTGGTTCATCATTGTATTCGAGCTATAAAATCCCTACTGATTGGAATGAGCAGTGTGCATATTTAACGAAATAATGACAGAGGAGTGGTCACGGCAGTCTGCGACCTGGTTATTCCAGTTCTGGAACTTTGGACTCTTAGATCGGCACCGTAGTACTGTTCGTTGAAAGTGAGAAAGTGTGCGGTTTTTCATTTGATCGAGTATTTTATATGATAACATTGCTTTCAATCGCTACATTCCTACTGACGTTTTTGTAATGACCTATGTTGAATTCAGTTAGGAAAACCACCAAGTCAGTCTTTCTGACAATCCCGTAGCGAAGCACGGGTACATCAGCTAATAATAATAATAATAATAATAATAATAATAATAATAATAATAATAATAATAATGGCTTTACGTCCCATTAACTACTTATAAGGTTTTCGGGGACGCCGTGATGCCAGAATTTGGTTACACAGGAGTTCTTTTACGTGTAATTAAATCTACCAACACGAGGCAGACGAATCTGAGCATCTTCAAATATCACCGGACTGAGCCAGAATCGAACCTGCGAAGTTGGGGTCAGAAAGCCAATGCCTCAAACGTCCGAGCCACTCAGCCCGGCATGCAATGATAATAGTATTAATTATTTCATAACGAAGTAATTTACAGTCACGGACAAGGCCTAAATTATAACATGTTTATATTTAAGAAAATACATAATTATGTTTGTACGTAAGAATGCTATGTGTAATATCGATAAATAGTTAAGGTATTAACTGAGGGGCCTAGTTTCGCACAATAGTTGCGACAAGTTTTAAATTCCTGAGAAAATGCTCTTCCATTTCTCCCGTACCAAGTTCACACTACGCGCTTGTCATTCAATCGGAGGTTATGTTACATAATTATTATGTCTGTACGTAAGAATGCTAGGCCTATTTGTAATATCGCCAAATAACTGAAGTATTAACGGAGGGGCGTAGTTTTTCACATTAATAGCGACAAGTTATAAATTCCTGTACAAATGATCGTTCATTTCTCCCGTGCCAAGTTCAAACTACGCGCTTGCAATTCAATCGGAGGTTCTCCGGAGGCAAACGATTGAAAGCGCCCGGAGCCTCCGCTCCGTAAACAACCGCTCCGTTAACAGCGCTACTATCAACTAAAACACACTAATACTGGCGTTAGCTCAGGATGGTTGCCCACTTGTACTTCCTAAAAAAAAAAAAAAAAAAAACAATCGCTACCACCACCACCATCGCACTGTCTACGAGACTCAACTCATTTCAAAATTCCTAACTTCAGTTCACTCTGTATTACTTGGCAAAATTAAGATTAACTCCGAGTACCAATTATTCCAGTAGAATTCTCTTGAGTCTGATGAAATGCTGAGCAGCCACTTCACTACTGAGGAAAGCTTTCGACAGGAGAACTTTAAGAGAAAGGCGTAGTATTGAACACAATGCACATTATCTATACCAATCTGCCAAGACAATAGTTCGTTGCAGTCGGGAGGGAGGGAGTTCCATTTTGACTGACCGCTTCGGCAGATCAGCGTTTGTGACTAGGGTCCGAAATTCGCGGGTTCGATCCTCGCTGAAATAGTTTATCTTTTAAGAACGGTCAAAAATCGTGGCATGTTCGAGATTTTGGATAACCGTGCTCGATAGCTGCAGTCGCTTAAGTGCGGCCAGTATCCAGTAATCGGGAGATAGTGGGTTCGAGCCCCACTGTCAGCAGCCCTGAAGATGGTTTTCCGTGGTTTCCCATTTTCACGCCAGGCAAATGCCGGGGCTGAACCTTAAGGCCACGGCCGCTTCCTTCCAATTCCTAGGCCTTTCCTATCCCACCGTCGCCGTAAGACATCTGTGTCGGTGCGACGTAAAGCAAAAACAGATTTTGGATAGCGCACTCGAACCCTTGTCCCGTTTCTACAGGGGGCCGGGTAAGGCATGTATCTCTGTAGCGAGCTTTTACGACCGTTGCCCTTCCTGACGTCATCGGAAGAGTTAATGAGATGAGATTAAATGAATGACGATGTATAATAGTAAGAGGTGAGAGGGTGGAATCCTGTGCCGGCACAGTCTGTCGAACGGCACCAGGGGGTCTGCTCAAGGCTTAACGTCCGACAGACGAATCCATCTGAACACAGCAAAGAGGTGCATGCACTCTAGTTATTAGGAGCTGCATACCGCCAACTCTCCTAACCTGCTGGCCAACATTCCGATGGTGAACATATCTTTTGACCAACGATTCTTTAACCGGCTAACCACGGTGTCACCATGGAGACTTTACGCCTCAAACTTCCAGCTGATATTAAATACGGAACTCTCCATTTCAATGGACAGCCTCAGTGCCGTACCCGCACTACCATTCTTCCCGTCCCCTTCCAGTAAATCTGCCAACGCAAGGCTATCTTACTTGAACAGCTTCAATACGGTACCATCGTATTGAACCGGCATCAAATCCACCAAGTTGTCACCCAATGCATTAAAGGGCTCCAAACGATTGAGTTACCTCACTGGAAGCAAGTGTAACAGTAATGTAAGCAAAGCAAACATCCTTCACAGGTACGGTATTCAAAGAACTATTCGTTCACAGAATGGTTAGTAGCACATAAAATGGCACTTACCGAGTTACGAATCTGATTAGATCATTGCATTCTCAGTCCGAATAAATCCAGTGTGAATGCCTAGCTAATAATGGCGGCTCGCCATCCGACTTTGAGGCCTGTAAGTCTGCGTAACAATAGTGATGGAACTATATATATTGGAATTTCCTAGAAACATATCGGTGTGGTAAGAACGCCAATGTGAGTCTTTAGTGCTGTAGAAATGTTAACACCTGCCGTGATTCCTTCCTGTCCCATTTGGACCGGCCGCCGCGCCGTTGCAAGTTCGGTACGGTAATCCATTTCTGTTTAGTATTCCGTTGCTCTTTTAGCTAGAAAATTATGCACGTAGTTCTGTAAAGTACGGTTAACGCACAGTACCATCACCTAACATTTTGCCATTTCTTAGTGGATGTATTTTTGCATCTCTCGGCACAGGCCAGAGCATAATAGCTTCTACCGAAGTTCAAGTCTCATCCATGACTGCGAACATGTGGAAGCTGCTAAGGTGGGAGTGGTGCTGAGAAATTAGTGCGTCGTTTGGACGATTAACTCAAATCTATACTCCGAAAAAATTTTACCTTATGTCCGTTGTAGATAACTTTTCGTCTGCTTGTAGCATATGTAATCACGAAGTTACGAGAACTTTTTAAGTCCTAGGGCTGAAATAGCGCTGAGGCAAATTCTAAAGTTTAGATGTCCCTAAGAGTGATAAAGTGGATGCGAAAGACAGGCTAACTAGTTCAAATTAACAGAACTCCATATACTAACTGAAGAATATGGCTACTGTTCACAAAAATTGAGATGTCCTCGAAATAATTTCGTTGTGTCATGCAATGAATATCCTGGACTGACAGCAAGTGAATATAAAAAATTGCGCACAAGTAGTCATAAAAAAAATTAGTTAAAAAGTCGTTTACATGTATAATCACATTATATCGCGACGAAGACGAAAACTTAGAGAAAACCTAGGACTCGAACACGTTTTTGATTTTTATAACTTTACATGCAGTTTCTACAGATAAATGCGATGATATTTTAACTATGTAATTTACGTTGTGAATATATCAGTATGTTCAATAAATTGTCTCCAATTTTCAGTAGATGAAATTAAATTAAATGGTGGTTTTAACTCTACTGCATGCTCCATTCAACAGTCTTACCTCGGACAGATGCGTTAGGGAAGACAGCTCTGGCTCCAATGAAGAGTACCTCCTTCTGACCTCTAGTCGTGACCGAAACATACAGAACCAAATTATCTGAACAGTTGATCATCCCCACCATGCATCATGACGTAACGACGAATAGCAGTTCAGGACGAACTCAACCAACCAGCGAATTCCACGTTAGATTTTAGAACCACCTACGATGGAAGTATGGGCTATACAGAGCTTATCTCTCAAACAAGTCAAACACCCACTTCAGTACTTCACAATTGCTATTTTTTTTTTCAAAATTAAAATAAAGAAACAGAAATGTTTCGAAATATCCTCCGAATTGTAGGTATGCACAGGGCTAGGTAGCATAACAAATAAAACTGATGAATTTTTACCAATCCAATAAAATAAATGTCCTACACATGCACCGTATAAAATGTATTCTTGTAATTTACTCAAACCTCAATAATAACGACATTTATAGCCCATGAGAAGAAATGACATAGAAAGTCCTGCTTCTCCCGATTAGAGGGAAAAATGGAACACACGCAATAAATAAATAAATAAATATAAAAAACAGGACACTGGCCTTGAGGCGCTAGAGGTGGAATTTCCTCGCTGAGTCCGCGGGAAGAACCATTCCTGGACGGTGAATGGATTAAGAAAGGAGAATAAATAAAATTGATGTAAATACCCAACAATGCATTTTATCTACACAGAAACTTCAATCTGCTCTACTCATAGTTTGAATCGAACCTTTCGGTTGGCAGGAAGGAGTCTTCTTCTACCGCTTTTCCCACAATTTGGGGGCGCGGGTACGGATATCGCTCATGTGGATTGGCACTGTTTTACAGCCGGATTCCCTTTCTGATGTCAACCCTATAGGGAGGGATGTAATCACTATTGCATGTTTTTATGGTGGTTGGTAGTGTAGTGTGTTTTCTGTATATGAAGAGTAGTGTCCGGCTCGTTGGCTGAATGGTCAGCCTAACTGGCCTTCGTTTCAGAGGGTCCCGGGTTCGATTCCCGGCCGGGTCGGGAATTTTAACCTTCATCGGTTAATTCCAGTGGCCCGGGGACTGGGTGTTTGTGCTGTCCCCAACATCCCTGCAACTCACACACCACACATAACACTATCCTCCACCACAATAACACGCAGTTGCCTACACATGGCAGATGCCGCCCACCCTCTTCGGAGGGTCTGCCTTACAAGGGCTGCACTCGGCTAGAAATAGCCATACGAAATTATATTATTATATGAAGAGGAGTGTTGGGACGAACACAAACACCCAGTCCGCGAGCCACAATAATTAATCACAAGTGATTAAAATCAATCAATCAATGCTGATCTGCCTACCTGGCAGATTCCCTATCTGTTGTTTTCCTTGCCTTTTCTTACATTATTTCAAAGAAATTGGAAATTTATTGAACATCTCGCTTGGTAAGTTATTCCAATCCCTAACTCCCCTTACTATAAATGAATATTTGCCCCAGTTTGTCTTCTTGAATTCCAACTTTATCATATTGTGATCTTTCTTACTTTTAAAGATACCACTCAAACTTATTCGTCTACTAATGCCATTCCACGCCATCTCTCCGCTGTCAGCTCGGAACATACCACTTGGTCGAGCAGCTCGTCTTCTTTTTCCCAAGTCTTCCCAGCCCAAACTTTGCAACATTTTCGTAACGCTACTCTTTTGTCGGAAATCACCCAGAACAAATCGAGCTGCTTTTCTTTGGATTTTTTCCAGTTCTTGAATCAAGTGATCCTGGTGAGGGTCCCACACACTGTAAACCTACTCTAGTTGGGGTCTTACCAGAGACTTATATGCCCTCTCCTTTACATCCTTACTACAACCCCTAAACACCCTCATAGTCATGTGCAGAGATCTGTACCCTTTATTTACAATCCCATTTATGTGATTACCCCAATGAAGATCTTCCCTTATATTAACACCTACTGTAGATACTTACAATGATCCCCAAAAGGAACTTTCGCCCCATCCACGTAGTAATTAAAACAGAGAGGACTTTTCCTATTCGTGAAACTCACAACCTGACTTTTAACCCCGTTTATCATCGTACCATTGCCTGCTGTCCATCTCACAACATTATCGAGGTCATTTTGCAGTTGCTCACAACCTTGTAACTTATTTATTACTCTGTACAGAATAACATCATCCGCAAAAAGCCATGTCTCTGACTACACTTCTTTACACATATCATTGATATATATAAGAAAATATAAACGTCCAGTAATACTGCCTTGAGGAATTCCCCTCTTAATTATTACAGGGTCAGATAAAGCCTCGCCTACTCTAATTCTCTAAGATCTGTTTTCTAGAAATATAGCAATCCATTCAGTGATTCATTTGTCTGGTCCAATTGCACTCGTTTTTGCCAGTAGTCTCCCATGATCCGCCCTATTAAATGCTTTAGACAGGTCAGTCACGATACAGTTCATTTGACCTCCTGAATCCAAGATATCTGAAATCCCCCGCCCGGCCGGGAATCAAACCCGGGTCCCACTGAACCGAAGACCACAACACTATGAGCCAAAGAGTGGCGGGGTGGAGTAAGAAGGAAAAATAATGTACTAACATCCGCTAACCTTCCTACTCTGTTTTGTAAAATCACATATTTCATGAATGGGTCGGAAAGACTCATCGTGATTTTATGTGGTAATAATGATCAAACAAGCACGTTATTGATTATTTTTATGTCAATTAATTAGAATCTTGATTTTAACATAAATGCAATTAGTTATGTTACTCCGATTTGGTGGGCAACATAATTTAAAAACAGTAAATGACGTAATGAGACACTACAAGAACAACTGTTCTCCTTCACTTTAGTCAATGCAAGATATGCGATACTCATTGACATGCTCCTGACACAAGAAAGGTTTACAAACAGTGCATTTCGTTGTTGTTTATCGATCCTTCCTTGGTCCACATACAATGCAACGACCACGCTTTTTGTTGGTTAGATCTTGAGAACCGGTATCCGTAACTTAAAGGAGCTTCACCTCACTGCTCGTGGAACATCTCTCTGGATTCGTTCTCAGCATAGTTGTTCCGTCATTGATTTTCCTAAGTCTTTCAGGAACAAACGCCGGTTAAGTTTCTTTGCACTGTAATTTGGATTCACATGCATGTAGAGCACAGAAGCATTCATTGCTGTAAGGTCGATTATATTGTAAAAAAAAAAAAAAAAGCAACCTTCTAGTTCCCCTCTCGCAAATGTACGTGCTAGCTAAATTGTCTGTCGTGTCCACACCACCTTTCGTGGCGTTATAATCTAATATGTTAGGCTTCTTGTGGGGTGCATTAGAGATACTGTTTTCTCCTGGCCATGGTAGACAGAAGTATCACAGCCTTGTTCTTTTTAGGCACATAAGACACTATGGTAATATCTCAATAGAATCCAAAAGTTGGTGACAATGGATCCCGAGGTCGTGATGGCATACATTCGCAAGGAACTTCAGGCTTGTTAGCCTCCATGGCTCAGGTGGCAGCCTCTCACTGCTGGGTTCCGTAGTTCAAATTTCGGGCACTCCATGTGAGATTTGTGCTAGACAAAGCGGAGGCGGCACAGGTTTTTCTCCGGGTACTCCGCTTTTCCCTGTCATCTTTCATTCCAGCAGCACTCTCTAATATCAATTCATTTCATCTGTCATTCATTAATCACTGCCCCAGAGGAGTGCGACAGGCTTCGGCAGCCAGCACAATTCCTATCCTGGGCCGATGACCTTCGATATTAGGCCCCTAAAGAACAAGCATCAACAAGCAATTCCTATCCTCGCCGCTAGACGGGGCTTCAACCATTCCATTCCTGACCCGGTCGAATGACTGGAAACAGGCTGTGGATTTTCATTTCATTTTCATTTTTAGGCTTGTTCCTGCGGAGTGTACCTACCAACCAATGTTAGTTTCTTTTTTCAGAAGCTCGCTAGCCAGGGTAAAGTCCGTGAAGAAATTGTTGTGACGTTTTTCCCTGTTCTCTCAATATCCTTGACAAGTCTGAATACCACATTCCTACCTTGGTTCACTTTTCGGCACTTACTGACCCAGCACACACACACTCGACACCAAGCGCTTGTTCTGAGCATACGTACGAGAACCAAGTTTCGACAGCCAAGAAGCTAGCCCCCTGACATCTACCTCTGGGTTGCGTTCACAAAATACGACTTCGAGTAGAGTTGGAGTAGAGTAGAGTATCGCGGAGTAACTGGTAAAGTTAACTCTGAGTAACGGTATTTCGTGAACGCTTCGAGTGAATACAGAGTAACAGAATATGGCTAATCAATTAAGAAAGGTTATTTGTTTTACCATAACCTCATTTGCGAGGAATTTAATGTCTAATTTCCAGGCGAGTTTCCTCATAGCAGCGTGCTATATGAGTTATTACTACTTTCCTCGCCAAGTTGTGCCTTAAAACAGTATCCGTTATTCTTTACCTCGTAGGAACAATCTGATTACATTGATGATGAATACCAATACATCGGCTCCGCACTGATGCACGATAAGCCATTTAGGACAACTAACTGTAAAGATTATGTTGTTAACAACTACGACGAAACCGAATTTAAACAACATTTCCGATTGCCTGATCAGCATTCGAACATCTACTCAGAGTCATTGGCCCTAAACTTTCTAAATCCAAAATCGGGGAACGAGGTAGACCATTGCAAGACCCGCGAAAAAAAATCTGGTTGTAATTTGGCTCTTAGCACCTGATTCGTACAGATCGGTTTCGTGAGAATTATAAATGCGCAGTGTGGTATTTCTGATCGTATAATTAAATGGTCTCATTCAGAAGGTCATCTAAAATATTAAAAAGTTACGTTGCATTTTCCCAAGGAAATCTCATAAAGTTGAGGTTAATAAATCAGGTGTTCATTCATAACATGGGTTTTCTTATAAAAATTCAATCATCTTATTTCCGCCAATTATTAAAATTGGCACGGTGCCTATTTTTCCTGTTTTAAATGAAAATATCCCCTTCTTTATTCAATACATAACGCCCTTCTTTGTCAACAACTGAAAATAATTTGAATTCATTGCCATGTCATTATAGCCGCAGTTAATATTTCTCACCGCCACCAATGAATGCATTGCTGCGCATGTCGAGTTAAATTTACCCACCTATTTACGCAGAGTAAAAAGAGTATACTCTAAGTTAACTCGAAAGCATTTTCTGAACGCCTTGTAGAGTTAACTCTTTACTTTTATGAACGGATAGAGTTAACTCCGAGTTTACTCGGAGTTGGAGAGTAGTATTTTGTGAACGCAACCCAGGGAGTGAAGAATACAGCGAGAAGCCTTGGAGCTCTGTGAGCAGTGGTCTACATAGGGGGCGTGGTCGTAAATGGGCGCGAGAACGCATGCTGTTTTTTAATAGCCAAATCTGACACAGCTCATTGAAGTGAATACGGTGAACTCAAATTGTAATTGCGGGAATTTTCAGATGCAAACACTGTACGACACACTAAAACGTAGAAGATATACTAATATTTAGTTTATGTTGTAGCTCTTACAATGCCGTGTGTTGTATGCGCATACTGTTACATGAATCGGAAAACCAAAAATATTCCTGGAATAACATTTCATAGGTAAGATTCTAAGTATGGCTTGTAATATGTAGTACAGTATATTATATCCCATCACCTCCATTGTTATTGTGCTAGTATTACGAAGTCTGAGAAGCACCGTCCAATTTTCGTAGTAATTTTTAGGTTAGACTTGTTGTTTATCGTAATTTTTTCCTGAGGTTTCCTGTTCATGAAGAAAGGAGAGCAGAGTGGATTAAGGCCATTAGAAGGGAAAATTGGATACCTTTTCCTTACACCAGAATATGTTCAGCACATTTCAAACCGGAATTGTTTGATCGGGCCATGAAGAAAGTTGTTTTGAAGGAGATTGCAGTACCCACTATTTTTGAAGCATTCCCTTCTTTCCTACAGAATTAGAGCACTCGAGGCCTAGGGAGTTTTTCATTTTCACGCCCTTCGTGGCCCTTGTCTTCCTTTGGCCGATACCTTCATTTCCGAAGTGTCGGATCCCTCCATTTTTCCTCCCAATTAGTGTTAATAGAGGAAGGTTGCCCCGTTGTACTTCCTCTTAAAACAATAATCACTACCACCACATCTAAAATATGTATCCCCTTATGGGTGAGGATGGTAGAATAAGGCCCACGGTATCCCCTGCCTGTCGTAAACGTCCCTGTGGAAGTGGGGGTAGTAGGACAACACCCACGGTATACCCTGCTTTTCGTAAGAGGCGACTGAATGGGGCCCCAGGAGCTCTCAATTTGGGAGCTTGGGTTGGCAACCACGGGTTCCTTAGCTGAGTCCTGACATTGCTTCTAATTACTTGTGCCAGGCTAGTATTAAGCTATCATGTCCGACCTCCGATGGTCAACTCTTGTTCTTACAAGGTTATAAGAGGATTCGAGGGCTCGGGAGTCTTTCATTTTTTCGCCCTTCATGGCCCTTGTCTTTCTTTGGCCGATATTTTCATTTCTCTCCGATTAGTGTTAATAGAGCATGGTTGTCTAGTTGTACTCCCTCTTAAAACAATAATCACCACCACGTGTCGTAAAAGGCGATTAAGGGTCTAAGGGGCTCTTAACTTCGGAGTGTGGGTTGGCGTCCAAGGGGCCCTTAGCTGAGACCTGCACTGTTTCCACTTGTGTCAGAGGATGGCTTACTTGATGGTTTTACTTCCTGTCAAAACAATAATCACCACTACCACCACCACTCCAAAATATGTAGTAAGCGATGTTGCTAAGCCCAGTTTGGTGATTTATAGCGCATTCCCCTAAAGCATTCAGACTGCGGTATGTTATTATTAATAGCCTACTCCTTATCTTTAGCCAACGGCCGTAGCCGTGTTGAAACACCGGATCCCATGAGATCTCCGAAGTTAAGCAACATTGGGCGTGGTCAGGAGTTGGATGGGTTGCCACGCGCTGTTGGTGGGGGTGAGGGAATGGAGGAGCGGAAAGGAACTGGCCACCCTACCGCACGTAAACTCCGGCTCAGGAACACCTCTGCAGAGGTTCGGACCTGCCTTCGGGCAGAATAACCCTTACCTTACCTTATCTTTACTGATATCTGGTGAAGATTTGCATCTCCTGTTTTTTATATACTCGGTTTATAGTACCGATAGTCAACTAGCGAGAGAGTAGATTTAAGGCTGCTGGTCATGAGAAACGCTTCCTTAGAGCTTAGTAAAAAAAGCATTAATAGGTCTGTTTGCCAGAAAATTTTATAACAGTTAATCGCCGTGTTATTTGAAAACGATTGTACTTAACTGAGCGATTCGAAGTTTCCCTGCTCCTGAGAAAATGTCTTAGTTTGTATATATCCACAGCGTATGAATTGCCATGTTTTGCTAACCTTGGGGGCATGACCGTTGGCTTCAACCGATAGCCACAGAGAGAAGTGTAGCGGGCAGCTCCCTGTATTCTTTACTCCCTGAGCTAGCAACATCGCCGCCAACTACCAGATCTTCGGTACACACTGTAGTACCAACTCCAGCCAGCCAGCTACCCACGAACCGCTAGCTCGTCAGATACAGCCTGTTGAACACAACAATCAACAACTGCCGACCAAGAATACGACAGAATCAAGCACCGCCTGCCATCTGCCTGCCAGCCAATACCAGAGCAGGCGCCCAGAAGGAAAAAAAAGCAAATTTGTCTAGTGCTCAGTGTGGTTATCAGCTCGTGTCTTGTCTCGGCGCGATCCGATTATAACTACACCTGACACGACTGGTACCCACTGAGTGTGCCAATGGTCCTCTACGGAGTTTGACCGTTCCAGTGCTCCTTCCTATCCAGACCAATTAACCCCCCAACACCCACAAAGTATTATTAATTACCACCCACCAAAGAATATGGACAACCCCGGTGGATTGATTAGCTGGGGCCCATACTCTGACTTTTCCCAACCTTTCTCCATCACTTTCAATCATGATCACCCATATGACGAAAATAATTACTTCGTCATCGCCGGCTCAGCATCCCCAAATAACCTTCCCATACACAGGAAATTCGTTGCTAATACCTTTCAACCCTACACCGACCTCATCCACTGTATCGACGAACAAGATGAATTCTACTTCCTATTCCCCAATCACCACTCAGCTAACCAAAAATTAAACGAAATCCTAGTCAACATCAAGGCAAGATACCAGCACCGTCAAACCCCACCAACTGAAGAACAAGAAGAAGCCGCAGTGGAAGAAGAAGAAGAAGAAGAAGAAGAAGAAGAAGAAGAAGACGGACAGAACTTCGAACATCCCTTCTAGTACACCAAACGAAACACTCCTTTCCCCATATCCGAAAAGTGTAATTTCATCATTCTCCCTCTCACGAACCTCGGACCTATACCACTTACCCTCCAAGCCATTATCCAAGCTATTCAGCCCATAATCAGCCGGCGCATTGCAGCTATCGAAGAAACACACAACTGTCACCTAATTATCACTCCAATAAAAAGCAGATCAATCCCTGTCATCCTCAGTAGACTCCAAAACGCAGATATCCCCTCCCCCATCCAAATTAATCTAGAATCAAATACCTCAAACAAATGCGACTGCTCTCCTATCCCTACCACACCCCCACACCCAATCACCGAAACTACCGAAACAGGTACGCAAACTAACCCCCCTCTCCCACCCCCACTCCCGCCTTCACCAGAGACCAACAAAAACATGCAGACAGACGGGACAGAGGCTGAACTACCCTCGGAAACAGCCCCTAACCCAAACACACACAACTCAAGCACACAGACTGGAAACAGGCGTAAGAAGCCTGCTCACAAGTCAAACACACCAACACGCAACACTCTCACAACAAAAACTCACCCCCCCCCCCCGACCCTCACGTATCACACAATGTTACAATTGCTTAAAACTAAACCACTCTGCAGAAACTTGCTCAGAGCCTACCCGCTGCAACAGATGTGGCGGTTCTCACCGTCACACTGATTGCACCGTACCACGGGAACAGGCGAAGTGCGCGAACTGCCATGGCAGCCACGCCACCTCATTCCCTGGTTGCGCCATTCTAAGAAAGGCAATTAGAACACACTACAGGCACGCACAACAACTACACTCACACACTACATCCCCGCCGCTCTTAAATCTCAAAATTCCGCCACCCTCGAACACCGGTCTCCCTACCACCGCCTCCATCCACCAGCCCAATCAATACATCTTCACCCTCCTCCACCTAGGTACTCTACTAAAGCCACTCTCACCTGAACACACACCCCAACTACCCACCATGCCAAGCAGACAGCTTATCCTGCAATAACCCACCCCACCAAGAAAAACCCTATTAAGTTCTCACTTCTTACAAAACTGGCCTTCTAAAAGCACTGAAACTTCGGGTACAGCCGAGGCGGAGTGCCACACGCTGCAATTAATCTACATGCTATTTTTCCAAATTTAACACCCGCAGGTACTTATCTATACTTGTCAATATTTTCATAGATAAGTTGCGACAATAACATACGGTGGAAGCGTTGCAAACTTCCTAACGCAACATACGGTAGGTAAATCCTACATGGTTACCATGTAAAGCAAACCACACCGTACACGTTAATATAGTGTGTCAGCCAACTAAACGAAGCTCGACGCTCCCGGGCACTCACACATCAAGCACACAAACACATATACACTTAACAGTCAGACATATAGACACACAAATAATGCCTTCGTAGTTAAGCAACACCAGGCGTGGTCACTCACTGGATGGGAGGCCACCCACCCCCACATCAACTGCTTACCAAACACCCAACACTGTTTATAAAAGCAAATAAAATAGTTCAAAACTACACAACAACACACAACAGGCGCACACCCACTACAGACCGACAGAGGAGCGCGGAATAGCGCACCGGTATATATATGACACAAACCATCTATCTTTTCGGAGATGGGTGGAACATACGGATAATCAGGGATGGTTCCCTTCTCTCTGTCCGATTACTGGTTTACCTGTGTAAACTTCAGCGGCACACACATAAGCCGTGTCGATATCCGAGAAGAGCCATAGTTTTATTCCGTATTTTCATCTTGGTTTGGTAGGTAAATACTGTAAAAAGGGACATTTTCTCCTAAAGGGAACCAGCTGCTCATCCATAGTAGTATTTTCGTATGGAACAAACACTTTAGGTAGTTGTGATACGAATATGTCAAAGACATTCCTTATTGCTGCTAACTTGTCACTACGTCTACGGGATGGTATATCTTCCTTATTATCGAACGTCAAAAACTGGGTTATCGTTTAGACATTGTAGCTCCAAAGATAGTGTGACCATTTACATTTACATTATTAATTCCATAATTCTTGAAGTAATTCACCCGCTGATTTGTAGACTTCGGCCAGCAAAACTAAGCCTGTAAATATTGATAACTGCGTGTCATTGTTGGTTGTGATTAGAAGTCAACAATAAAGACAGAAACTGCTGTTATTACTCAACTATGTAAATCGTACATACATAAAAATGTTTCAAGCTCTATCGAAAAAATGGTCTTGTAGATTTTCCCTTTATCTACAAAACCCCTCTCCATTACACGATTTGTTCCCCGTAAAATAGTTTCCAGCATTTTATCAGCGATGAATAGCTTCATTGCCGACATCTGGGAATCATCTCTCCTCTGAAGAGCATATCTCGTGAGTCCAGGTGCAATTCTTACTATGTTACCCAATCTGAAATACACATAATTGAAATTTACGTTTCTCTGAAGTATTATAAATACCTAAACCACTGAAATCTTGTTGAGCTTATAGGCCTATAGATACAGGTTATACATACTTTAAATGAAGCAATAACATAGTTCATATTAAATGTTGGACGTACCTTACACGTGATTGTGAATAAGGTTGTTTTCTCCATTCTGTCCCATTTCGAGATATTTACACGTCTTGTTGTGCATAGTCAGCCTTATCATTATCAGATACTTGGAGCTCGTCATTTTCTTCTCCCCCGAGAGAAACGCGATCTTCATCAGCTTGTTTGGGAAACACAAAATCATGACCCAGTCTAGCTTGAGCAAGCGGCGAGAGAGGACGTGTTGCGTAGTGCGTGCCGTGAAGTATGGTGGGAGTTGAACAGTACCGGGCCGCTATTGGGAAGTGGCAGGGAAAGGATTCTAGGAATGGTTAGGAGGGAAAAGAAGAGCTGGAAAAATTGGGTGTGGCGGTACTGGTGGCAGCGGTGATAGCTGTGCTTCTGGTCATTGAGGGGAGGGTTGGAAATAAACCCCGGCCCGAATACCAGTGGCAATTTCAGATGGGAAGACTTGGCAGCAATTAAGAAGATAATGAGGGAAGTTTCCGTGGCTCAGACGGCAGCGCGTCGGCCTCTCACCGCTGGATACCGTGGTTCAAATCGCGGTCACTCCATGTGAGATTTGTGCTGGACAAAGCGGAGGTGGGACAGGTTTTTCTCCGGTTAAGTAAGATACGTATGGTTATAAATATGTTTGAAGTGTGAGTGAAGGATTGCTAAGATAAAGACAAAATGTTAGAAGGTTCGATTACGGTATATCTGATTGTAAAACGTGGAGATACATTGTGAATGTGGAAGGTTTTTGAAGTGTAATTAAGATTGGGGAAGTGGTAAGATAGTGTAAATTTGGAAGGTTTAAGTGATACAGATAGGGCATGTTAATATTGATATGGAAAAACATGGACGTATAATTGAAATAGTAGTGGTAAATAAGTTGGATATTGAAAGACTCAACTGTTGACTCACAAGTGAACTGGAATTTATCTGTAAGTAGGTCAGTGCATACGTAATATTATGAACTGCTAAGTCGGTAGGTGATTAAGATGGTAGGTAATAAGAATGAAGGCACATGCGCTGCGGATGACGAAATATGAAGTCAGCGGACCTGGAAAGTAGTGCTCTGCTGAGGACATGTTGATTCTAAGAAGATTGTGTATAGAAGGGCAGGTCTTGAGGTCTTGAGTAAATAAGTGTGTGTAAGAGTTAAGGTAGATGTATAAGAGAGAGACGAATGGGTAGCGTTACTGTAAGGAGGGATCGGACGTGTCGTTCCAGGGGGGTGGTTCTTTTTTGTTTTTTCCTCGTCAAGGGGGGTCAGTAGTTTAAAAGGTGGCATCTCACATGTGGTCTGTTATCCGCCTGTGTGAGGGGTCGCAAAGTTACGTTAGGAGTTTGGAGTAAGTTAGTTATAGGGGTGGCGCTTACATAAGGCGTGGTTTTCCGCCCATGTGAGTGACCACATAGTAGATTTAGTATATTTTTATTGTTGTTTTGTAGGAAGGGGAGGGGAGGGAACGACATAAGAGGGAGGGATAGGGAGGTCCTATCTCAAATGTTGTTGGCAAGTGTTAATAGATAGAGGTCGAGAAAGGAAAGAGAGGGGCAGGTTACATGTGGAGCTAGACTTCAGCACAGGTGTAGCTTTGTCAAGTGTATAGATGGCCGGAGGTGTCGATCCAGGAAGGGTGGTTCTTTTTTTCCTCACCAGGGGGGTGGCGGCATGGCCGGTCAGTAGTTATAGGGGTGGCGTCTCATATGTGGATTGGTTCTCACCCGTGTGAGGGATCACAAAATTAAGTTAGGATATTTAGAGTTAAGGTAGTTATATGGTGGCGCGTACATGTAAAACGTAACTATGATCGCTGGAAAATGGTAAATAAAAATGTAAACAGACTCTGGGATGGGTTTAAAGCAATTGTTGAGGAATGTGAAAATAGGTTTGTACCTTTAAAGGTGGTAAGGAATGGTAAAGATCCACTATATTATAACAGAGAAGTAAAGAGATTAAGAAGGAGGTGCAGGTTGGAACGAAATAGAGTTAGAAATAGTTATGGAAGTAAGGAGAAATTGAAGGAACTTACAAGGAAATTTAATCTAGCAAAGAAGTCAGCTAAGGATAACATGATGGCAAGCATAATTGGTGGTCATACAAAATTTTAGTGAAAAATGGAAGGGTATGTGTAGGTATTTTAAGGCAGATACAGGTTCAAAGAAGGACATCCCAGGAATCATTAATGAACAAGGAGAGTGTGTTTGCGAGGGTCTTCAAAAGGCAGAAGTATTCAGTCAGCAGTATGTAAAGATTGTTGGTTACAAGGATAATGTCCAGACAGGGGAGATGAGCAATACTAAATTAGTATTAAAATGTACTTATGATGACAATGACATTTGCAGTAAGATAAAAAATTTGAAACTTAGAAAAGCAGCTGGAATTGATAAGATTTCTGGGGATATACTAAAGGCAATGGGTTGGGATATATTACAATATCTGAAACACTTATTTGATTATTGTTTGGTTGAAGGAGCTATACCAAATGAATGGAGAGTTGCTATAGTATCCCCTGTGTATAAAGGAAAGGGTGATAGACATAAAGCTGAAAATTACAGGCCAGTCAGTTTGACATGCATTGCGTGTAAGCTTTGGGAAAGCATTCTTTCTGATTATATTACACATGTTTGCGAAATTAATAACTGGTTTGACATAAGGCAGTTTGGGTTTAGGAAAGGTCATTCCACTGAAGCTCAGTTTGTAGGATTTCAGCAAGATATAGCAGATATCCTGGATTCAGGAGGCCAAATGGACTGTATTGCGATTGACCTGTCTAAGGCATTTGATAGGGTAGATCATGGAAGACTACTGGTGAAAATGAGTACTATTGGACTAGAAAAAAGAGTGACTGAATGGGTGGCTATATTTCTAGAAAATAGAACTCAGAGAATTAGAGTAGGCGAAGCTTTATCTGACCCTGTAATAATTAAGAGGGGAATTCCTCAAGGAAGTATTATTGGACCTTTATATTTTATTGTATATATCAATGATATGTGTAAAGAAGTGGAATCAGAGATAAGCATGTTTGTAGATGATGTTATTCTGTACAGAGTAATGAATAAGTTACACGATTGTGAGTGGCTGCAGGGTGAACTCGATGGTGTTGTGAGATGGACGGTGGGCAATGGTATGATGATAAACGGGGTTAAAAGTCAGGTTGTGAGTTTCACAAATAGGAAAAATCCCCTCAGTTTTAATTACTGCGTTGAATAGGGTGAAAGTCCCTTTTGGGGATCATTGTAAGTACCTAGGTTAACACCTAGGTTCCGAGCTGTCAGTGGAGAGATGGCGTGGGAGGACATCGGTAGACGAATAAGTTTGAGTGGTGTCTTTAAGAAAAGACCTGCATTACCTTTATTGGGGAAATCACATAAATATGATTGTTAATAAAGTGTACAGATCACTGCACATGGTTATGAGGGTATTTAGGGGTTGTAGTAAGGATGTAAAGGAGAGGGCATATAAGTCTCTGGCAAGACCCCAACTATATGGTTCCAGTGTATGGAACGCTCACCAGGATTACTTGACTCAAGAACTGGAAAAAAATCCAAAGAAAAGCAGCTCGATTTTTTCTGGGTGATTTCCGACAAAAGAGTAGCGTTACAAAAATTTTGCAAAGTTTGGGCTGGGACGAACTGGGAGAAAGGAGACGAGCTGCTCGATTAAGTGGTATGTTCCGAGCTGTCAGTGGAGAGATGGCGTGGGAGGACATCGGTAGACGAATAAGTTTGAGTGGTGTCTTTAAAAGTAGGAAAGATCACAATATGAAGATAAAGTTGGAATTTAAGAGGACAAATTGGGGCAAATATTCGTTTATAGGAAGGGGAGTTAGGGATTGGAATAACTTACCAAGGGAAATGTTCAATAATTTTCCAATTTCTTTGCGATCATTTAAGAAAAGGCCAGGAAAACAGCAGATAGGGAATCTGCCACCTGGGCGACTGCCCTAAATGCAGATCAGTAGTGATTGATTGATTGACTGATTGATTGATTGATTGATTGATTGTGACTCATTTTTCTGCCCATGTAAGTCTCCACATAGCAGATTTAGTTTCATTTTGCTTTGTAACGGGGGCATGTATTTGGGCGGAAAGCCTGGAATGTTCATCATCAATAATAAAGAAAATATAACACAAAATCAGGATCAACCAATGCGTCATCAGCTTCCTCTTCATGTTCACTCTCACTAATTTCATACCGAGCTTAATAGCTGCAGTCGCTTAAGTACAACCAGTGTCCAGTATTCGGGAGATAGTGGATTCGAACCCCACTGTCGACAGTCCTGAAGATGCTTTTCCTTGGTTTCCAATTTTCACACCAGGCAAATGCTGGAACTGCACCTCAATTAAGGCCATAGCCGCTTCTTTCCCATTCCTAGCCCTTTCCTATCCCATCGTCGCCATAAGACCTATCTGTGTCAGTGCGATGTAAAGCCAATTGTAAAAAAACTAATTTCATACAATATATTTCGTATAGATTTCTCAGATAACCTTTGATGACCAGCCATATTTGAATACGGAAACAATGAACAGATTATTACTTTCTTTACTGTAGCACTCCGTGGTGGTGGAGGTAGTGGAACATTGTTTCTTTAGTGACCCACAGGTAGTGCAGCATTCGACCCATTCATCATCATCATCATCATCATCATCATCATCATCATCATCATCATCATCATCATCATCATCATCATCATCAGTTTTCCACTCCAGTTGCCCGGGTATGGTTTACGAGCTCTCTCCACTTCTGTCTGTCCATGTACCACTCTTCTCTCAAGACGACATCCCAGCTGACTCCTCTTCTTCCTATATCCTCTTTCACTTGGTCCAGCCATCTCTTCCTAGGTCTTCCTACCGGTCGTTTTCCGGCCACGACTGTGTGTAGCCACTGTTTTGCTGTCCTTCTATCGTCCATTCCTTTGACATGGCCAAACCATTTCAAACGGGCCCTTGTCACTTTTTCATTCAGGGATGGGTACACATCAGCTTTCTCCCTTATTCTTTCATTCCTTACCCTGTCCCTTTTTGTCTTCTGTACCATAGTTCGTAGGAACTTCATTTCTGCGGCTTGTAGTTTGCTATCCACTTGTTGGATTGTTGTGCAGGTTTCTAGACCATATGTTTTTATGGGGGTGAAGTATGATTGGAATAGTATCTGCTTTGATCTTAAAGGAACTTGTTCGTTCCTGAGGAGGTTCCGAACTTGATGGTAAAACTGAGCTGATTTTTGAATGCGGTTGTTAATCTCATGCTGTATTCTGTTATCACTTGAAATGATGCACCCAAGATATTTATATTGGTCTACTGTTTCCAGCTGTGTACCTTCTAGCATTATTTTTCGTTTCTTCTTCTGCATGTTGACAGACATAGTAACAGTTTTCGATTTATTTATAGTTAATCCGTGCGCTTTCAAATGTTCATTCCAGGTGTTCTTGGACTTCCTTCTCTGTATTTCCCCAAATTGCTACATCATCTGCAAATGAAAATGCATTGATGTCCATGTTGTTCTTCTGCTTAATTTCTTTCATGACTTCATACATTACAGTGGTTTGGAACCAATCAGAATTACCGTTTCCTATCTGTACGCAACTGCAGCAGTCTTCGTAAAGCATTTTAACTTTCTGGATAAGCCCTTTGGGCACATTTTTCTTTCTTAAGTATTCCCATATAGTCTTCCTTGGAACACTATCAAATGCTTTCTCGAGATCCAAAAACACTAGTATTAAGTCTTTGCCCTTCTCCCAATGCTTTTCTAACAGCATTCTAAGTGCAAATATGAGATCGGTAGTTGATCGGTGGTCTCTGAATCCATATTGTTCTTCCTGTAGTTGTGGTTCTATTATTTTACTTAGCCTTTTTTCAAGTATTTTCTCAAATATTTTCAAACCATGAGACAATAAAGTGATCCCTCCATAATTGCTACATTTCTTCCGGCTTCCTTTTTTGAAGAGAGGTATTATTATTCCCTTTTTCCAATTATCTGGGACTTTCCTATCCTTCCATATTGCATTAATTACTCTATGAAGCCACTGTATTCCTGTTGCACCAGTTGCTTTGATCATATCTGCACTGACTTTATCAAATCCTGTTGATCTTTCTTTGGGCATACTATTAAGGGCCGTCTCTACTTCCTTTCATGTTGGCGGGCTCTCTTGGTCAGGCTCATCACTGCAGCTTAAACTGACCTGCGTGGTTACATCATTGGAGTCTTTCCCAGTACTGTTGTATAAATTATCAAAATAGGATTTCGTGATCTTCCTTATTTATGTCTCTTCCCTAACTATGTTACCATCTGGTTCCTCTATTGCTGTTTTGTATTCATTATCTCTTCTTATATTTCGTATTGTTCCGTAAAGTAATTTAGAATTAGCTTTGCTGTCTTGCTCTAGTTTATCTGTGAAATCAGTCCAAGCTTTCTGTTTTTCTTCGGCCACAATTTTCTTTACTCGTAGCTTCTGATCTCTGTATTTCTGCTGCAGTTCGTTTACTCTAGATTCATTCCTTTGACTTCCTTTTTGCATTTCTTTGTCTCTGGCTTTCCTGGTTTCATTTTTCGCTTTCACAGCAATCTTCACCCGATCGTTCCACCAAGGAGTTTCTTTTGCCTTCATTTTGCTATTAGTTTTACCACAAACTTCTACTGCAGCTCCGACAATGCTTTCTTTGAATCTAGTCCATTCGATGTTGCCTTCTTGTAATGCATCTGATGGTAATTTATTGGTCACTCTTTTGTGTATTCAACTTGTTTCTCTGCCTTCTTTAGCTCCCATGTCTTGATTTTTGGTTTCCTGTATTTCTGAGGTCTATAAATTTCAATGTGCTTTATTGTTGCGAGGAGAAGTCTATGGTCACTGTCCAGGCTTTCACTTGGTATAACTCTGACATCACATATGGTCTTTCCTGCTTCCTTGTCTGATATAAAATAATCTATCAGAGTTTTAGTATGTCCATTCCAACTGTATCTTGTTAATTTATGACTTAGCTGCTTCTGAAACCAACTGTTGTTTATTCTCAAGCCATTCCTGACACATAGATCTAGAAGACTTTCTCCTTCTGGGTTCCTGTTTCCATAACCATGTGGACCTAGTACATTTTCATATCCAAGCCTGTCTGATTCAACTTGAGCATTTAGATCTCCCATTACTATGCTATTTTCCTCTCTTTCTGTAGCTTTTTCTAAATCAGTTCGGAATTGTTCTTTTTCCTCTTCGTTACAGCCAGTCTGTGGGGCACACTCTGCCAGCACACTCTTGTTAAGAGAGATGTTCAACTTAATAATTCTTTCATTAATATATATTACCTCACTGATGACATCAATGTCCTCTCTTAATATAAAACCTACACCATTTTTTGCTTCTGTTTTATTTCCATTCCAATGTAGTTTGTATCCTTTTCTTAGCTTTCTTGTTCCTCTTCCCTTCCACTTTGCCTCACTCAGGCCAAGAATACGGAGGTCCCTCCTTTCCATCATATCTATCAGCTCCTCGCTTCTGCCAGTCAGGGTCAGGATATTTAATGTTCCAATTCTGTGTTTAGGACTCTTTCTTTTGGGCTTCTTCTCAGAAATCGTACTTGAACATCAGCCTTACGGTCGTCATACGTTGCAGATGTTTGAGAAGTTGTGTCTATCCGGTAAGTTTGCGTTCCGAGCCTCGTTTTGTAGTCGACCCATTCATCATATATGTAATTTATTGAGCAGATAGAGTAGTCAGCAACCGTACAATATATTTAAACTGTCAATAATTTCTAAACGAGATGAACAATACACTAGGTTTTGTGGATATACAGCCCATATTTTATCAGTTACAAGCAATTGAAAATTAAATTTGGGTCGATTCGACCCATTCAGAGTAGAAGGGTTAAAATAAATATGGTCTTAAGAGACAAAGAAAGTCGGAATATCGAACTGGGGGAAGTTCTTTAAATCTATGGAATATTCTTAAATACCGACCGATTCTGCTAGGATTCAAATCCTCAACCTTGCGCAGAAGTACACAGATGGCCAGTAGTGAAACGGTGTTTGGTGTATAGGGACCTTAATGATCTTTTCAAGAGCATCCTAATTTTCATACTGCAACCAAGCGACTTACTGAAAACTATTTTTACCAGTCATATCAGTGGGCCTAATACGCAACCGATCAATAGTTAAATCTACTCGTTTCTGATGTTATCCAACTGCAGCGTTAGTAAAAATATGTCTGCCTCTTCTTTGTCGGCAGTTGCAGAGAAGTCTTCGGCCTACAACTGGATACGGCTGGTCCGTCGTCCGACAGGTCTGTCCAGGCGGCCTTACATGCTATGCTGAACAGGGGCCTTGTGGGGGATGGGAAGATTTGAAGGTAACATAGTTTATACATGTATCAATGTATTGGTATCATCTCGGCATTTGCCTGGAGGAGAAGTGGGAAACCACAGAAAACCACTTCCAGGATGGCTGAGGTGGGAATCAAACCCACCTCTACTCATTTGACCTCCCGAGGCTGAGTGGACCCCGTTCCAGCCCTCGTACCACTTTTCAAATTTCGTTGCAGAGTCGGGAATCGAACCCGGGCCTCCGGGGGTGGCAGCTAATCACACTAACCACTACACCACAGAGGCGGACTATGACAAAATTATTAATCAATTTTTCAGCCAGTAGGCATAATTTAGGGTATCTAAGCACGAACAAAGTAATATAATGATTAAAGTGTGGACGGTTAAAATTAAATAATTACATATAGGCCAAGGCCTAACACAACATTAGATCTATTATAATAAATTTAGGCTACATTTCTAGTACGAGGAATAAACCGTATATTAGCAAACTGCGCTCGTAGCGTAACGGTTAATGTAATAAACTGCCGTCCTCGGAGTCCGGGTTCGATTCCCGGTTCTTACAGAATTCTAAGAATGGCATGTGGTCAAAATGCTACATGCAGTTCATATTTATTGCAGGTGTATCTGGAAAAAAAAAAAAAAAGAGCTGCACCGCCACGGGATGACGACACAGGTTTACTGTTGTAATGTTATACATTTTATTGCAATTTGCTTAACGTCGCACCGACACAGATAGATCTTATGGCGACGATGGGAGAGGAAAAGCTAGGAGTGGGAAGGAAGCAACCGTGGCCTTAATTAAGGTACAGTCCCAGCTTTTGCCTGGTGTGAAAATGGGAAACCACGGAACACCATACTCAGAGCTGCCGACATTGTGGTTCGAACTCACTATCTCCCGAATGCAAACTGATAACTACGTGACCCGAGACTTTCAGCCGCTCGCTCGGTGATATACATTTTATTTAATAATAATAATAATAATAATAATAATAATAATAATAATATTAATAATTGAATAAGTTATGCAAATTTTACCAAATTTTTTCTTTCTTTCATTCTTCCTTAATCCGTTTGCAGTCCGGGGTTGGTTTTCCCCTCGGACTCAGTGAGGGATCCCACCTCTACCGCCTCGAGGGCAGTATCCTCGAGCGTGAGACTTTGAGTCGGGGATACAACTGGGAAGGATGCCCAGTACCTCGCCCAGGCGGCCTTACCTGTTATGCTGAACAGGGGCCTTGTCGGGGGATGAGAAGATTGGAAGTATTAGACAAGAAAGAGGAAGGAAGCGGTCGTGGTCTTTTACGTACCAAGCAGGCATATGCCTGGAGGAGAAGTGGAAAACCACGGAAAACCACTTCCAGGACGGCTGGGGCGGGAATCGAACACCCTTCTACTCAGTTGACCTCCCGAGACTTAGTGGACCCCATTCCAGTCCTCGAACTACTTTTCAAATTTCTTGGCAGAGCAGGGAATCGAACCCGGGCCTCCAGGAGTGGCAGCTAATCACACTAACCACTACACCCCAAAAGCAAATACAATTAAACCTGGTGATTATATATTTTTTATCTAGCAAAGTTTATACTAACCTCACACAGCTGCGAATGTTCTGTTGGCTGCCACTTATTCAGGTAGGCAATTTTGAGCCCATCTCCTGTTCTTACCTTTCGGGAATATAAATAACCTGGTCCCTTTACATGAATGACTTGTACAATTTGGAGCGACACAATAACCCATGACAACTTAATCTCACTGCACTGTAGTACGCACAGTGGAGACCTTCGTCCAGTATGGCGGCTCCCGCAAAGAATTCTGGGAGCGTGACCAGACCGGTGTATTACTCGCACACTTTTTAGTGATAGATGGACACCCTAGTGCTGAATCGGTCGACCTCGGTTATCTTCGTGATTCGTATTGGCAACCTTTGAAACACAAACTATGAATCGCTTATGCATCGCTGTGCGACATATGGCGTACACTTTATGTACTGGCACTGTTGTTTGCACAGCAAAGCCAAACTATTGAATTCATGCTAGGAACAAGATTCGCATCGGGAATTGTTATATAATGTGTGTGTGTGACACAGTTGTTGGCTTAAGATAATAAAGGTTTAGAAAATTCATATCGATCGATCATATTATCGATTCAATTCAGATTTCATTTCCATTCAGTTGGCACTATTACCGGAACCGGGAGATCTCCGTCCTTACTCCTCACCCCATACAAAATTCTATCACTAAAAAGTATGCGAGTAATATATGTATATAGACCTTGGGCTGGTGGGTGCGGCAGAGCGCTCTTAGTGGTCGTGATTCGTACTAATGTACCGTGGAGCTGTCAACTAGCCGCGAATAGACTAGCGTTCCGGGCGCTAGGCTCTCCGTGGTGTGCTATCTGCAAGTACTGAATCGACTTGGCCTTGTCAGATAAGGGCAGCTTCGTTACTCACGATGGCTCCGACCGTACAGTGAAAGCTGCTTTTGTATGCATATATACTCTTAGAAGACCACGCCTCACATGTTAAGTGTGAATGGCATTTATTTTATGTGTATTGTTTCCTTTAACACTCTCTTTTGTACACAACTCAACACGACGAGAGCGTAAGTAAAGATAATAATTAATACCTATGACCTCAAGATTGATTGAAGAAGAACAACAGAGCGATGGCTGGCTGTTGCTGAGCAACGGTAACACACATGAGAAAATTTTCAAGTAGTATCAACTAAACCTTTAATACAAAACTTATTTTTCCGTTCGAGACCACAAAATTTCAAGTGAATTTCCCTGGCTTATCATCTATTAGGAATAACCATCACTAGACTAGACTACTTAATATTTGGATTCACTTATAAAAGGTATTACAAACATGTCACATATAGTTTGAAGATCAATGTATTCTAAGTTTATCGTTTGCATTGTGCAAAATCGTCTTATGCAAACATTTCCTCAAATGTTTAAGTTCAAAACTACGGGTTTTTACATATACTCATGTTCCGACAGAGCAGGCAAGAGCTTTGAAATTCAATCTGTCATTTGTGCTTCATCGTTCACAGCTCCACGTGTACTTAATTGTCGCAGATTTCAGTGTCTGTGGGGTGTTTCTTATGTTCTTTTCTAGTTGACAAAATCAAGATAAACAGGCCTATAATGAATGAACAGCCAAAAAAGCAAGAGGCTCCTATCAGTATCCTGTATCTGCCACTGAGCTATGGAATAGTACAGGATATCTTTTTATACATTTTCGAACACAGGAAAGGACCTTAAGAACGTAATACAAATATTGAAATCCATGACCATGATTAGTACATGATTTTCTTCATACTGCGTTAGACTACAAATCAGGTCCTTCTGTGACATTGATCTGTTACACTGAGATGCAGGAAACGGTGTTCCTATCGATCTACGGTGACATTTCCAAATTTGCTTACCATCGTCAAGATCCTATGCACCCCGAATGAGAATGCTCACGTGTATGGAAAGTGAGTGTCTTAACCAATCACTACATCCCCAATTGTCTGTTTTGTCACGTTCTCAGAAACTAACACTCCCACCTCACTTTATGATGTTATTTACCGATATATTCTTACAAAATAGCTCGAGTAGCTGAATCCTACTCCACCACCGAT
The DNA here is from genome assembly GCF_040414725.1 of Anabrus simplex. Taxonomy (NCBI): domain Eukaryota; kingdom Metazoa; phylum Arthropoda; class Insecta; order Orthoptera; family Tettigoniidae; genus Anabrus; species Anabrus simplex. The sequence continues at coordinate 164,220,299 of NC_090270.1, read as the reverse complement.
GTAGGTCTACACCTTACCAAGCTGAGATGATCTCTGTTAGACAGCACATGTTTGATCCTTCTTTTCCTATCCTTGTTTCCTAGCACAAATAATTCAGCTAGAGCACAGCATGTGGATAAATGAAGAGTCAAGGGAAACGTACTGATGTTGAACCGACTGCCTGGCTCTAAAAAATAATGTTTTCGTTCTTTACGTCCCACTAACTACTCTGACAGTTTTTGGAGACGCCCAGATGCCGGAATTTTTCCCGCAGGAGTTCTTTTACGTGCCAGTAAATCTACCGACACAAGACAGACGAATTCGAGCACCTTCAAGTGCTACCGGACTGATCCAGGATCGAACCTGCCGAGTTGTGGTCAGAAAGCCAGAGCCACTCAGCCCGGCTACCTAGTTCTATTCGAACATAAATTAAGCAGAGATTGGAACAGGTTTGCATGAGATGATCCTTCATATCGGTAGAACAACGAGTTTATTTCTTATCTGTATCACTGGAGTGTAGTCCGGCTCCTTGACTGATGGTCAGCGTAGTGCTATTCGGTTCAGAGGGCCGCGGGATCGACTCCCGGGCAGGTCGGGGATTTTAATCTTAAATGGTTAATTCCATTGGCCTTGGAATAGGGTGTTTGTACTGTACCCAACATCTCTGCAACTCACACAGAACATGCAGTAACTTATCCTACACACAGCAGATACCACCCACCCTCGTCGGAGTGTCTGCCTTATAAGGGTGCAGTAGGCTAGGAATAGCCACACTAAGTTATATATATGCGAATGAGCCCATTAGGACTACATAAAGTACTTAGAGGCGTGACCTTGCCCTCCTCTGTGCCCATATTTCTTTCATTCTTTTACTGTGGGCTTTCTTTCTGTCTTCAGACCAGGTTGTTCCGGTCTTCTTCTTTGGTCTTTCCTCTTGGTAAACTTGCTTTTTATGAATTTCTGGATCTGAAAATTACCCTGTTTTGAACATCTGCTGGTGTAATTCCTGCCAGTTTCAAATCGGTTTTAATTTCGCCAATCAATTTCATTGTGTCCGTTTTAACCTTAGTTCTATTTTCATAGAATTCGACTGTTTGTTTGGTAAGTCTGCCTGGATGCATTCTTTTAATATGTCCATAGAGTCTTCGCCTGCGTTTTCTAATATCACTGTGAATATTTGTGTATTGTTTGATTTCCTGTCTGTCTCTAAGTTGGTATTGTCCGTTGGTGAGTTTCGGACCTAGAATTTTTCTTGTGATTTTGCGTTCCTTTTTCTCAATGTTTTAAATGTCTGGTTTCCTGTTCAAAATTAGCGTCTCTGATCAATAAAGATATTCTGGTTTAATGACTGTCTGCCTCTAAGCTGGTATTGTCCGTTAGTGAGTTTCGGGCCGACTTTTTCCGCAATTTCCTTCTTATTTTGGGCTGTTGGAACGTCTCGGGTTAGTATTGCTAGGTCGTCCGCAAATGCTAAGCAATCTATCGCTACTTTTCCTATCACCATCATCTACCTAACGTGATTGGTTGGTAAATTTTTGAGGCCCAACTTCTGTTTGTTGCGCCATTCTTGTATCACTTTTATCCAGGACAGAGTTGAAGAGTAGAGGCGAGAGCCCATCTCCTTGTCTTACTCCCGCTTTGTCCGGCTCTATGGCTTAATGGTTAGCGTGCTGGCCTTTGGTCACAGGGATCCCGGGTTCGATTCCAGGCAAGGTCGGGAAATTTAACAATCATTGGTTAATTTCGCTGGCACGGGGCTGGGTGTACGTGTCGTATTCATCATCATTTCATCCTCATTACGACGCGCAGGTCTCCTACAGGAGTCAAATCAAAAGACCTTCACCTGGAGAGCCGAACATGTCCTCGGACACTCCCGGCACTAAAAGCCATACGCCACTTCATTTTACTCCCGCTTTGATTTCAAAAGGGATCTGAGGTTTTCCCCATGAATTTAACCTTGGACTTCGTGTCTGTCAGTGTCTGTTTTATGATTGAAAGTGTTTTCATGTATAAACCTCGTTCTTTCAATATTTGAAAGAGTGATTTGCGAACCACTGAATATAGTTTTTTTGAAATCAACAAATGTGCAGACTAAATTTTTGCTACAAATTCTCTAATGCCTTAGGATTAGCTTTAGGTTCAAGATTTGCTCTGGACACGATCGGCCTGGTCTGAATCCTGCCTGATGTTGTTGTACTCTATGAGGAAGAAATTGGGATAGAATTTTGTATGCAACAAATACTAGTGAGATTCCTCTGTACTTGTTTACGTCTGTTCTGTGTCCCTTTTTGTGTAGCGGGTGTAGTCTTCTGGGATTTGTTCTGTTTTCCGAATTGACCTCCTAAATCCAGGATATCTGCTATATCTTGCTGGAATCCTACAAGTGAGCTTCAATGGAATAACTTTTCCTAAACCCAAACTGCCTTCTATCAAAGCAGTTATTAATTTTGAAAACATGTCTAATATAATCAGAAAGAATGCTTTCTCAAAGCTTACACGCAATGCATGTCAAACTGATGGCCTGTAATTTTCAGCTTTATGTTTATCACCCTCCTTTATACACAGGGGATACTATAGCAACTCTCCATTCATTTGGTATTGCTTCTTCATGCAAACAATAATCAAACAAGTACTTCAGATATGGTACCGAATCCCAACTCATTATCTTTAGTATATCCCCCAAAACCTTATCAATTCCAGCTGCTTTTCTAGTTTTCAACTTTTGCATCTTATGGTAAATGTCATTGTTGTCATAGGCAAATTTTAATACCTTTTTAGTATTAGACACCTCCTCTATCTGGACATTATCATTGTAACCAACAATCTTTACATACTGCTAACTGAATAATTCTGCCTTTTGAAGATCCTCGCATACACACTCCCCTTGTTCATTAATTATTCCTGGAATATCCTTCTTGGAACCTGTTTCTGCGTTAAAGCACCTATACTTGCTCTTCCATTTTTCACTAAAATTTTTATGACCGCCAATTATGCTTGCCATCATGTTATCCTTAGCTGACTTCTTTTCTAGATTCAATTTCCTAATTTATTCAATTTCTTCTTTCACATTTATTTTTAACTACGACAAAAACAGCTTCGTGATCACTAATACCATCTATTACTTCGGTTTTTCTATAGAGCTCATCTGGTTTTACCAGCACCACATCCACAATATTCTTCCGTCTTGTTGGTTCCATCACTTTCTGAATCAGATGCCCTTCCCTTATTAACTTATTTGCCATTTGTTGGTCATGCTTCCTGTCGTTCGCATTACCTTCCCAACTGACATTTGGTAAATTGAGATCACCCGGTACAATCACGTTCCTTTCCTTATCGTTTCCAATATGGCTGATAATCTTATCGAATAATTCTGAACCAAAGTCCACACTACCCTTTCGCGGTCTGAACACTCCAAAGATCAAGTTTCCTATTATCTTTAGAGATGAGCCTTACACCTAGAATTTCATGTATGTCATCCTTAATTTTTTCGTGCCTTACAAATTCTTCTTTCACCAGAATGAATACTCCCCCTCCTACTATTCCTATCCTATCTCTACTATACACACTCCAGTTCCGTGAGAAAATTTCTGCATCAATCATATCATTTCTCAGCCATGATTCAACTCATATTCCAGTATTTGGTAAGTATATATCTATTAAATTACTTAATTCTATTCCTTTCTTTACAATACTTCTACAGTTGAGCACTAACATTTTAATGTCATCCATACTTGATTTCCAGTTCCCTGTTTCCTTATCACCGCTCCCTAGGCAGGTATGAACTAGAGCAAACCTTAAATGAACAAGAAATTCAGATACTGGCGCTTCAAGAAACAAGACTGACGAAAACACAATGGAATTTGGCAAAAACGAGTGCAATTTTCTTGACTAAAGATTGACTGAATGGGTGGCTATGTTTCTAGAAAATAGAACCCAGAGAATTAGAGTATGCGAAGCTTGATCTGTCCCTGTAATAATTAAGAGTGGAATTCTTCAAGGCAGTATCTCCTGAATACTGGATACTGGCCGCACTTAAGCGACTGGAGCTATCGAGGTCGGTTGTTTATGTTTTCTTATATATAAATAATATGTGTAAAGAAGTGAAATCAGAGGTAAGGCTTTTTTCAGATGATGTTATTCTGTATAGAGTAATAAGCAAGTTACAAGATTGTGAGCAACTGCAAAATGACCTCGATAATGTTGTGAGATGGACAGCAGGCAATGGTATGATGATAAACTGGGTTAAAAGTCAGGTTGTGAGTTTCACAAATAGGAAAAGTCCTCTCGGTTTTAATTACTGCGTTGAAGGGGTGAAAGATCCCTTTGGGGATCATTGTAAGTACTTAGGTGTTAATATAAGGAAAGATCTTTATTAGGGTAATCGCATAAATATGATTGTAAATAAAGGGTACAGATCTTTGCACATGGTTATGAGGGTACTTAAGGGTTTTAGTAAGGATGTAAAGGAGAGGGCATAAAAGTCTCTGATAAGACTCCAACTAGAATATTGTTCCAATATATGGGAACCTCACCAGGATTACTTGATTCATGAACTGGAAAATATCCAATGAAATGCAGCTCGATTTGTTCTGGGTGATTTCCGACAAAAGAGTAGCGTTACAGAAACGTTGCCAAGTTTGGACTGGGAAGACTTGGGAGAAAGGTGACGAGCTGCTCGACTAAATTGTATATTCCGAGCTGTCAGTGGAGAGATGGCGTGCAATGACATCAGTAGGTGAATAAGTTTGAGTGGTGTCTTTAAAAGTAGGAAATAACACAATATGAAGATAAAGTTGGAATTCAAGACGACAAATTGGTGCAAATATTCGTTTATAGGAAGGGAAGTTAGGGATTGGAATAACTTACCAAGGGAAATGTTCGATAAATTTCCAATTTCTTTGCAATCCTTTAAGAAAAGGGTCGGAAAACAAAAGATAGGGAATCTGCAACCTGGGCGATTGCCCTAAATGCAGACCAGTAGTGATTGATTTTCCTGCTCGTATGAGAGTATTTATGTTTAGTGTTCCGAAAAAGGTTTTGCTGTTTGGGCGAAGTTGGCCAGAGGCCTCCGACTCCCTCTGTTTGCGTGTCAGTCCAGAAATTATTTTTATTATTTTGGAGTGATTTTAGTTTGGAAATCAGTCAGCATATTTCAGAACTGAATCTAGTGAAACAGAAGACGTCATGTAATCCTCCTGTAAAAATTCACGATATTGTTTCTAATGATACCAAAATTCACTAAACTGGATCACAATTTTTGTTTGTTCTAATAAATGACCATTTTCTAGATAATGTTTCAACAGAGAGCAGGTAGAATGTCGATGTTTTAAAATATCATTGGTTGTACAAGTTTGCACGGAATCAAATACATTTTATTTAAAATATCTCATTCACTTCGATTGAGGTTCAAACCGTGATATGCCGGGCTGAGTGGCTCAGGTGGTTGAGACGCTGGCCTTCTGATCCCAACTTGGCAGGTTCAATCCTGGCTCAGCCCTGTGGTATTTGAATGTGCTGAAATACCTCGGCCTCGTGTCGGTAGATTTACTGGCAGATAAAAGAACACCGGCGGGACAAAATTCCGGCACTTCGGCGTCTCCGAAAACCAAAAAGTATTTATTGGGACGTAAACCCAATAACATTAGTATTATAACTTTGAACCGTGATTGTTCCTGGATTCAGTGTCGGTGATGACAGACCTGTCGAAGTGGATTACGTACTCAAGTTGTGATAGTACATATATCACACCCCCGAATTATATGTAGAAGTTAGAGATATTATTGTCAGTATTCGATTTATTATTATTATTATTATTATTATTATTATTATTATTATTATTATTATTATCATTATTAATATCAGTATTTCATTTATATATTTTGCCATTTATATTGGTAAGCTGGAAGATATCCACATATGTAGGTATGAGTAATTTGTTTTAGACGAGTGGGAAAACATTGCTTTAATAACTCTGGTAATTTGAATGAGTCATATGGCTACCCCAGTGTTTGTTGTGATGTACTTGTGTCGGGAAATTCATGAGTCATGTATATATCCCAGCCTGATGAGATGAGCTTGTTGTTGTATTAGGAAAATTTGGTGACTCATGGAATATACCCCAGAGTTTGTTATTGTCTTGGGAGGAAGAAGTAGTTCAGGGCTTGGGCTTGAGAAGAGGACCACCCATGATTGGCTGGCTGGCAAGCACCAATCCAGACGTATCATCTGAGAGGAGGGGGATGTTGATGTCTATAAAGGTTGATCATACGGCGGCAACCAAGACATTGTAAGGGTGATTGTAGAGGTGATTGTAAAGGAACGAGAAGGAAGATAACTACAACCAGTGACACTGTATAAGAGAACGACAACTGGCACTGTACGGGAAGGAAGTGGTGCTGATACACGGTACTGGAGTGACACGGCAGCAATGGACTGGACTTCAAACGTTCGTGGAGCGTAGTCTTGTTATGTTCGTGGAAAGTGACTGATTGTGGAGAGTGCTTGCGCATTAAGTATTGTAGCACTTGTGGCGGCCTAGCATTATATGTTGGTGAAAGCCATCTCAGACTTTCCTTAATTTATGTTGAGGATCGACAGACGTGTGTATATATCTTTACAAGTGTTAAAATATGTGAACACAGTAGTACAAGGTACAGTATCTGTGTGATGTGATAACTGCCGATTATGAGAATCGGTAAGTCGAATTGATATAGAGACAGTGAAGGGTGTTTATCTTCATGCATGTACATTGTTCATCGGACTATTTACAAATGGTAACTTAGTTCTCGCTTTCGTTTTCCCACGATTTTCATTATTGTTGTTGTTGTAAATATGGAGTCTTCCAGCAATATTTTATGTGTGTATTATATGTATAATGTTGTATGTTGATGAGGTGCTCATGCACGGAATTTGTTCAGAATATAGTTAGCTATTTTAGAATCAGTGTTATTGATAAACCTAGGTGCAGTTCCTACCTAATTAGTCGTTTTCAGGAGGTTAGGTAAGGCCTGCAGCAGATGTACCAGTACGCAGCATTATGTACACGCCCTGGGATATAAAGTCTATCATGCTCTTATCTAAATTCGAGGGATCCATTCTGGTGAACTCTGGCGCCCATACTACGGACATTTCGGTTAATTATGCTTATTAATTTTATTAAGTTTTTGAGTAATTTAATTTATATACTTTATTCATGATATTATTTATTATTATTCATCAAATTTGTTAAAATTGGCTTCCCAACGTGTGGCTGAATGATTGGTACACCTGTTAGGCTTATAAGCGTAGGTGCACTTGTCAGGTGTTGATGGAATTCTACAAACTATGTCAGTGAAGTGTTTTAAATGTACGTGATATGTATGTTGGAGTATGAAGAAATGTTGTAGCGAGTCGAGTATTATAAAATTGAGAAGTAGAGAGGTTGTTAAAGTTGCTGGTACTAAGAATCAGGAAAAGACAAGTCAAAAGAATTCCACCACATTGAGTTTATCTAATTTAAGCGAGAATAGCGAAATGGCTGATAGTTGGAAAGATCAATTTGCAACGGTAGGTGAGGAACCGAGTAACCCGTCTCAAACTCAGAATGTAGGGGATCAAGGGGAGGCTTTAACTTTTAGTATGATTAAATCACTATTTAATGAATTGTCCAGTAAGAGTGATGAATTATCCAGTAAAATGGATAGGAAGAATGAAGAGTTGAAGGGTGAATTGTCCAGTAAAATCGATAATAATAAGGTTGAATTGTCTAGCAAGATTGATAGTCAGAGTAAAGAGTTGAAGAGTGAATTGAGTTTTTTAAGTAATGAAATATACAGTATTAATAGTGAATTAAATTCAGTTAGTACGGAATTGTCCAGTAAGATTGAGAATCAAAGTAAGGAGTTAAATTTAGTGAGTGTTGAATTGTCTAGTAAAATTGATAGTTTAAGTAGTGCTGTGAATGGTAGAATAGATGAATTAAACCAGAAGTTTGACCATCAAAGCAGGGAAATTCAGGAAGTCAACAATAAGGTAGAAACTCAATGCTTGGAACTGACCGAGAAAATTGAATGCCGAGTTAATGTAGTTAGGAAGGAATTTGTGGAAAACAGCAGGGAATGTGATAAGAGAATAAAAATAGTGGAAGATAAAGTCGAAGAAATAGATAGAATTAAATCCAATCAGAACGTTTTAGCGAAGCGAATAGATGAGAAGAATGAGAAATTGGAGAAAGACCTTAAGTCGGTAAAAGATGACCTCAAGTCAGTAGAAGGAAATGCCAGAATGGTAGTGGAAGAAGGAATTAAATCATGTCATGTGAAATTAAGGCAGGAGATCAGTCAAATCCAAGTAGGTAGCAGTATATGTAATAGGTACGTATCTTTTACGAAGGACTCTGAATTACCCAAGTTTAATGGTCGGCAGTTTAATCCAATGGAATTCTTGAAAACGGTGGAGAAACGGTTTTCCAAGAATCTTGACGATGGTTTGATTGAGTGGAGTATGGTTGATGATCTGTTGGATGTTGCATTTGTTGGAGAAGCGAGATCTTGGTTTCAAGTTTATAGACAGGGTATTTCGAGTTTAGAGGAATTTAGGGAGAAATTTAGTTCTAAATTTTGGAGTGATGCTATTCAGGGAAGGGAAAGAGATCGCGTGCTATTTGGCAAATATAGACCTCAGGAAGGTGTGTCTATGAAGGAATATTTCTTAGCGCATGTTCTGATCAGCCAGAATATTGAAGGTCTAGCATCGGAGAGAGATACAGTCCGCCAGATGTTGAGGCATTTTCCTGAGAAGGTCGGATTAGCTGCATGTATGCAGAATATTGTTACGACCAAGGAATTAGAGCAGCTGTTAGAGAGGTTTGATGCTTTGGAAGGGCAAGGGAGGACTAGGCAAAGTGAAGGTAGGAATTACGGGGATAATGGAAGACAAGGTAGTCAGCTAGGGGGAGATAGGAATAATCAGAATTTCAGTCATTCTAGGCAAGGGAATCAGGGTGGTAATTCCGGAAGGGAAAACAGACACTATAATCAGGGAGGTAATCACCAGGAATATTTTGGCAGAAGACCTAATCAAGGGGAATCAGAAAGTAGGGGGCGTACGGATCAAAGACCTCCAGATCAAGTGCAGAGACATGATAATAGTGAACAAGCTACGTCAAGTAATTTAAACCGGAATCGGACTTCTTAGTTGGGTCAGATAGGCAGTCCGATACCGAAATTCCTATTCATGTGATTAACAGGTAAGTTACGAGGTAGACGTGAAAGAGGAATTATTGTATGACCATGTGTTTTGTGATTTTGTGTATAGGGGGCGTGATGAAAGTAAGAAAGATGTGTCGGATGTCTTACTTTGTGCTAGTGGTGATGGTAATAGCGGTGTTGCGATTGATAATCTTATGGAAGTTTCTGAAATTGAAAGTGAAGTTTTTGTGAAGTTGATGAAGGTTGTTTTGTGAGTGAAGAGTGTTCACGGAGTATACATCATGAGGATGTTTGTGTTAATTTAAGTGTACGTGAGGAGAGTAAAGTTATGTCCATTATGTGTGAAAATGGTGACTTTGAGATTAATGAAACTTCTGGAAAGAGAGTCGAGAGTAGCAGTGCTGTTGGCATAAAAGTGGTGCAAGTAGGAGCTGATATGGAAGGTGGTGAAGATGACTTGATTGTTGAGTCATTAAGTAGTAATGACAGCAATTTCGAAGTGTATTATGGTAAGAATTTCTGTAATAGAGTGAACGTGAGTGAGAATGGAAATGTGCATGAGATGAAGGAAAGTCTATCCAAGCGAGTGTGTAATGTTTTATTTAATGCTGAGAGTTGTGTGAATGATTTGAATGACGTGTTGTGTGATAGCGATGTGGAATGTGTGAAAAAGTATGTGATTTGTTTGCTTGCATTAATTATGGTTTTGTGGAAGAGTAAACGTAGTGAGATTCCCGCGCATTTCAGAAAGAGGTATTTCTTAGTTATGAATGTTCCGAATGAAAGTTTCTATGATTCTTGTGTGACTCGATGGGATGAATGTTTGTGTGTGAGATAGTGCGGATTCTAGACGTAGTTAGATTTTATTGCGGTACGCATTCCTCGCTTATCGATGCTGATGTTAAGTTTATGTATAGTTTTTTCATTTATATTAGGGTCCGTATACTGTGGACAGTAGAACAGGCAAGTGTGCTTATAGTCTCCTAACCACTGACAACAAGGTCCTTGTGACATTTAATATCTATAGCCTTCGCAGATATAAGAGATAGGATCTGCACCTTGGATGTATATATTATCAATTTTATTTTGTGTGTTCATTAGTAAGAAGGGATTGTGTTCAACGGTATGTGAAACAATCAGAGTTGTGTGTATATGGCCATATTATTATTATTATTATTATTATTATTGTTTGGACAAATTGTATTTCGTGTGTGCGAATACAATGCAGTAGACGCAATGTATATATCTTTATCTCTGTTAATTAAGTGTTCAGTTATGTCATTCTAGGGTTGTTTATGAAGTTCTCTTTGATGGTGAATCATAATATATGATATCATCGATTCACCAAGGGGGCGTTATGTGATAGTACATATATCACACCCCCGAATTATATGTAGAAGTTAGAGATATTATTGTCAGTATTCGATTTATTATTATTATTATTATTATTATTATTATTATTATTATTATTATTATTATTATTATTATTATCATTATTAATATCAGTATTTCATTTATATATTTTGCCATTTATATTGGTAAGCTGGAAGATATCCACATATGTAGGTATGAGTAATTTGTTTTAGACGAGTGGGAAAACATTGCTTTAATAACTCTGGTAATTTGAATGAGTCATATGGCTACCCCAGTGTTTGTTGTGATGTACTTGTGTCGGGAAATTCACGAGTCATGTATATATCCCAGCCTGATGAGATGAGCTTGTTGTTGTATTAGGAAAATTTGGTGACTCATGGAATATACCCCAGAGTTTGTTATTGTCTTGGGAGGAAGAAGTAGTTCAGGGCTTGGGCTTGAGAAGAGGACCACCCATGATTGGCTGGCTGGCAAGCACCAATCCAGACGTATCATCTGAGAGGAGGGGGATGTTGATGTCTATAAAGGTTGATCATACGGCGGCAACCAAGACATTGTAAGGGTGATTGTAGAGGTGATTGTAAAGGAACGAGAAGGAAGATAACTACAACCAGTGACACTGTATAAGAGAACGACAACTGGCACTGTACGGGAAGGAAGTGGTGCTGATACACGGTACTGGAGTGACACGGCAGCAATGGACTGGACTTCAAACGTTCGTGGAGCGTAGTCTTGTTATGTTCGTGGAAAGTGACTGATTGTGGAGAGTGCTTGCGCATTAAGTATTGTAGCACTTGTGGCGGCCTAGCATTATATGTTGGTGAAAGCCATCTCAGACTTTCCTTAATTTATGTTGAGGATCGACAGACGTGTGTATATATCTTTACAAGTGTTAAAATATGTGAACACAGTAGTACAAGGTACAGTATCTGTGTGATGTGATAACTGCCGATTATGAGAATCGGTAAGTCGAATTGATATAGAGACAGTGAAGGGTGTTTATCTTCATGCATGTACATTGTTCATCGGACTATTTACAAATGGTAACTTAGTTCTCGCTTTCGTTTTCCCATGATTTTCATTATTGTTGTTGTTGTAAATATGGAGTCTTCCAGCAATATTTTATGTGTGTATTATATGTATAATGTTGTATGTTGATGAGGTGCTCATGCACGGAATTTGTTCAGAATATAGTTAGCTATTTTAGAATCAGTGTTATTGATAAACCTAGGTGCAGTTCCTACCTAATTAGTCGTTTTCAGGAGGTTAGGTAAGGCCTGCAGCAGATGTACCAGTACGCAGCATTATGTACACGCCCTGGGATATAAAGTCTATCATGCTCTTATCTAAATTCAAGGGATCCATTCTGGTGAACTCTGGCGCCCATACTACGGACATTTCGGTTAATTATGCTTATTAATTTTATTAAGTTTTTGAGTAATTTTATTTATATACTTTATTCATGATATTATTTATTAGTATTCATCAAATGTGTTACAAAGTGCGATTGTGAGATTCTGTGTTGTAAAAGTTTGGTATTTGTGATAGATGACCTTATCGTCATCATCATCATCATCATCATCATCATCATCACCACAGCCTAATCACTGAAATGCAAGAAAGGGAGCAAAGGCCTCTACCATCACTTTTCAGGTTCTTGTATCTTGGGTAGGTCTCACCCACAATAGTCCCACAGTTTGCCTCGCTATAACGGATCATCTGAACAACGGATATCATTTTGTCGGTCGCTCATTTGTCAGAGTCTATTTCTGGGATTAGATATTGCTACATGCAAACCCAGCTCCACTTCTTTGACCATACCTCCTTTTGTACATCCCATAGTCCAGTTTTATGCCTTACGGCATTATTCCTAAGACAATCCTTCAGAGAAATATCCAGTAAGTGTCTTTCTATCCTTTGCTGAAAGACTAGAAACTGGTTGACTCATTTTTAGTTGGGGACCATGTCTCAGCAGAAAACAAGTAGAACACACGTGTCCATGCCTATAGCCTACCATTGAAGAAATCAAGAAAACTTCTCCATAGGCCTACTTACTGCTGCTGATCCTAACAACTAAATCAGTCAGCGCTTGATTAGGCTTACCTATCTCATTCTGACGTGCACCTTCACGGGGTGAATGCTCTTATAGAACTCTTCTGGTAATTACAACTTAAGTCTAATTGTCTGACAACACGAGGTCCTTTATGACTATCAGAGAAAGCGTTGCGTCCTTCACTTAATCATATTTCATAGAAAGACTTGGTTTCCTACCTCGCTTTCTGTTTCGTCTTTTACTTGACCATGACTAATTTCCAGTTGTAATTCCTCCCAAAGTATTAATGTCATTACTATTTCTAGCAAATTAGATGTCTCTGGCTTGCTGAATTAACGAATTCTACACTGAATATCTACCAGGTTTTCCACATTTTAAAGATATTTCTTATGTACCAGTACTTACACAAATAGCATCGGTATATTTCTGGTTAACCAGGAACTCAGAGATCAGTAGGTTATATTATTATTGTATCTGGTTTTCTTTTAGCGAGATAAGTTCTGCAAATCTTTCATTATTGATTTATAAATAATTTTCTTTGTATTATCTACCAAATAGTCAAGTGTATTCCTGAAAACTTAATAATGTATTTATACGTATTGTGTTGCAGGGAAAACTTTCTTCGATATATAAGGGTCAAAATCAAGGAATGAACAGGTATGAAGGCGCTATTATTAATTTTATTAATTAAAGTTGTTAATTTAAGTTGTTCGATTCTTGCCGATGTTGCATTTTCTTCAATAATCAAGAGCGGATATCTTGGGACTCATATGGTAGATAAAAAGTAGAAAATTAGAGCTCCTTAACTCGCACTATATTTGTTTCGAAATGTTTGCACGGTGTTTGAGCCAAATCCTTTTAGAAATTCCGTCGTTTGTGTAAAATATTCTTCAAGACAATACCTTTTTTTTTACAATTTGCTTTACGTCGCACCGACACAGATATGTCTTATGGCGATGGTGGGATAGGAAAGGGCTAAGAGTGGGAAGAAGCGTGGTCTTAATTAAGGTACAGCCCCAGCATTTGCTTGGTGTGAAAATGGGAAACCACGGAATACCATTTTCAGGTCTGCTGACAGTGGGGTTCGAACCCACTATCTCCCAGATGCAAGCTCACAGCTGCGCCGCCTTAACCGCACGGCCAATTCACTCGGCTAAGGCAATACATAAGTTTTCTGATCAGCCTTTTGCTTATATTTATATACTGAGTGAAGGCTTCCCATTGTGTTTAAATCATCCAAAGATCAGGGTGCTAAATCAGAAAGAAATGGTGTGTGTGTGTGTGTGTGTGTGTGTGTGTGTGTGTGTGTGTGTGAGATGGGGAGGGGGAGGAGGGATCACAGGTCTTAACTACTAGTGTTTTCTCAGGCAGTGCCTGGCGTGCTAAATCTTTTTTTTTTGTTTGAATACTGTTGTAATAACAAGAATGATAAACATTGGAAAGTTATTCCTCTTATTTCTATGTTATTTTTACGATATTTATACGATATTTTTATGAACATACCGCCTCTGTGGTGTAGTGGTTAGTGTAATTATCTGCCAACCCCGGAAGTCGGGTTTGATTCCCGGCTCTGCCACGAGATTTGAAAAGTGGTACAAGGACTGAAACGGGATCCACTCAGCCTCAGAAGGTCAAATGAGTAGAGAGGGGGACCTCAGTAATCCTCGAAGTGGTTTTCCGTGGTTTCCCACTTCTCCTCCAGGCAAATGCTCAGATGGTACCTAAATTAAGGCCACAGCCACTTCCTTCAGGCTCCAAGCCCTAGACAATTTTAGTGGGGAGAAACCTTTGAGATAAAATCGAGAATCCACCCACCCCCTCGCGGACAGTTTTAGTGGGGAGGAACCTTTGAGATAAAATCGAGAATCCACCCACCCCCTCGCGGACAATTTTAGTGGGGAGGAATCTTCGAGATAAAATCGAGAATCCACCCACCCCCTCGCGTTCAGTTTTAGTGGGGAGGAACCTTTGAGATAAAATCGAGAATCCACCCACCCCCTCGCGGTCAGTTTTAGTGGGGGGAACCTTTGAGATAAAATCGAGAATCCACCCACCCCCTCGCGGACAATTTTAGTGGGGAGGAACCTTTGAGATAAAATCGTCGGTGAGAGGGCACCCCCACCCCCCCGCAATTTCGCACCCTGTCAAGAAATCTTAGGCTGTGTGGTGCATGGATCATAGGATCAGTTCATCTATTGAAAATGCGTCAGTACCTTTAACAAAGCTCTTTGTGACTTTGTGAATGTCGCTGAATAATTGCTGTCTTGTTTGTAAGAGGTGCGTACTAGAACAGGTATACCAACTGTGGCTAAACATACTGGTTGAATATATTTAACTTCTGATACGGAATGATAAAAGGTGAGCTAACCAGTTGGTTTAAATTCTTCATGAGCTGATCTATGACAAGAGAGGGATTGAATTTAATTATGTCTTGCAATGTTACACCAAGGTATTTTATGGTCTCACCTGAGGAAATACCTCAGCTCACCTTTGCAAATAATGATACTCTTACTAGAATGTTTTGAATCGCTCCTTTCCAAAAGGGCCTCCGACCAAGTTTTTAATGAAATAAGTTATCCGTACGAAAACGTACTTCAGGGGTCGACACATTATTCTACAACAAGAGGACGTCAGTCCCAGATATATTTATATGTGAACTGTCATGTCGAATGTCTCGTTCCATGCCAAAACAGCACCAGTCCTGGACTCTAGCCCGTTCGAAAAGGATGTTCTCAGTCTTTGCTGCTTGGACTGAGGCCTTTCTGGAAAGAAGCGATTCGTTCGTTTGGAGTCCAATTTTTGCTAGAGAAGTTGTGGTCAGATATGCAAGGTGCTCTGCGGAAGCTTTATTCTTGCATAGAAAAGTTAGTTCATTTTCAAACCTGAATACTGTCATATTTTCTGAATCTGGGATTAGAATGTATGCGTATTCCTAGGGAATTTATTTCTCACAATTCTCTCAGAATGTAGTTGATAACTAAATTGGAAAGTATAGGAGAAAAAGAAGCACTTTGATCTAAACATTTCTTAATAGGGACAGTATCTGTTCTGTTTTTTTTTAATCGTTGAATTATTAGTCGGAAGATTTACGACCAGTGTCCTAAGTTTAGATGAGATAGGAATGGTGGTTTCGTCCTATGTGCTCGTGACATGTTATCAAAGGCCTTAGAAATATCGAAGACTACAGTACAGCAATCTTTATTTTTAATTTTCTACTTTGATGATGATGATGCTTGTCGTTTAAAGGGGCCTAACATCTAAGTCATCGGCCCCTAATGGTACGAAATGAGATGAAATGTAATGACAATTTAAAAGTCGAAAATCCTCCACTGACCAGAATTCAGAACGCGAGGACGAAGAATTAATGGATGGATATGAATTTAAAACAATCGATGTATCCGACCCACAATGCTTCCCCTTCCCAGAAACTATATTACTAACCAATGGACTGCTTCTAAAAAATAATACTGAATCGATGATGCTTGTAGTCTAAAGGGGACCAAAATCCAGGTCATCGGTCCCTCACAATGGTACTTATCGCTAGGACAGTAGAACCATGGTATTTGTCATGTTGCGGTACTAATCAAAAGTAGCGTAGACTCGCGTTATTCCACACATTGTGGGACTACTCACAGGTAATGTAATGCGCGCATGTAACACAGACCTATGGTGTTTCTCAAATTGCGGCGCCATTTACAGGCAACGCAAACCTATGGTGTTCCTCACGTAAGTGTACTAACCACAGGGACTCGTACTATCCCGTGGTGTTCCTCACATAGTGAGTACTAATCATAGGCAAGGCAGAACCCTGGTGTCGCTCATACATGGTGTCGCTCATATAGTGGTACTAATCACAGGTACTGTAAAATCCAGCCGGAGGCACACACTGTCGCTACTAACATAGTGGTACTACGCGCAAGTAAAAGCGGCCCATGGTGTTCCCTGGGTGATGGTACTAATTAAAAATAGTCTCCTAGTCCTAATTCGATCATCCCTTGGTCGCCCCTTTTAGTCGCCTCTTACGACAGGCAGGGTATACCGTGGGTGTATTCTTCGTCTGCGTCCCCCACCCACAGTGGGTAATTTTCTGGTATTTCACGTAGTGGTGTATAAAGGCTGTAATAATGGAAGTCCTTAGAGAGGATCATGATCATCATTATCTAAAGGCTTTGCCTTGTCGCTGCAACAATTGATCTCTTCTCTCTGCGATCGTTTTCATCTCTCCATAACCTTGGCATCCCACCATCTCAACTATCTCTTCAATGATCTTCTTCCGTGGTTTCCCTCTGCTTTTCTTTCCCATCATCTTTCCTTCGAACAAGTTCTTTATGAAGTCATTATGCCTGAGAATGTGACCAAAAACTGACGCTTTTCTCCTTTTTATCGTTGTTATTAAATGTCTCTGAGTGTTTATTTCTCTAAGCACTGCTTCATTAGTTTTCTTCTCAATCCAGCTACTGTAGTTCTTGTCATCTTCCTCCATAGCCACATTTCCACTACCTCTAGTCGTTTCACGTCCTCCTTCAAGAGAGTCCATCCTTCACAGCCATATAGCAGCACACTCCAAATGAATGTTTTGATAAACAATTTCTTTTGTTCACTATCTAAGGATTTATTAATTAAGAGCTGCTTCTTCTCCTCAAAGGCTTTCTTACACAGGGAAATTCTTCTTTTTTTTCCACAGTGCATCTGTTGTCATCGGTAATAACTGACCCTAAGTAACAGAACTTGTGCACCTGTTTTATTAAAATATTTCCAATTCTGAGATATACCTCTGGCTTCATTTTAGATTTGCTTACAACCATAACATTCATTTTATTTACATTCATGTTAAGCTGGAAATCTTTTAAGATGGATGTTAATTTGTTGAGCATGATCTGCATGTTCTTCTCATTGTCAGCCAGAAGTGCAATATCGTCGGAAAATCTAATACAGTGTACAGTTGTTTCATTTATTTTAATGCCAGGTGTCTTTGAATTAAAAATTTTCATGGCCTCTTCAATGTACAGATTAAATAGAAATTGTGATAAGGAACACCCCTGTCTTACTCCTTTCCTGATCCTCACCTTGCATACTTTTTCATTACTTTCGATGTTTACTAGAGGTTTAGTATTGCTTTCCTGTCTTTCCAGTCCAAATGAATGTCCTTCATAATTTTGAACAGTATTTTCCACTGAACATTGTCAAAAGCTTTTTCCAGGTCTACAAAAGATATATGTATTTCTGTTAAGCTCTAGTCTTCCCTCCAAGATGGTTTTAAGTGCAATAATAGCTTCTCTCGTTCCTATTTCAATAGTTTTTATGAGTATTTTATTGACCACACGTTCGATAATTCACCACGGAATCGAGTAAATTGTCACTGGTATCCGGTTTTGAAAATTATGTGGGGCCCTCCCGCCTATGGATTAAAACATTCATAGCCCGTCAGAAACATTTTGGGACAAAGCCCCAGTGAAATTAATGGTTTGATAGGCGTCAAACTCCTTTACGTCATTTAGCCATATACCATCCTGTCCAGCAGTGGTATCGAGATTCGGCTACAAGCGCTAAAATGTCATATTTTGAAATAAAATATGTCCTACTTCGGAAGCGTCAGCGTCGCACTTGTCTACATTGTTTCCAGCAAGTACAGACCATCACCAGCGGTATCCATTTGACATCAGCGCTCGTCAGAAACGTCTGAAGTACGTTCTACTGACGACATGGTAGCCAATCGTTAGAACATATCTACGGGTGTAGTAGTACTGAAAATGAGCGAGTTTGTTATTATATAGGTTTTTCTATCTTTCTCCTTACATTTTTCTGGATTTTTTTTTTTTTTGCATTTTTAAACCATCTTTAGGCCAATCCTTCAGGGTTCACTTTTCTACGATGACAGTGATTAAAATATTTTTCTGCTGGATGTTGGGGACCTTTACACTAGATTACAGTGCCTTTGAAAATGGTGCAATAGCTACTTTCAGCGTCATCGAACTCGGAATTTTGAGATAAATCTGTGATTACCAGCCTTTCGAGTTATTTATTCCCATTGTCTACATTCGATTATGGTATTAGGCTGAAGGTGTAGATTATTTTTTACATTCTCTGGGAGGTGCGAGGCCTCTGTTTTGTTTTCATTATTTGGTTGAATCGAAGTTGACGTTTGATAGATTTCACTGATGTAATAATGATAATAATAATAATAATAATAATAATAATAATAATAATAATAATAATAATAATAATAATAATAATAATAATAATAATCTATATGAATAAATACAGTAAAATATAACACAAGCTGACAGGAACTACCCCAGCTTACAAAATATGATGCGTATTCGACACCGGGATACGATCTCAGAGTTTCGTGTCAGTCGAAACATCTATAAGGCTCTCTAGGTGAGTAATTTATAACTTCCTTTAATTTATAACTTCCTCTGACCATACAGTTTCATTGTTGTTGTTTTATTATTAGTTACAGTTTCCCATGCCCGGCTGACAGAGTTCCTCGGTGGATGAAAGACTATCAGTCAAGATATGCTGGTGATCCAGATGCATTACGTACATGTAAGTAGCTTAGAAACGTGATTCACCCATTGTAATTTATTTATTTAGTTAGTTATTAAGTGCCTTATTTTACATCATGGGATTCAGGACATGAAGCCTAATGTTCTGTCCAACCATACGATCTCTTGCATTTGGAATATGACAACTTATTTAGCGGGGACAAATGTCCGTTCGTATCACCATTAAGAACGCCTGGAAAGTACGCATACGCACTTAATGGCGTGGACGGACAAGTTGCCGATGTCTAAAATACTCATTTAAACTTTCCATGTAAAGAAACACAAGCGCACACAGAAACTACCGTACCGGGCGAGTTGGCCGTGCGGTTAGGGGCACGCAGCTAAGAGCTTGTATCCGGGATGTAGTGGGTTCGAATCCCACTGTCGGCAGCCCTGAAGATTGTTTTCCGTGGTTTCCCTTTTTCACACCAGGCAAATGCTGGGGCTGTACCCTAATTAAGGCCACGGCCGCTTCCTTTCCACTCCTAGGCCTTTCCCATCCCATAGTCACCAGAAGACCTATCTGTGTTGGTATGACGTAAAACAAATTGTAAAGAAAAGAGGAACTACTGCAGATGTTAGCGAAGTCACCGACAATCTGTTGTTACCACAAAGACACACACACGAAATGCTGTCAATTGTGCACACTGTTTTATTCACAAATTATTTGCACGTTACACACACAAATTAATGAACTGCCATCATGAAAAAAAAAAACACTGCTACGAAGAAGCAGAAGAAGACTGGAGACTGCAACACTTGCATATCAACCAACTACCAACGTAACACATTCACATACTCGATTAACGACTTGCACTCATGACTCTCACTAAAACAACTCCACTCAAACCTGAAGACTGTCTCTTTATATACATTGCCTGGCCAGGCTTCTAGAAGAATATGACACAACATGTTTTCTCGTAATTTCGAGAGTCTCCAATAACCTATTTACAATGGAATTTTCTGTAACTCTCCAGTTCCAAAGATACGTTGTTCTCGACTATTACCGTGTGTTGCACAACATTGCGTTGGATTTATACATCATATATGCAGGTTATGATAAATTAAATACTATTAATGTGTTCTTACATGAAATAAACTGTTGTTAATATACATGTTAATATAATGTCGTAACGTAACCTCACATACAACACACAAATAATAAGACCACGATTTATACCAAATAAAGTCCGGACATAAGTACATAAATAATAATAATAATAATAATAATAATAATAATAATAATAATAATAATAATAATAATAATAATAATAATAATAATAATAATAATAATAATAATAATAATCGGGCTGGATATTTCCATTATTTACCCATGGGTTGGAAAATATTGTTTCCAAGTTATATTAGTCTACTACACTTGCGTCAGTATCCCCCCTGTAACTTGAAACTATTTCAACAGTCTGCCACACTCGTCGACTTTGCCTTGGTCGTAGTTTATATCTTCTCTCTTCCTCGACGTTGTTGGATGTGTTCTCCTCTAGACCGGATCGTGCCGTGTCGGGGGTCGGTGTAGCCTCACTGCCAGCCTCTTCCTCGGTGGTAGTCAATGCGTTCTCCTCCTCGTGACCAGATTGTGCTGTGTCATTGGTAGCCTCTCCTCCAGGTGGACCCGCGACAGTACCAGGCTTACTTTGTATACGCAGCGGTTGGGTGACTCGCCGCAACTCTAATGCGTGGACCTTGACAGGAGAGTTGGTTTTCAGTAAGTAACACCATGGCCCAGTTGCTTATCGATCTCGACGGGAGCAACCCACTTAGGTGCCAGACATGCGTGAAACCCTCCAATCTTATTACTGACTGGATGGTTACGTCGCAGTGCTTGTTGACCTGGTAGGAAGATCTGAGTCTCTTCGATATCTTGAGACTTGGTCTGGGTAAGGGATCTCTTCTCGGTCAAAACTTGCTTTCCCTTGATGTCCCGCTCCTGCTTATGCTGCCACTCTGCTAGGGAAAAAGCTGCATCATTTTGACCAGAAGTAGGTGGTGGACAAATTTACCAATCCCGGTGCCGTATAGCTGTCGACCAAGGAACAGCTCCGCTGGGGAATAGCCAGTGACACGGTTGATGCGTCGTCACAGGGCATAGAGCGATTGCGGGTCGATGTTTCTTGACTATTAGGTGGACCCGTAGCATCCTTTTAAGCTCCTGGTTCCGTCGTTCCGTTGGATGGGACCTTGGGTTTTCGAACGGGTCAGGGATGGAATGAACCCCCATCTAGCGGGGAGGAAAATATGGTGTGTTCCATGAACTTTGTATATTGCATAAATGCAATCTGTTGTTACCACAAAGACACACACACACGAAATGCTGTCAATTGTGCACACTGTTTTATTCACAAATTATTTGCATGTTACACACACAAATGAATGAACTGCCATCATGAACTGCCTGACATGGCTGGGAATCGAACCCGGTCACGAACTATCCAATGTAGTCTGTGTAGGCCAGGAAATATCCCTTAATTTCAGGTGGTCCAGTGCTCCACACCTCATTCAGTCATCATTCGCTGCCACTTCCTAGACGTAAACTGACTCCCGTTGTCTGACAGAATGTACCGTGGATAACCGTAGTGGCTGAATACCTCATCTTGTAGAAGACTGGTGATGCGTCCCGTCGTGGCTTCTAGTATCGGAAAGGCCTCAATCCATCTTGTGAAGAGGTCGGTGATTACTAGTAGTCCTGTTTTACCCCTTGGGGTTCTAGTGTAAGTCCCCATCAAGTCCAGGGCTATGACCTCCCAAGGGCGTTGCGTTGTCTTCCTCACTGACTGGCATATGCCCTCCTGTTGCTCGCCTTGGTTCAGGGTGTAGCACCCTTTCACATAATAAAGGATGTCTTTCTCCATGTTACTCCAGAAGAATCTTTGTCGGCTAGACTAGTGTGTCTCTTCACCTCCTGGATGTCCGGCTTCAGTGCTGTCGTGGAACATCTCTAGAATGTCCGTCGCATGGTGTTCTAGGAATCACCACTACTGTAGGCGTATCGGAGAGGCGTCATCTGTACATCAAGAATCCTTCGTCAACCCAGAGGTTCTTGTAGTACATCTTGAATTCCCTCAAGACGAGTCGACTATAGGTGTTCTGTCTTATAAACCACTGCACCATGATCCTAAAGGGCTTGTATTGCTCTTGACAGTGTTTGATTACTCCCAGATCAATTTCCTTCCCGATGATCATAAGAACAGTTTCACTGGGTTCGATAGCTCGATTCTCTTTTAGATGTTAGGACACGGCCAAGATATGCTACGCGGGACTGGGCGAAGTGGCACTTCTCCAGTTGGCAGGTCAGGACTTGCGGAAGTCTCACACAAACGTTACTCACCATTCTTCCTTTTTGGGTAGGATGATAGGCGAAGCCGAACAGGATGTAGAGGGTTCGATGAGACCTTGCACTTCCATCTCTTGAATCTTCTGAATGACGAAGTTGCGCTTATCTGGGTTGATTGGATATGGACGATGCTCGATGGGCGAGGAAGTGCTGCATTCATTGGTGTGAGTTACAGTGCAGCCTGTCCTATTTTATTGGTGATGACTTCCGGAAAGTCTTTTAAGGCGCGTCTCAGCTCCTCTTCTTCACTTGGTTGAAGATGCGTTAACTGGATATCTCACCGGTCTACGTCGACTTCCGCATCCTTGCGAGTCCGGAGATTTCCATCGTACCAGTCGACCCTCAGACGTCTATCTTTTTCCAAAAAGACTTCATGAGCTGCAAAGTCTAGGATCACCTTGTATTCTACCAGAAAGTCATGACCTAATATGCTGTCAGGTATTAGGTTCTGAATCACTGGAATGTTAATTACAACAGGCAGGTCCATGCATTTAGCGGTTAGGTTAGTCTTTCCTTCGATGGAATATGTTACACCGTCCGCTGCTCCCACTACCCTTCCGAGATGGTGGGACTTCATAGGCGGCAGTAATCTGGCAACAGTCCCATTTACAAATGAATGGCTTGCTTGGCTGTCGAGTATGGCTGAAAAATTCTCCTTGCCTATCCTCAAGATGATAGCTTGGTGACGTTGGCCTGTTCTGCACACAATCTGACCAATCCCTCCCGTACTTGACCAGGGTTGCTTGTCTGTCGGGTCTTGAGGCGCATTCCTGTTCCCGGTCCCATCCCCCCTAATCCAGGATGGGCCGGACCTAATTTCTCCGACGCCAGAGTGAGGTATTTGTTCTTCAGGTGTCCCGTTCTTCCACACTGGTAGCATTTCCTAACCGAGCTGGTCTCTTCCGTGGCTTTGCTATTGGGTTTTCCTTCCAACTGGAGGAAGATTATACGCAGATCATCAAAGGATCTCAGTTGTGATACCTTCACGATGGGTCCAATCTTATCGTGGAGTAGCTCTGTGATGTCTGGTGCGATCTCGTTCTTGCTTCCTTCCGGATGCAGCCCCTTGAAGAGCTGGTACTTCTGGAGGAGAACACACTAGCTTTCATGCCGGTGGGTTGTGCATCAGTCAGTAGCTCCCTTTTCACAGACCTCTTCATCCCTTCGGAATTAAACCTAGCAAGGAATTCCCTCTTGAAATCGATCCAGTTTAAATTTAAGCCCTTCAAGTTACTCCACCAAATAGCCGCTTGCCCCCTTAACCGCGGTGTGATGAGTTGAACAAAGATGTCCTCCGGTAGATTAGACCTTCGGGTCTAGGTGTCCTGTATTGCTGGTTAGGTTTGAGGTGGGTGGAGGCGTGGCGATAGGTCCTGTTCGAGTGAATCTATCTACTCCCACATGAAGGATGCTTTCTCTCATATTCTGAACATCTCCCTTGATGGTGGAAATTCTCCCATCAGCCTGTTGTTTTATGCCGGAAACCTGGGTTTCCACCTTCTCCTTGAGGTTAGAGATGTCCCCTTACAGCTGGTTTACCTTACTATCGATCGGCTCCATCTGTCCCAGCTTTGATCTGATGTCCAATATCTGCTGTGTTAATTGATTGGTGACATCACTAATTTGATAATTCATCTGCAAAATTTTATCATCTACGGATGAAATTTTTAATTCTGGGCGCTGTTCTATTTTTTAAATCTGCGTGTACACTTGTGATATATGTCTAGTTAAATCTGTATTAGCTTCAGACATCTTGTCATCTACCTGCGAAATTTGTTCTGAAATCTGTTCTGTTAGGCCGCAATTGACGTCTGAAATTTTGTATGAACGTTTGTCATTTACTTTCGAAATTTTGTCTGTTAAGTTGGAATTGAGTTTCCAATTAACTCTGAGATTTTTTCATTGAGTGCCTGCATCATGGTCATATAGATGGAACACATTTTAGTCATATTTACCTCCTCTTCCGATGACGAGTCCGGATGTTCGTCCACCTCAATAAATTTTTTTGGGGATCTTCGCCGTTTATAATGAGATCTTGTCGTAACCGCGCCTTCAATGATTTCCTATTGCCGTCCGTCGGAAGTTTTCTCTTCGTGAGTTCGTCTTTAAGTTGTTGGACGGACATATTTTCCAGTACCACTTGCATTTTGTTCTGATACACTTACATTCGTATTCCGAAATTTATTCTTCAGTCCTGTCACGGTCGCTAATGTTGTTACCACAAAGACGCACACACGAGTTGTCAGTTGTGTACACTGTTTTATTCACAAATTATTTACACATTATACACACACAAACTAATAAACTGCCATCATGATCAGAACGCTGCTACGAAGAAGACTGGAGACAGCAACATTTGCATATCAACCGACTACCAACGTAACAAATTCACATACTCGATTAATGACTTGCACTCATAACTCTCACTAAAACAACTCCACTCAAACCTCAAGACTGCCTCTTTATATACATTGCCTGGTCAGGCTTCTAGAAGAATATGACACAACATGTTTTCTCGTAATTTCGAGAGTCTCCAATAACCTATTTACAATAGAATTTTTTGTAACTCTCTAGTTCCAAAGATACGTTGTTCTGGACTATTATCGTGTGTTGCACAACATTGCGTTGGATTTATACATCATATATGCAGGTTATGATAAATTATATACTATTAGTTACGTGTTCTTACATGGAATAAACTGTTATAAACATACATACAAGCAAACGTGACGTAACATAACCTCACATACAACACACAAATAATAAGACCACGATTTATACCAAATAAAGTCCGGACATGACAACATAAATAATAATAATATTAATGATAATAATCATCGAGCTCGATATTTCAATTATTTACTCATGGATTAGATAATTGTTTCCAAGTTATACTAGTCCATTACACTTGCATCAAGTCACGTACACACTGAACAGCTGGTTGTGAGTCATACTTGCCTTCCTACGTCAAGGTCATTCTAGGAAGGTATGAATACGCTAATTTGCGGTGACGGCCATATTGAGTCTTAAGCATAGTTATAATGTGGGGGAGCCCGATGTGATAATTCGAAATATATTTGCATTTTTAAGGAAAATGGTGTACTACGTTACACCAAATTGTCCGAATAAGTCAACTGGCGGGATTAGTGTGTTTCGCTTTCCATTGATAAGCAATGGTGAGCTCAGTAGATATGGTACAAAATTACAAGCGTGATAAATGTCAACCCACTTATAATTCTGTCTCGTTCGAGGTTATTACTAGAGCTGGAAGATGAGGCATTTAACTTTGTTCAAATAGGCAGGCAAATAAGCACTTAACATTTAGGAAATAGGCAGTAAAAGAATTAAAATAGGTATTTATAATGACAAAAATTGGGCACTAAAACAATGAAGATGCTTTAATGTAAGCTACGTAGCACACTTAATCTTACATCCCCCTGTGGGTGGGGAGATAGAATAACGTCAACCGTATCCCCTGTCTGTCGTAGGAGCAGACGACTAAAAGGGGGACCAGACCTCCTCAACTTGGAAGTGTGGGTTGGCGACCACGGTTCACCTAGCTGAGTCTGGTGTTGCTTCCACTGACTTGTGTCCGGTTCCTGGCTCTTACCTTTCTTGTCTCTCCTCCCTTGGTCAACTCTTGTTCTTTTCCG